>NC_090440.1:1790749364-1791061128 GCF_031143425.1 Pleurodeles waltl | reverse complement strand
AGGAGCAGAGGCACCGGCGACGGAGGAAGCTGAATCCCACATGGGCCTGGAGGCCAAATCCACTGAGGGTGAAAGCACCAGTGGGACGGAGGGCGAGGGGAGCACCATGACGGGGACAGGAGGGGAGACCACTGACAGCGACTCCTCCTCAGATGGAAGCTCCCTGGTGGTGGCAGACACCTCTGTGCCCACCCCAACAACAGGAACAGCCGCTACCCCCCCTACCAGCACTGCCCTCCCAGCAACCACTCAGCGTGTTTCCCATGCCCGCTCACCCAGGAAGGTGGGCATCTCCTTCGCCCCAGGCACCTCAGGTCCTGCCCCAGTCAGCCCTGCTGCCCTCAGTGAGGAGGCTATTGACCTCCTGAGATCCCTCTCTGTTGGGCAGTCAACCATACTGAATGCCATCCAGGGTGTAGCAGGGCATTTGCAACAAACAAATGCATACCTGGAGGGCATTCACTCTGGCGTGGCGGTCCAACAGAGAGCATTTCAGGCTCTGGCCTCACCACTGATGGCAGCCATTTTCCCTGTGTCCAGCCTCCTCCCTCCAACTTCCACTACCATGACCCAATCCCCTCTACCTGAGCCTATCCTAAGCACACCTTCAGACCAGCATGCACCCATATCACCACACAAAAGTGGCTAAGGCAAACATAAGCACCACTCTTCATCTCACAGGCACTCACACAAGCACCATGCCCATGCAAACACACCAACATCCACTGCCTCCACTGTGTCCCCCTCCTCCTCCTCCTCCTCCATCTCCCTCCCAGTATCGCCTCCACTCACACCTGCATGCACTACATCTTCATCCACTATCTCCATCACCAGCACGCCCATCACAACACACCCTTCACTGGCAGTCACCACCCTCACAACCATGCACACATCCCCTGTGTCCTCTTCCAGTGTGTCTGTGACCCCTCCTCCCAAAGTACACAAACACAAGAACCCACCCACCCAACAGCTATCCACCTCCCAACAGCATCCAACCCATGCACCTTCACCCAAACTCAGCAGAAGTATACCTCCTACAACCACTCCCTCTTCCTCCATTTCCAAACCCTCTCCATCTTCCCGTCCCACTGTGTCTAAAAAACTTTTCCTGGCTAACGTTGACCTCTTCCCTACACCTCCCCCCGTCCTTCCCCTCGGGCCAGGGTGTCCAGATCCCAGGCCAGCACCTCAGGCACCAAGAAATCTCCTGCCTCAGACACCCAGGTGAGGGAATGTGAACTGCCACACCCCAAGTGCAGCATCACTGGGCACCATGCCCCCTCCAGAACCAGCGGAGAAAGGCATCCACTTCCTCTATGTTTGGCAGGATGAAGCACTCTGGGCACCATGCCCCCTCCAGAACCAGTGGAGAAAGGCATCCACTCACCCTATCCTTGGCAGGATGAAGCACACTGGGCACCATGCCCCCTCCAGACACAGTGGAAGAAGGCATCTACTACAGAGACTGTGGCTTTGCACTCCCCAGGACCAAGCAGTGGGCATACCACCCACTTGAGAGACTTGGCTTTGCACTCCCCAGGACACCGCTGTGGGCATGTAGCCCCCTCCAGGACCGGTGGCGTAGTACCATCTTCTGGCTGAGGTGCCCCTCCTTCCCCGTCCCCCTGTTTGAGGCAGGAGTCAAGTGTGGGCTTGGCCCAAGTATTTTTGGCCCAGTGGGCCGTGGACATTTTCAAAGGACAGTGCATGGCCTTCTGTACATATTGTAAATATTTGTATATACTGTTTTTCTAAACTTTTACTATGTCTGCCTATTTCTAATATATCACTGGTTGGACTCTATTGCTTTTGTCCTTGTGTTCTTCCAGGGGGTTATGGGGTGTAAATGTAATGTTGTTGCATGTGTTTGTGTGTATGGTGTTGTGGGTGAGAGTGGGGGTGTTGCGTGTTGCGTGTGTGTGTCACTCTTTTTCTTCTCCCCCTCCCCTGTATGCTAGGTGCAGTACTCACCGTGGTTGTCACCGCCGCCTTTGGTATCCGTCGTGTATGAGAAAATACACCAGCATCGGGAGGACCTGCAGCTCGGGCTCCATGGTGTCCTGGTTCTTCGTTTCTTGTCGAGAGGTGAGTGGATTCAGTTCTAAGTCCTGTTTTCACATAGCTTTTGATGTCATTGGTACCACCCCGGAAAAGCTGGCGGATAGGCCAGTTGTAATTCTGTGGGCGGTACAGTGTCTTCCGTCTGTCTGTTGGCAGTTACCGATGCGGTGTTTGTTGCTACCGCCATGGGGGTCAGAGTGTTAAAGTGGCTGTCTATGTTGGCGGGTTCCGCCATGGTCGTGATTCCATTTTTTTTTCCCGTCCGCCTGTTGGCGGTATTACCGCCGCTTTAACACCGACCGCCAGGGTTGTAATGAGGGCCACTGTCTGCACTGTGGGACTGTCATTTGTGCAATAAGCCTGTACAGGACAAATATAACCTGTGAGAAGGTAACAACAGGGCTGTGGGAGTAAGGGACCTGTCATGAGTCAAAGACAAACATTGACAAAGATGCTAAGTGCACATATGCCTAAGATGAATAACTTACCTCTGTACCCATTCCTAATCTAATCAAAGGAATGAGGTATTCTGGACAGGATTTGCCAGCAGAGCCTCATATTGGTCACACTACAGGATCTGCTGGAATACAGGGAGTGGACACAGTGCCACAGTTGCATAGCTACAGTGACTCTACATCAGCCTAGACTAGGATCCATACTGAGAGATGCATGTGACAGGTCCTGGTCTCCGCATGCTGAGCTGACACAACCTACATGGCACTCCATTCCCATCACTTCCATGCATGACAGTACATCATGTAGCCAACAGCTATTTGGCATGTGGTATGTGTGGCAACCTGAAGGGCAGAGTGAATCATGATATGCCTTCCAAACAACAGTTTAGCAAGGGCAGATGTGTTAATAAATCTCTGTGGCATGACACACATTGCTCACATTACTCTCAACTGACTCGTACAACAGCATGCTCAGCTCATGCTGCCATGCACATACATGTTGACTGATATTTACACCAATCATGAGGGAAGAGATGTCATTGGATGGTAGTAATGTCTCCTCACCTAGTTATGTGCATCCAACACAAGAAGGATCTAGGATCCCAAAACCCTTACCCAATGCAATGTGACTGAACTTTACATATGGCAATGGCCACCAATACCTGCACATTGTACATCCCATCGATGCCACACAGACTACAACTACAGGCATGTGAGTAGTTAACTTGATACACATGGCCACATTCTAGCCTGTGAGGAGGGAAGGGTTGGTGAAGTACAGAGAAAACTATGCACATGAGGTACTTACCTTCTCCTCTGGTCCACCATAGAACTGTCCATACATGAAAAGGACCTCATCCACTAGCTTCTCCAGCTCCTCTGGAGAGAAGTCAAGGGCCTTATCACCTGCTGGATGTGGCATGGTTGCTCCTAGAGGTGGTACACATCAGCTCAGGTATTGGAGGTGTTGCTGGCAACAGGGTCAGGAGTCAAATTAATGAATCTGCAGAACATGGCAGTCATGAATGCCACATATGCGGTCATCACCACCAGCAAGCACAGCCATTGGCAGTTCCTAATGTCCAGTGGAGTAGGTCAGGCAGCTGCCATGTTGGCGGCCTGAAATGCTGTATTGCACTTCATTAACTGCATCACATCTCAGAAAATGTTTCTTTGAGCTCACACAAATGCTTATCCTGTCTTGTCAAGTAGGTCCCACTACTCTAACACCATTGTAGCATGTTGCAAGGCACATATGGCATTTAACTGTGGAGCACAGTCCACGGCGTTGACAGTCATTTTGGCAGTAGGGATATCCAGTCACATTTCAAGGGGCAATTGTGTTGCACATCTTTGAGTTTGGCCCAGATGCATGTTGTGGACACGTTTGGGAAACCATGGGGATCACATGTGACCCTTGTGTTCTTTGCAGCTGTGATGTGTCCTGGTTGCCGTATCTATCCCTTCTGAAATGCCTTGCCCATTGTATCATTATGTATGTTGCTGTGGACACAATGACTAATATTAGAAATCATGTCTTGTCATACATAGGTATCCAGGGAGAGGGAGGATGTGACAACCTCCTGTCTACCGTCTGCTGCCAGACCTTCAGACCATGGAAGAATGACACATTATCCTTTTTTACCATCTGAATAGGCAAACAATAGTGGACTTATGTCGTTAATTGGAGCCAGATCTGATGCTAGTTATTAGTTTTCCAACCAGCATACCACCCATTCTGCAAGTCTTGCCAGTATTGCACTTCCTAGTCACAGGGTCCTTCCAACATACAGTGCCCTTATCAGCTGGCATGTCCCAACCTATGTTCAGTCTGGTGTTGAAGGATGTCCTCTCAGCAATGTTGAAACACCTGGACAGCTACATCTAGTTTGCCCCACAACAGGGTTTAGCCCAGGTGAAGGCTGACTTTTATGGTTTTGCACACCTCCCACATATGGTGAGGGCCATTGATGGCACACATGTTGGCTTGGTCCCACTGCTGGCCAATGAACAAGTATACAGAAATGACTTCCATTCCATCAATGTGCAAGTTCTCTGTTTGTCACATCTCTACATTTCACATGTATGTGCCTGTTATCCGGGTACAGCCCATGATTCCTTTGTAATGCAGATGACCACCATACCCCAGCTGAAGTCACAACTGTACCCAGAGAGGGCTTGGCTGGTTGGTAAGTCACATCTGTCCTGTTTGTGTGTGTGCAATGTCTGGTGCTACAATCATGGAGTGAATGATTCATTGTTAGACATATGTCCCATTCCTTAACAAGAGACTCCGCATATCCAAACCGTCCTTGGTTGTTGATGCCAGTAAGGAATCAAAGTACGCCAGGGGAAGTCCGCTTCAGTGAGGCTCATGGAAGAACACAGCGGGTAGTGGAGCCGGCTTTTGTGCCATACACTGAAATTGGTCCATATTTCAGTGTCTGGACTGGACAGGTGGAGCCCTCCTCTACTCATCTGGAAACGTGTGTGAAATCAGTGTGGCAAGCTGCATGCTCTACAACAACGCCCTACAGAGGATTATCCCATACTACTCAGAGAAGGGGGAGCCTGCTGTGCCACTGGGTGAGACTCATGAAATGCCAGGTGAGGATGAGGAAGGAGTTGACTTGCGGGAAGATCTCATAAATGGCTTCTTTACATGAGTGTAAGTATATCATGCGAAGTAATGGCATCTCTACAATGAACTGTAGTTGTGAGAATGTGTGGAGTTGTGTTTTGGCAACAACTAGGGAACTGATACGCTGCAATATTCACCAAAAGGGTGCTGGAAGAGCTAGCTACTTTGTTTGTGTCAGTCTCATTGCAATGCCATTTCCTTTCCAGATACTTGCTATGTGTTTTGTGTAATGGGTATGTTTTTAAGTCTATGGGGGTCATTCTGACCCCGGCGGTGCCAGGGTCGGCGGGAGCACCGCCGACAGGCCGTCGGTGCCCCGCAGGGCATTCTGACCGCGGCGGTTCGGCCGCAGTCAGATGCGGAAAACCGGCGGTCTCCCGCAGGTTTTCCGCTGCCCTTGTGAATCCTCCATGGCGGCGGAGCGCGCTCCGCCGCCATGGGGATTCTGACACCCCCTACCGCCATCCTGTTCCTGGCGGGTCTCCCGCCAGGAACAGGATGGCGGTGGGGGGTGCCGCGGGGCCCCTGGGGGCCCCTGCAGTGCCCATGCCAATGGCATGGGCACTGCAGGGGCCCCCGTAAGAGGGCCCCACTTTGTATTTCAGTGTCTGCTATGCAGACACTGAAATACGCGACGGGTGCCACTGCACCCGTCGCACATACCCACTCCGCCGGCTCCATTCGGAGCCGGCTTCCTCGTGGGGAGGGGTTTCCCGCTGGGCTGGCGGGCGGCCTTCTGGCGGTCGCCCGCCAGCCCAGCGGGAAAGCCTGAATGGCCTCCGTGGTCTTTCGACCGCGGAGCGGCCATATGGCGGTTCCCGCGAGGCGGGCGGCTACCGCCGCCCGCCTCAATCAGAATCACCCCCTATATTCCGTGGTCTGTCTTTGTACAGATACCTTCACCATGACATCCTCATTTGGGCATTTCAGAGTTGTGACATTGGCAGGTATCTGATGCAGTTCTGACATACGAAGTGGACATGGACTGTTTCCGGAAATGTAGGTCACAGATTTCAGGTGTATGATACCTGTGCCAAGGCTGCTTGCACAGTGTTTGGGTGGAAGGTCAGAAGTGCACATTGGACTTGTTTAGTGTGCTGTGTTGAGCTAATTACATCATGTGTGTGTTCATGTGTGCATGAAATATATTGTCATCATATACAAGAAAGGCATTCACCCTTCACATAGGCTAAACACAATTCTTGTATGCCCTGTATGTTGTTGTATGTGTCTTTCATTATTGCAGGCTACAGTGCCTGTGCCACAACACTGGCATATGTTTATGTCTTACCACCAGATGCATGGTAATTGGATAATGATGGGCCTGTTAACAGGAACTGTTGTACTGCCCTCTTCCTGTACCTTGGTTTATGTGATGATGGATTTCGTTGGTGTGGTATGTGATAAGGCTCACGCTGGTGACACCATCCACTTTTCTGATTGCCTATTCTACAGGACAATATCTGACAGGGCCTGTCCTTCCGTGATATGGGGGGGCTGTACCGTGGTATGTGTACCGTGACACAATGAGTCAGCCATTCTTGGCTATGACAGTCCAGACATTTCAACAGCCTATGTGCTGTACAGTGAAATAAAATGTTTGGTGTGACCAGACACTTGTAGCAATGTGTTTATGTGCGTTGGTAGTAATCCTTAGAAGTACATTGTACCTGTAACATATCCCTCCTTGCATTAGTATCTTGTGTCATCCTCATTTGCTTCACATGGTCTTATATCTCTACATAGCAATATGTATTACAGAAGCAAGCAGACAATGATGTTGGTGGATTTATTGAAAAGCTGTGCATAAAATACAATTGGGACATGATGGAAAAGAAAAGTGAAGGGTTCAGTCATGGTGGATGAAATCATTGGAGTAGATGCCACACCACTGATAGTCCAAGGTCCAGTGCACTCCTCCCATTGGAAATGGAAGGTGGCTGAAGAACAGCCAACAAAGTGAATATGTGGCACACAAAGGAGGCCATTTTGGAAGAGATAATTTGCTGGCAGTGGTGGGTATCTTGCCATCCGCACCTCCTGGATTCTTTGCTGGACGACGCCTGCTTCTGTGGTGGGGGGATGTGCTGCTACAGAGACAGGGGTGTCTGGGGTGGGTTTTTCCCCTGACAGTGCTTCCCCTCCAGAGGCTGGTACCGATGAAGGGCCTGGTGTAATGTGTTGTTGTTGATCTCTGATGATGGTAGTGTTAATGTTCCTCATCACCCCTGTGGGAAATCCTTTTTGCCCTAATCACTGTCCAAAACCTTTGGACTGATACTGGTGGTTGGTGGTTGGTGGTTGGTGGTTGCTTATTCTGACTGTGCCCTCGGCACTGCTAACCAGTCCCAGGGCCAGTGTTTTGTGTAAAATGGTATATGCAAATTAGACCTAATTATAATTGACTCTGACAACCTACCTGTAAGTCCCTAGTATAGGGTGGAACATGTAGGTTTAAAGATCCAAGTATAGATAGTGCACAGCTGTGGTGCCCAGGGTCATTGTAAAGGCAGGCCTGCCTTGCAGGCTGCTTTTGAGTTAACATTAACACCAAACTCAACTTTGGAATTTAAAGTGTTTCCAAAGTCTCAAACTACCTTATTGTTGCATATAGGTCACCCCTAAGGTCTGTCCTAGGTGCCCCCAGGGTTTGGTGCAGTGTAAATATAAGCAGGGACTTTATAAAAGATGTTATATAAGCCCTGGTGAGGGGAAAACCGCCAAATTAGATTTTCCCCATTGTAGTCAATAAGCCCCATAGGCTAACATGGATAGACCTTTTTTTAAAATAATTAGGGGGTCATTACAACCCTGGCGGTACAAGACCGTCAGGGCTGTAATGACGGAAGCACCACCAACAGGCTGGCGGTGCTTCCCAGGTCATTACGACCGCGGCGGAAGTGCCGCGGTCGCACTGCCGGGGCCGGCGGTTTCCCGCCAAAATGGCCCCGGCTGTAGTAATCCGCCAGGGCAGCGCTGCTAGCAGAGCTGCCCAGGGGATTACGAGTCCCCCTACCGCCAGCCTTTTCCTGGCAGTTTGAACCGCCAGGAAAAGGCTGGCGGTACGGGGAGTCGCGGGGCCCCTGAAAGGGCCCCGTGCAGCTTTTCACTGTCTGCATAGCAGACTGTGAAAAGCGCAACGGGTGCAACTGCACCCATCGCACGGCCGCAACACCGCCGGCTCCATTTGGAGCTGGCTCCTGTGTTGCGCCCAAGATGCCCGCTGGGCCGGCGGGGATCTCTAAATGGCCGCAGTCCAAATGACCGGCGGTCCGATCTTGGCGAGGGCCTTAGTCTTATTTCACATAGAGATGAGCTAAATATAGCAAGATCGGTACCAAATTAAACGTTATAATAAATCCAACAACTTTCCAATGTTGAATTTATTATAAGTAACCTACGGAAAGAGTCTCAGAACTTTTTTCTGAAAGTTACCAAATTCAGCCCTGTAGTGTCCTTTCCTGAATGGTCAGCCTCTGGCAGCCTGCGCCAGGCTACCTTTACGAGGTGTGAAGTGGCCTGGGCTGAAACAAAGGAAGCATCTGGTGAGCACAGAACTGCTACAGCAGATGGCAGAGCAGGATGGGGGAAGAGCAGCCAAACTGGTATTCGAAGGAGGTAAAGCCAGAAAAGCTCCAGAAAAATGTGTGTGAAGGTAAAACTTTGATTGAGGCCTCCTGCTCAGTGTATCCTAGCAGGGCCTCATTGAGTCAGCCTCAACTTTTGACTTTGCCCTTGTAGAGTGTGCTCAGATGTCCCCGGTTGGCACTTTTGGTTTTTAGGCACTAGAAAGGTTTTTTCCCTTTAATCTTTAAAAATTCATATCTCCGGTTCCCCACATTGGATTTTAAAAATTGTGTTGTCATTTCAAAGACAATAATAGTTTGTTTTTATAAATTAGTGTTGGATTTTTACTGTGTGTTGTGTTTTACTTATTTACAGTTTTGTTGATATTAGATGCTGTACACACCTGTCTCTTACGTTAAGCCTAACTACTTGTGGGCCAAGCTACCAAGGGTTGAGCAAGGATTAATGTATTGAGACCTTGTAGCCTATATCTAACTATGTAACTATCGGCTCTTACCAGTACTCCATTTTCCAGCAACCCCTGTGAGAGAGGCCATGTTGGTAGTGTGAGCCTCCCATTGTTTGCACATTTCACAATGAAAGTCCCTTTGTAACTGCTTGATTTCCCAGAGTTCTGCAAGTACCTGGCCCATCACGCCTTGAGACTTCTTATAGACCCCCAAGACATGGCTGATGGAGTCCTGGCCAGGAGCATCCCTTGTGGCCTCACCCCTCTAGCCGACAGCATCCCTCCCACACAACATACGCCCACGGGCCTGTGCCCTTGCCACTAGGTGCCGCTTTCCAGGACCATCATTGTCAGAGGTGTTGTGCTGCAACTCAGGATCCTGGACTGGGAGGCATAAGATAGTTGCCACTGTCCTAAGGACACAGGTTGGGGGGGGCAAAGGGCTGCCTGTGTTGTGGAGGCATTCAGACTGGGAGGTGACTTAGTATCCACAGTGAAACTCACTGTTGGTGTCTGACCAGGTTGTCCAGAACCATCCTCCACGTCCAGAGGTCCAGGAGTATCATTGTCACTGAGGGCTTCATCCATGGGGGTAGTGGCAGTCTCTTCTGTGGGCTCTGTGTGGCCAGTAGCAGCTCGACCTGTTGATGTGCAATGTACAATGTTACTGGTAGTATTGTGACATCTACCTCCAAACATTTACAGTGTCATTTCACCAAGTCCTTGTACATAGTTGATTTGCAGGTTATTCTGTTGTGACAGGTACCCATGCTATTGGTTGTATTAACCTGACATTTGTGAAGCATGCCAATTCCATTTAAGTCAAGCAGCTGCATTCGCCCTTGGGAGGATGGCCTGAGAATGCCATCTTGCCACCAGTGCAGGAAAAACAGTGGATAGGCAAGATGTGTCTCTGGCAATTTGTAGGCCTAGTTGATAGTTATGCAGGCAGACCCAGGACTTTATTGTATATGTGATTGGAGTCGTCATGTGGTCAGTGCATTGTGAATGTGTCTGCTGCTGATACCATTCTGGTGATGCATCTTGAGACCTTTGGGATTATTGTTTTGCACACTATGTAAGGTATCCTTCCTGTCCTCAATAGTTTCATCTTGGGTTAGCTGGTCAGGATGGAGCTAAGTGTCCAGACACATCTGGGAGTTGAGCATGATCTGTATCTTGGTCCCTCCCAGGTGAGTAAACTTCAATTGAGAGTTAGCAGGCAAGAGTATTTGGACAAGTGACCACTGATGTGGTGTTTGGAGTTACTGAAACAATGCTTCCTGGGAGTTGCAATCATGTCACTCTCCACACTACACACACTTGACAGATGGTATCCTCCCAGGTGAGTGAACTTCAAGTGAGATTTACTAAATAGATGGAATTGGGCAGGTGAATATTGATTTAGTGTTTAAAGTAAAGGACACAGAGCCTATTGGGTTTTGCATTCCAGTCACTCACTCTACTTCCCCCCACCATACCAACTGTATCCTCCCAGATGAGTAAACTAAAGTTGTGAGTTAAGACACAGGGGTATTTTGGAATGTGAACCCTGGGCTTGTGTTTGGAGTGGGACAGACAGAGCCTCCTGGCCTTTTCAGTCATGTCATTCCCTCTACTTCATACACTTGATACCGGTCATCCCCACAGGTGAGTACACTTCATTTGTGAGTTCATAAAGAAGGGTATTTGGAGAACTGAACTCTAGACTGTTGATGGGAGTTAGTGAAACAGTGCCTCCTGGGAGTCGCAGTCAGATCACTCCCTCTACTACACACACTATACGAATCTTATCGTCACAGGTGAGTACACTTCAATTGAGACTTACCAAACAAGGTAATTTGGACAAGTAGACACTGGTCTGGTGGTTGGAATTAGAGAAACAATGACCCCTGGGAGTTGCAGTCTCAGACTCAGTAGTCCCCAATACCTGACAAATATTATCCCCCCAGGTGAGTAAACTTCATTTGTGAGTTGACAAACAGGGGTATTTGTAGAAGAGAACACTGGGCTGGTATGACAGTAACCGAGCCTCTTGGGATTGCAGTCATGTAACTCCCTGTACTACACACACTATAAAAATATCATCCTCCCTGGTGAGTACATTTTAATTGAGGGTTAGGACACAGTGGTCTTTGGAGAAGAGACCACTGGTCTGGTGGTTGGAGTTAGAGAAACAAAGCAGTCAGGCCACTCTCACTACTCCCCAATACTTGACAAATATTATCCCCCCCAAGTGAGTAAACTTAATTTGGGATTTGACAAACAGTGGTCTTTGTACAAGAGAACACTGGTGTTTGGAGTTAGAGAATCAGTGCCTCTTGGGGGTTGCAGTCAGGTTATTCCATCTAGTTCACACACTTTTCCACTGTTCTCCCCCAGGTGAGTAGACTTCATTTGTGAGTTGACAAATAGGGGCATATGGGCAAGTGTTTGGAGTTACAGCTACAGAGCCTGCTGGGAGTTGCAGTCATGTTACCCTCTCTAGTACACACAATATACAAATGTTATTCTCCCAGGTGAGTACACTTCATGTGTGAGTTACCATACAGGGAGGGGTCTTTGGAGAAGAGGCCACTGGGCTGGCTGAGTGGAGTAACAGTAACAGTGCCCCCTGGCCTTAGCAGTCATGCAACTTCCTGTTCTAGACACACTATACAAATGTTATCCCCCCCCCCCCAGGTGAGTACACTTCATTTGTGAGTTGACAAACAGGGGTATATGGGCAAATGACCACCATGCTAGTGTTTGGAGTTACAGATACAGGGCCTGCTAGGAGTTACAGTCATGTCACTCTCTCTAATACACACACTATACAAATATTATCCCCCCAGGTGAGTACACTTCATATCTGAGTTACCACACAGGGTTTTTTGGAGAAGAGGACACTGGGCTGGCTGAGTGGAGTAACAGGGCCTCCTGGCCTTAGGAGTCATGGAACTCCCGCTACTACACACACTATACAAACGTTATCCCCCCGGGTGACTATACTTCATTTGTGAGTTGAAAAACAGGGGTATATGGGCAAGTGACCACTGTGCTGGTGTTTCGGGTTATAGATACAGGGCCTGCTGGGCGTTACAGTCATGACACTCTCTCTGGTACACACACTATACATATATTATCCTCCCAGGTGTGTACACTTCAATTGGTAGCTAACAAACAAGGGTATTTGGAGAAGGAAACGCTGGTCTGGTGATTGGAGTTGTAGCACAGTGCCTGATGGGATCTGTAGTCATGTAACTCCCTGTACTACACACTATACACAAATGTTCTCCCCCAGGTGAGTACACTTCAATTGTGAGTTGCCAAATTGGGGGTCTTTGGACTGGTGGACACTGAGCTGGTGAGTGGAGTGACAGTAAAGGTGGCAAAAGGTGAGATGTGAGCATGCATGACATAGCATTTTGGTGACATTTTTAGTGTTGTGACTTACCAGACTCCACTCCCTCTCCACTCCCCAGGTATTCCTGTCAAGCTCTCAAGATGCAGGATAGCCAAGACCTTCTCCTCCCACGGACACAGATCTAATGGGGCAATGGGAGGGCCACCACCCGTCTTCTTGGCCTGCAGCTGGAGCATTTACTCTGTCGACTATCCTGTCCAACATTTCCATTTTTATTCCCAGTTTTCTTCAGGTGGTGTTGATTTGAGCTGTTTGGTGCATTTTGAAGGACAAAAGACACAGACATCACATGGTTGAGTTCCTCATGCATAATTGCATTTATTTGTGCAAACTTTATTTGTTTACTTAGGCATTCTTATTATTCTTACTTTATTTAAGGTGACGTCACCTTAGTTTGAAGGGGTGTTTCGTTCTTCATTGTGTGGTGTGAAGGTTTTTCAGTTTCTTCAAATAGCTTTTGTAGTGGTCTAAAAAGAAGAGCAACAGTTTTTTTTTAACTCTGCCTCCCTGTTACTGTCCAGCACATTCACTAAGTAGACACTTTGTGGAGTTGGAATAGTAAATCTCACCTCCCAAGTCACTGCCAGCACCTTCCATCGGTTTGCATTTTGCAGAGTTAGAATAGTAAAACTGGTCCCCAGATTACTATCCAGCATGCTCTGTAAGTTTCCACTTGGGCAGGTCAGGAAATCTGCCCCAGGTCACTGTCCAGCAACTTCCATGAGTTTGCTCTTGGTGGAGTTAGAATAGTAAATCTACCCCAGTCACTGTCCAGCATCTTCTCTACCTATGCATTTGGTAGAGATAGGGTAGTAAAGCTGCACCAGTCACTTTCTACCATCCCCTTGACTTTGCTCTTGGCAGAGTTAGAATAGTACATCTGCCCCCAGGTCACTGTCAAGCACCTACTCTAAGTTTGCTCTTGGTGGAATTGGAATAGTAAAGTTGCCCGACACTGTGCAACCAGTTACCTGAGAAGGCTTGGCAGAGTTAGAATAGTAAATCTGCCCGAGTCACTGTCCAGAATCTTCCCTGAGTTTGTCGTTGGCAGAGTTAGAATAGAAAATCTTCCTCGCAGTCACTGTCCAGTACCTTCCCTGAGTTTGCTTTTGGTGGTGTTAGAATCATAAATCAGTCCCCCAGTCACTGTTCACATCTTCCCTGACTAGGTACTTGGAGAGGTTAGATTAGTAAACCTTCCCCCACTCACTCTCCAGCACCATCCCTGACTAGGCACTTCATGGAGTTAGAATAGTAAATCTGCACCCCCCCAAGTCACTGCCATCACTTTCCCTGAGTTTCCATTTGGCAGAGTTAGAAGAGTAAAACTGGCCCCTAGGTCACTATTCAGCATGTTCCCTCAGTTTGCATTTGTCAGAGTCAGAACAGTAAATGTGCCTCCACTCACTATCCCACACCTTCATGAAGTTGGTTTTAATTTACAAAAAAAAATGAATTTGTAAACGGATTCATTGTGTAATATAATTAATCCGGCTGAATAAGTGTCTGAAAATGTTTAAAAGGGTGTGTCCACTGAACTCAAGGGCTTACCTTAAATTTTGAGAATTTTTGTAATTTGTATATTACAGTGAGCAAATCTATGAGTAAACATATGTGTTAATTTGCATTGTATTTTGAGGACGCCATTTTGAGCTATCTCAGAAGACTGTGCAGGAAGGTTGGGACGGGGTAGAGAAGTGATGTGGCACATCTGGATAGGCTACAAAAACACACACTGATGGTCACTTCCACACCCACTTAAAAGGCCTTGCACAGGGAAGAGCTCTCGTTCTTGGCTGCGCTTCTCTGCAGAACACTGGGACTGAAGACGAGCGTCAGCGACAACTGGAAGGAAGAACCCCTGACTGCCCACTAGGGCAAACATTTTGTCTGGGCACACCACAGAGCCAGGTAAGCTGGTTCCCTTACACCCCCTGAGGACCATATGGGGGAAAGACTGGGCTCTGGTGCAAGGAGAGCACGCTGCCCAGAAGAAAAGAAGGCACTCTGATGAAAGGCTGGAGCAGGGTGTCAGTGGGACTGGTTCTCTACCAATTTGGAACCCTTCCAGGCCAGGAGACCTAAAGAGAGTGCCCAATGTGGCAAAGGTTCACCATCAGGAGCAAAATGAGCCAAAGATAATCAGATGCAGCCCAATGGGGCCTGAGAAATCACAATGTGTGAAGCTCGGCAAACTTTGACTGTTTTCGGCATACGATGAAACGTGTGGGGTTCCGCCGCCAACTGGAAATGTGCCTCTGGAGTGGGCCAGAGCCCGGAGGCTGCCCCCATGAAGTAGGAAGCCGGGGAGCACCATCTTGCATTCCCGGTCAGAAGAGGCTGGCTGGAGGGAACACCGACTGGTGAAGATGGCCTGATGGGCGCCGGACCACATTCCGGGTCCCTGCAAAGAAGCAAAGACAGGGATTGCTGCAACTGCTTCCTGCAAAGTAAAGACAATATTAGTTTTCTAATTTCTCATTAATAAATGTGAATAATAAAGGCAATAAATAGAGGAATAAAGAATAAGTAACATAACAAAAGAAACATATCCATATAGCATAGAGTGCGAGATATGAGAAGACCACTTTGGGGTCTATTGTATTGGGAGAATGGATTATGGATGAGTGAGCATCAATTGCCCCAGGCAGTATTGAGCCTCAATTGCCCAAGGCTGTAGTGAACTTAAATAGCTCTAACAACAATGACCTTCAAAGACGCCAGTCAGTAATTGTTAGAAATGGGGACTGTAGTTGGCAGAGGTATACACCTTTGTCCAATTGGAGATCACAATCCTTGTCAGGGTAAGTCACACACAATCCAAATTATCCTGTGCCCACCCTCTGGTAGCTAGGCACTGAGCAGTCAGGCTTAACTTAGAAGGCAATGTGCAAAGTATTTGTGCAATAAATCATACAGTAACACAGTGAAAACACCACAAAAATATACCACAGAGGTTTAGAAAAATATATGTTTTTTATCTGGTTAAATTAAGGTCAGAACGAAAGATCCAATAAGAACAAGCTGAGATATCACTTTTGCAAGACTTCAAAGAGTCTTAAATCTTAGACATCAACAATTGTCTCTTGTTTACACAAATACCTGGTTTGCGTAAAAAATTAGATGCACAGAGACCAGAGAGGAGGAGATGCGTGGAAAAATAGCGGGTGCGTGGTATTTTCCGACGAGGCACAGACGATGCGTTGTTTCTTTCCACGCTGAAATGGGCTTGGCGTTGTTTTTTAGCTCACAGTCTCGGTTCCTCACTGCGATGCAGGGATCTTTTTGACACCCAGGGACAGGGAAATTCTGAACGTACAGGAAGAAGTCACAGGCGTTGCATCGATCTGGAATGGCAATGCATCAAATTTTCTGTCGCACGGCAGGCCCTGCATTGATTTTTCACTCAGGGAATTGGCTGCGTCATTCCGATTTGGCTGTGCTTCGATCCAGTTGGGCTGTGCATCGAATTTCAGGTTGCAAGGCAGGCACTGCATCACATCTTTACTCAGGAGGTCAGGCTACATCATCCCAGCTCGGCTTTGCGGCAATTTCTCTGTCACAAAATGGCTGTGCATCGTTTCCGACAAGCTGTGCATTGATTTCTAACACACAAGGAGTTCCCTGAGGAGATGAAGTCTTTTTGGCCCTGAAACTTCAGAAAACAGGAGGCAAGCTCAATCCCAGACCTTGGAGAGCACTTCTCAGCAAAGTCAGAGGCCAGCAGGGCAGCAGTCCTTCTCAGCAAAGCAGTACAGATGAGTCATTTGGGCAGCCAGGCAGTTTCTCTTGACAGATTGCAGGTTTAGGTCCCGAAGTGTCTGAGTTGCTGGGATCAGGGACCCTGTTTATATACCCAAAAATGCCTTTGAAGTGGGGGAGACTTCAAAGAGTGGTTTTGAAGTGCACAAGTTCCCCTTTCAGTACAGGTCTGTCTGCCAGGGTCCAAGTAGGGGAAGTGGCAGTCCATTGTGTGAGGGCAGGCCACTAGCCTTTGAAATGTGTGAGGCTCTCTACCCTTCCAGCCCAGGAAGACCCATTCAGTATGCAGACGAGTGCAGGTGTGATTGAGTGTCGTGTGGTTGTCTGATGAAATCACAAGGAAGCTGTCAACCAGCCTAGCCAAGACATTGATTGGAGACAAGCATTAAGGCACAGATGGATTTGAGTGCAGAGAAATGCTCACTTTCTGAAAGTGGCATTTCTAAAATTGTAATAAAAAATCCAACCTCACTACTAAGCAGGACTTTCTATTACCATTCTAGCCATACTAAATATGTCCTGGCTACCCCTTTCTGATCAGAATTTACCACTCAAACAGTATATGAGGGTAGTCCTAATGCTATCCTCTGAAAGGAGCAGGCCCCACAGTAGTGTCAAACAAATGTATGAGTTTCCCACTATCAGGACATATAAAACACACATCTACATTTCCTGCCTTTTACCTCCATAGCATCCTGCCCTCTGGGTGACCCAGGGCCTACCTTACGGGTAACATATACACAAAAAGGGGAGTTTAGGACTTGGCAAGCACTTTTAAATGCCAAGTCAAAGTGGCAGTGAAACTGTACACACATACCTTGCAATGGCAGGCCTGAGACATGGTTAAGGGGCTACTTATGTAGGTGCACAAGCTGCACTATGAACCACAATTCAATTTATGTCCACAAATAATGCAAAAAGGGAGGGACCACGGTGTGCAGTTATTAGTAGAAAAGAGCGAGGAATTGCATAAAATCATACCATAGGACACATGATGGAAGTAACAAATCTATTAACACACAAATTACTATGAATTTGTGAAGTATGTTTCCAATTCTGCAAAAAGGTACAATCTGCTGTTTATAAGGTTACTCCTCTAAAAGGGGAGTTTAGGGCTTGGCAAGCAGTTTTAAATGCCAAGTTGAATCACAGTGAAACTGCACACACAGGCCTTGCAATGGCAGGCCTAAGACATGGTTAAGGGGCTACCTACTTATGTGGGTGGCACAATCATTGCTGCAGACCTACTAGTAGCATTTAATTTACAGGCCCTAGGCACATGCAGTGCACTTTACTAGGGACTAATAAGTACATTAAATATGCCAATTGGTTATGAGCCAATGTTACCATGTTTCAGGGAGAGAGCACATGCACTTTAGAACTGGTTGGCAGTGGTAAAGTGTCCAGAGTCCTAAAGCCAGCAAAAATGAGTTCAGAAAAAGAAGAGGAGGAAGGCAAAAAGTTTGGGGGTGACGAAGCCATTTCCAACAGTGATCAACCTCAATAGCTCTAGGCAGTAATGAGTTTGAGCAGTCCCTAGTAAATATGAGCCTCAATGTGCCCTAGTACTGATGATGCTTTATTGCCCTATGCTGTATATACATCAACGTAATGGCCTACGGCAGTGTTCGACATCAAGGCCCTAGACTTCAATGAGTATCAAATGTCAACAAACAATCATTTGTGGTCTTAGAGAATAGTATAGCATGGTGGAATAGTATCCGCACAAGAACTAATGTGTGATAGGTTAGTGGTCTTGACATCCAGTGGTGTGCCGTAAGTAGGTGTCTTTAAGTGCAGTATAGTGTATGGGGTTAATGTCACTAAGATGTAATGCAGGTGTGATAGGCTAGAGTTTAATAGATACAGCGCATTCGGCAGAACATCTAGAGTGTAGTAAAATGAGGCAGTGTATTGATGATGCAGTAAAGTCTGGTGGGTGGAAGTCTGTACAATGAAGTGTTGTTTAATGGGTAAGTGTCTTTAGGGTGCAGTACAATGTGATATGTTGAGTTAAGGTCCCAAGGATATACTGCAGTGTGTTCCATTAAAAGCATTAGAATATTATAATACAGTGCTGTATGTTTGTAACAAGTCCTTTAGTCTAATATAGCTCAAGGTGCTTAAATATTCCCCATAGGATCCAATGCATTATCGTAGACTACAATCCATTAAGTGAGAGAGACAAATATATACATGAATATCATAGCCAAATAAAAACAAGGAGTCATTAGCCACAGTAGGAAATATGGAGTGTCCTTAGTGGAACACTCAATAATGAGTCCTTCGCAGACCAGGATACAAGCATGGAACCCTAAGGGCACCAGTGGAGCCAGTAACTGAAGGAGGTATGGAACAAGAACAAGACCCAGTCATGCTTCACATTTCTGACAGTGCTCCCAACCCACTGGGATAAATCCCCCGTTATGTACCTGTAGGGCCTTCCCTATTTGAGTGTCTAGCATAAAACTATTTAATTAATCTGGGGACATGCACAAAGAAAGGAGGATCAAAAGAGTAATAAGAGAGCTCATAACCCTTCCCTGCATCACAGAACTTCATCTGAACATGTGTAGTTCTCAAATTAGCAATGGATTCTACCTCATACTCAGGTCATCCATTATCTATAGGAGGAGGAAAAGGTCTGTTGATAACAGATTCAGGGGGTTTAACTCAAGATACACGAACCACTGGTGAATTCTTCATTTTTTGAGCAACTTTACCCTGATTGCCTCTGCCCAAACCAATTTGAATATCTGGAATGGACCCACAATTGTAGGAGGAAAATGTGAGCAAATACTGGGAGTGCCACAAATTTAATGGAAAGCCATACCTTATAACCCGCTTTATATTTAAGATGTGTTTGCAAATGGGTGTCTAAAGCTATTGCTTAGTCTGCCACTAAATGTCTTTATACAGATTGTCGATTGATCTAATTTTCTGTAATATATTGGTAACAGAGAGAGACATATTTACATAACAGTAAAATAGTCACATATAAACAAGGAGTCAGTAGCCATGGAAAGAATATGGAGCTCTGCTTACTGAACTTCATGGAGGGATTCTCCATAATGACACCTACACTGACCAGGATACAGGCACTGAGCACTGGGAAAGCCAGTCACTGTAAGAGGTAAGGAATGAGAGCAAGCAAATGACACTAATCGTGACTTGCCCTGCTAACCACGAAGGCTCCAAGAAGAGGAGGAAAGCTAGAAAAGTGCTGGGAGCCATGCTTACTCTAAACTGTGGTGAATCAACCAAATAGAGAGTACACATATGGGCTAGCAATCTAGATCCTATTCCTAATTACCATAGTCAGGTTCCCTGCCACTTCCAGCCAGACTGTTAGGCTTATCTTTTGTTTCTGGAAATTGTAGCCTGAACTGCCCCTTTGTCTGAATAACCCTCGTTCTCCCATGATGCTTCCTACTTCTTTTTTGTTTCATGTTGACCTGATCGTGCTTCACATTCCTGGCAGCAGGTGGCAATAGGAAACAATTCAGTGTCACATGTTAATGTCTCTAGGGTGCAATGCTGTGAGGCGCTGCCCATAGAGTGCAATAAAGCGTGGTGGGATAGTATAAATAGAATAGTCTAGTGTAATGGGTTGTCAGTCCTATGATGCAGTGTAGTGGTTTAATGCCACTAGGATCCAGTGAAGTTTGATAGGTTAATGCCCCTTCGATGCACACAGTGTGATGAATGCAACTGATTAGTGTTCTTAGAGTTGTAGGTTAGTGTTCTATGGATGAAAGTTACCTAGTGGGTTTGTGTCCACAGGGTGCAATAAGCACAGGATAATTTCCACAGGAAGCATTGCCACACTGAGGGCTATTATCCCTGTGATTGATTTCACTGTAGAGGGTCAATGGCCCGAGGACTGAATGAGGTACATTAATGTAGTGTGTTTAGCATGAAGTAGATTGTGGTCTGTTAATGTACCTAGGATGCAATGCAGTGTGTTATGCTACCTATAGAGTGGAGTGGTATACAGTAGATTGGCATACAGTACAGTGACATACTTTGAAATGGCATAGAGTGGAATACTATAGAATGTAGTGGCGTACAGTCAAGTGGCATATGGTAGAATAGCGTAGAGTGGCGTGGCATACAGTGGAGCTGCGTAGATAGATTGAACTGATGTACAGTAGAGTAATAAAGTGGTAATAGATAAGGAAAAATATAAAACCTACTACTAACTTTTCTCTAAGGCCTTAACCCAGAACACAGGCAAACTATGATTACTTGTTTAAAGGCAGCCATTAGCCAGTCATATACTGCATTGTCATTGGCAAGTACCGCTAAACTAACACAAAATTACCACTACATACTGCTGTGTTATATATCACTATGTTTGAAAGCTTTAAATCTTAAAAAATACTTACCCTACCTACCTCAAATACCAAAATTACCATTTACGTACCATAAATTATATACCTGCCAAATGTCATTGAAATCCGACTGCCCGTTTTCATGCTATGGCTAGGTACAGAGTCTACAGAAAGTTGATTGAAAAATGTGTTTTTGGACCCCCCTTTTTTCTTTGCACCCACTTGACAAATCTTAGGAAAGTTTTTTCCATAGGCAGGGTGTTTTTTGTTTTGCAAATAACTTTGATGGCATTTGAAAATCTTAATGAAATTTCACACCACTTATAATTAGTTCAACAGCTGTGTTGAAAGTCAAACGGGTGCCAAGATAAAGGGGGGGTTGCAAAACACTTTCCCCATTCTACGTTTATGGTATTTTTCAAATTTCATGACTACAGCCCAAACTGCAGAAAAGAAGTACACTAAATTTGGCAGAAAGCTAGTTCTTGGCGAGAAAGCATGCTTTTTGTGATTTGGTGTGAATCTGTTCAGTAGTTTTGGAATACTTAGAAACTAAAAAATATAGATATCTAGAGACATGCAAACTCTTTGGATCAAACTGCCCCTTGTGCTGATATCGATTGGCTGCCAACAATTCAACAGGGAAGTTTTAGCAGTCATCTTGGGACTCGTCTTCAGTCGAGTCCCAAAAATATTGGTTTAACAAAATGATAAGGGGCTGGGGTAGAGTCACCCTGAGCCCCTAGCCTTGGTTTAGGGGTCCATCACGGACCCTGCAAGGGCTAAAAAGCTTTTTTTTAATCGTTTTTTTTTTTTAAACAAAAAGAAAGGGCAGTCTCCTGCCCTTTATTTATTTTGTTCCAGGGTGGGCTAGTTCCCAAGGGTATTGGGGGATTGAAAGTGGAGAGGGGTGCACCGGGTCCCCCTCCTAGGGCTTGTATTGGCCCTGGGGACTGACATCACCCAGGGCGATGACAGAAATATTTGGGGGGGGCGCACCCCAGAAACCACCACTTCCCCAAGGCAAAACATAAATTTCAGATGGGGGAGGCCCATACGACCTTCCCCACAACCCTGGGGACTGCCACCTCCCCGGGGCTAAATGTGAAATGAATGCCAGCCACCGGGATCACCAACTCCTCGGGCAATTTAATCAGTTAAGGGGGGGAACACAGCACCCAGCAGCCTCTGGGACTGCCACCTCCTGGGGCTAAAACTAAATAATGAAGGAGATCCATTGCGGACCCCATTGGACCACCACCTATCCGAGGCCAAGTTTAACGTCAGAGAGGGGCTGTGCGGCCCCTTCCTTGTGGAGTCAATAATGGCCCTGAGGACCACCACCTTACCCCCAGGGCCAGCTCCTGCTATATCCCAGGGTGCCCACCCCTAGGACATAGCTGTTTGTTCCGACTTGGCGGGAGCTTTGACAGCTGCCAGCAAGTCAGACCAAACACAACTCCGCCCCCAGGAAGCGAGAGCTGTCAAACAGCTCTCGCTTGCTGGGAGTGGAGGTTTCCTCTGTTTCCCTGCCCACAGACATGCCGGCAAGGAAACAGAGGAAACAATTGCTCTGACAGACAAGGAGATGCATGTTTAGCAGCTCCCTGTCTGTGACAACAATGCTGGCTTCAGTAGGAGGCGGGAAGCTGGCTGGGACCGAGGGGTCCTGGAGGTCCCATTGAACGCACGTTGCCCTACGGGGAACCCAGGACAGATGGACAGGTCGTGGGGCATGAGGTCCCTGGGTCCTAGATCGGCCCGGGGTAGGGGGCACGTGGCCCCCCTCCTCTATTTAATGAAAGCCCATCCCTAGGGGATGGGTTCCATGGGGACAGGATTGGCCCTGAATGGGGGCCGCATGCCCACCTCCCATTGAATTGTAGTGGACCCCATGAGATAGGGCCCCCGTGGGCCAAAATCAATCAGGGAGAGGGGTACACGGGCCCCTCCCCCACACTGGGCATTCACCCACTGAGATAGCACTGACTAACTAACCAGTAGAAAGTGCTCCAGGAGGATAGACATTTTGTGCAAAACTGTGGGCTCTTGTTGGAAAAACGAGCAGACGTGCTTCCGTTCTGGCCATGATGCTTATTTTACAGAAATTAAACCTCAACAAGAAGCACTTACAAATATAAATGTAGAAGGTGACCCAGTTGAAGCTCCACTTCTGGAAAGGACAAATGATCCTAATTTCTGGGCTTGGTGAAGGCAAAGCAAGTGTGTTTACTCCACTATTCCATATTGAAAAATTATCTGAAATCCTTGGTGGAGGTGAATGCAACTTTCATCTATTGGAGTGCAATCAGACACTCTCACACCCACATAGACCCTCTCACACCCAGACAGATACTCTCACAGCCACTCTTACACCCAGATACACACGCTCGCACATATTCTCACAACCAGAAGGAAGGACCTCTGGGGGGGTTGGTCACAGGGACTGGCCGAAGGTGATGGTTGAATTAACGTACAGTAATGAAAATTACTTTATGTTAAAAAAAACATAGAATTTCACTGAAAAAAACAAAGGTTACAGGGATGTTATAGTTAGGTAATAGAATTTAAAAAAACGTAAAAATTCACTTAAAAAACCAAAGGCTACAGGGACGTTATAGTTAGGTTCTGCACAAAACAACAGAAGTTATAATTAGAGTTATTTCAAGTAACTATAACTCACGGCCTAAGGTAACTATAACCTGCACCCCCGCCATGCCCTGCTACTTACCCCAGATATTACAGCTTTTATAACGTCAATAAAAATATTGATAAAACAATAGAAGTCAAATTATTGAAGAAAAAAATGTGCATGGCAGGGGCGCGAGTTATAGTTACCTTAGGCGTTACCTAAAATGTAAATACAACTACAACGTCCCTCTATCCTTTGTTTTTTTCAGTGAATTAATATGTTTAAAAAAAAATGTAAACTAATATATAAGTATTGTATGTTAATACAACCACCGCTGCGCATAGCCTTCAGCTGTGCACTGCAGGAGTTGGCTGCAGGGCCTGCAGCCAACCCCCCCCAATATGCACTCTACCACACGCATGGGTATGGTGTGTGAGTTTTTTCCCATATTGGACTTCGGGTCCATGTCCCTAGATATGCAATATGCTTTTCCCTTTGAGAACTCCGAAACTACTGAACAGATTTGCAGCAAATAACAAAAAGAGATCTTTCTGGACCAAGATCGATCTTTCTGCCAAATTTGGTGTAAATCCATTCAGTGGTTCGGGCTCTAGGCGTCCTCAAAAATTGCAAAATCTCCAAAACATGGAGAAAAAGTGTTTTGGGACATTTTAGTTAGGCTCACATTTTAAACGTACAAAACCATAGAAATTCACCTGTTATATTTCAAGTTATCTCAAGTAACTATAATACGTGCCCTAAGGTAACTATAGTTAGCACCCCCACCATGCACAGTTTTTAATAATTTTTTTTACTGCAAATATGTCATTGAAATGATCAATGAAGTTATCAAAGATGTCATGAGCGTTGTAATTTGTGGGTTAATTAGCAGTGCATGGCGAGGGCAAGAGTTATAGTTACTCGAGATAACTATAACTATAACAGGTGAATTCCTATGGTTTGGTACGGTTAAACTGTGAGCCTAACTATAACTGTAACCTTTGGTTTTTAAATGAATTTCTATGTTTTTTCCATGTTTTTTAATTCCATAATATTCCTGTAACCTTTGTTTTTTTCAGTGAATATCTATGTTTTTTTTTTTACATAAAGTACTTTTGATTAATATACGCTATTCCAACTACCGCTGCACATGGCCTACGGCCAGACACTGCAGTCAGCACCCCTAACCACCCTACCCCACGCTGCGAACGGCCTTTGACCATGCACAGCAGTAGTTGGCCACAGGTCCACGTGCCTCCCCCGGCTAATTTTGGCTCGTGGGGACCACATCCCTCAGGGCGTAACCTTCTAAAAATATTTGTTGGGGGGGCAGGGGTAAAGCAGCCCCCCCACCCTGGCTAATTTCAACCCCGGGGACCCAGGGAAACGACCACAGACACACATGCATTTGAATTCTCAACCTTCAGTGTAAAGATTAGAGACCTTAGCCACTAAGCCAAAAGTGACTCCTTAGCATGTGGGGTCCAGACTTAGCTATGACATTGAACCAAAAGATTTTGAGTAGAAAAAGGCTTCAATATTACATCACTAGGAATGTTTAACAGTGAAAACACTGGAAAATAAACAGACACACAGCCATGAGCCACAATGATTTGAACCAAAAGCATACTGAGTGACAGTCCAAGAGCTTTACCATTAGGCCAGATGTCACCTTGGTCTGCTGTCCAACAAAACATAACTATAATATTTGAACCAAACATTTTTCTAGTGTGATACTTTGTAGTCATTGCAATAACAACAACTCTACTTTCTGCAAGCAGGAGCTCTTTAACAGCTCCTACTAGCTGAAAGCGGAGTGTTTGCTCTGACTTGAAAGGAGCTGTCAAGGCTCCCGCCAAATCAGCACAGCTATGTCCCAGGGAGGGCACCCACTGACATAGCAGGAGACGGCCCTGAGGGGTGGTGGTCCCCAGAGTCATTATTGGCTCCACGAAAGGATCGCACGGCCCCCCTCCAATGTTTTACCAAAAATGACTCCCCTATCTTATTTCAATATAGCCCTGGGGAGGTGGCGGTTTCTGGGGCTGCTGGGGAGCCAGGCGACTCCCTGCATTTAATTAGTTGTTAGCCCCGGAGAGGTGGTGGTCCCCAAGGCTGGGGGAGGGGCTGAATTTAATTCTATCTTAACCCAGGGGTGGTGGACGTCCTGGTTGAAGTGTAGGCAGCCAATCAGAGCTCTGCATTTCCCTGCACATGCTTGTTATTATTCATGAATCCTTCGCACCTCTAGATATCATCTTTATTTCTTTTTCTTTTAATATCTTCATAACTACTGAATGGATGTACATCAAATAACAAAAAGCACTCTTGCGGGACCAAGAGCTACCTTTCTGTAAAATTTGGTGTAATTCCATCCAGTGGTTGGGGTTGTACTCATGTCTAAAATCGCTATGGAAATTATAATGGGAACAACGCTTTTTTTTTTAACTCTCCCTTTTTCTCAGCCCCTGCTGTCAGGTGTGCCACGTAGGCTGTGCAGTGCACCCAGCTGTGTGGTCCCTTTAAGGGGTGGAATGTGTAGACTTTAAGGCTGCGCTGTGCACCGGGACACTTACTCATTGTTGTGCGTCTTCCTCTGGACTCACCTGCACTTACCTGTTGCGTCGGTATCGGCTTCTCTTGCTGCTCCCGCCGGCATTCCTTCAGTCTTCTGCTTCCTTCTCGCCTGTGCTAGCAATGTCCAAAGCTCCTAGAGAAGTCGGCGGGTTCTTCCAATGGCATTGGGCTTCCTGTTTTCTCTGGATCCCCGTTCCTTACCTCCTGGTGACCTGCAAAACATTCAAATAAGGAACATCACATTAAGCAGCAATCTCTCCAATTTGAGTAACTTAGGGCCCTGTGTACGAACACTTTTTCCCATAGACACAGAATGGGTAAAAACCTTTGCTACATTCGGCCCTTAATTCCAAAACTATGACACAGTTTACAGAAACGTATCTGATTTTTTTTCTTTATTAATAAATTGGTGAATTCAACCATCTTCAGTTTTTTCCAATTCAAAAAAGGACAAGAAAGATTTATTAGTATTGTTTTTCAAGGTCTGATGAACTGACAATATTGTGACAAATTAAGGCATAACACATTATTTGATATATATCATTTGATGAAGTGATGAACATTGACGTAGAAGGAGATAAACCTTGATTTAAAACTATAATTAGTATTTAGTTGATGAACTGTCGAACTCTATATACCAGCAGGAGATGCACATTTATGAAAAACGGTGAATGGTGTTTATTCAGAATTATGATCCTGTGAGGAATTGTTGTTAAGGTAGCTACTGATTCATATATATATATATATATATATATATATATATATATATATTTTAGAGTGTATTTTCCTGTATCAGTTCTATGAATTAACGCTTCTCAGTTTCCTATTTATAGCTCATAGTGGATTATTCAGCCAAAGGAACCATGTAATCATAAAAGGAGGAAGGACATTAGGTATGCCGAAGTGGGTCACAATATTATAACAACCTATTTGTGCATATTCTAGTTCGATCTCTAAACCGTGTTATTTATTTCCCAAAGGCTGTAAAGCTAATCCCGACATAGTCCAGTGGGAGACTGGTATCCACTTTCACCAAACTTCATCCCAGTGGGTCAGACTTGACCATTTTTATGGTCCGCTTAACTCAAAAGGAAGTGGGGAATTACTTTGCGGCCATTTCCCTTCTGCAGAAAGGTAATAGCCTGTATTCTTGACACCTGCTTGACCGATCACCCCGAAACTTCCCATGTACAACAAGATTCTCAGGAACACTTTTTTGGAACATTTTGTGAATATTTGTCAAATGGCGCTAAAGATATGGGCAAGTCGAAAATGATTTTTCTATGGAAACATGATCCTAACTATAACTACCTACTGGTGACAGCCAGTAGGTGATATATATATATATATATACACACACACACACAAACACATATATATATAAATATATATACACCCACAAAAAAAAGGAACTCACAGTAGTTCCCAAGTTTAGGTGAAGAGCAGCTCAAGTAAGGAGCACCCGCAAAACCATCAAAACTCTAGATTTGTTCACCTCAAATGTCTGTTTTTGTAGCAACGTTTTTAAGCATAAATGCTTAAAGACTTTACTGTGCAAATGGCAAAAGACACTAGCGGTGGCTGTTGGACTGCTGCGGTTATGGTGGTCTGACCGCCACGTTACGAGGTGGGGAATCCCCCCTGCCAACCTACCACCATCTCCACCGAGATTGGACATCCCAACAGGCTGACGGCGATGCAGGCTGGAATCAGCCATGGTGGCGCTGAACTCAGCACCGCCCTGCTGATTACAACCTGGTTCTCCGCCAGCCTTTTCATGGCGGTTGTACAGCCATGAAAAGGCTGGCAGAGAACAGGTGCAGGGGGCCACAGGGAGGCCCTTGCATTGCCCATGCCCTTGCATGGGCAGTGCAGGGATCTCCCTGCCCAGCACCCTCTTAATGTGCACTGTCTCCTGTGCCAGCGACAATGCTAATGCCACTTTCCCCCTGGGCTGACCGGCGGAAACCTTAGTTTCTTCCAGTCAGCCCACCGGGAAAGTCTTAATGGGGCTAGCGGGGAGGTAGCCAGCATGGTGGCAACCACCCCGTCGGGAGCTTGGCGACGGGTGTTCACGTCCACCAAACTCATAATCGGGCCCTATGTCCCTTTCTAACTCGGCATGGATGGCACTGTGCTAACCCTATGTTTAAAAACCTTGCTATTTAAACAGACATTTGAGGTGAGCATCTCTAGAGTGTCACTTCTGTTGCAGGGTGCTCCTTACTGGGGCTGCTCTCCACCTAAACTTGGGCACTACCCTCTTCTTTTTTGCATAATTTATGCATCCCTGAAAGGGTTTTGTTTTTACTTATACTGGGTGCTCCCTTGTGCATGGACAAAGCTAAACCTCTCTGAAGGGCTATAATGATAGTAAAACATGTGTCAGGGGTTGCTTTTGCTCATTCCAGGTTGGCTTGGGTTGTGTTTAACCAATCCAAAGCTGTAATACTGTGCCTGGAGTGTTGAAAGGTTTTTGTCATTTTACAGCTCAGGGAGAATGGCACTGTGCCAATCCTATGGTTAAAGATTTTGCTCTACAAATAGCAAAATACTTGATCCCTTTTTAGCTCCGCGTCAATAGCACTGGGCTAATGGTATGCTTAAAACAGTTGCTAGAAAAACAGACATTTGAGGTAAGCATATCTAGAGTGTCTCTAGTGTTGTAGGGTGCACCTAAATGGAGTTGCTCTCCACCTAAAATTGGGAACTACTCAGAGTTCTCTCTTCTTTTTTGCATAATTTATGTGTCACTCTATCCCTGAAAGGGTTTTGTTTTGACTTAGGTATCAACAAAGGGAGGGACTGGGAGATTAGTTGGTCCAGTGTACGGTCTTCCAATTAACTGAACATACAAAAAAGGTGTACACTGTTCCAAATGGAAAAATATATTCACTAGGGGAACATTAAAGTTCAGGAGTAAGAGCCCTCACACATCCGAGAGGATGTCATGCTTCATCATTGGGTAGCTCCTCGTCAGACCGGCGCTGCAATGTCTGACGGGCTCCCCATAAGGGGGCTCTTTGCCGGAGATCTTTTAGGTAGCAGCCGTGGTAGCGGACACTACAAGACCTGGTGTTGCGGTCAGGCGCTAATCCTGGCAGGAGAGTGAAAGCTAAAATTGGTTCCCAGTCTTAATAGGAGAGAGTCAATTTAATTAATCAATGGAATAAGACCAGGACCAAGATTAAAAACAGAAGGAAAGTGTAAAATGAGGAATAATGCTCGACCCCTTTCTGCATGGTGCTGGAGCTTAAGGAGATTATCGTCGGGCTCCTAGGACATGGTCAACATGTTTCACGTACAGTGGTCTAACAAGATCCTATGACGCTTCTTCAGGACCAATACATAATAAGACTTCTCCTGTCTATATTACCGAAAGTTTGCAAAAATGTCAAACAAATCATATAGTCACTTACATTGATGTTCACTAATTGTCAGAAACCTCTAATGGTCGCCCTAGAAAAATACAAACAAATCATTTTGATCAAAACACACAGAAAAATAAGGAAGGACACCCGTGACACAACAGTGTGTAGTAACCAGTTGTGTAAAAACATAATAAGACAATATGCTTACCATCCCTTGGTACATGTGGGGCCCCTTGGGAAGTAGCATGCCGAAAGCGGTCACTACTAATAAAGTGGTAAAGCAGACACCATGAATGCAGTGTAATCAATCAGAACCAAAACAGTCACATTCACTACTAGATGTCGGTTGGTTAAATTGATTATGAACATCAAGCACATTATTAGTCCATGTCACTTGGAAATTCATACACAGACTCGGCACTAGCATTTATGACATTTGTTGAAGGAAAACTGGGAGGAATAAAACAGTTTTACAACAGAAAATATTTCTAAAAAGGCTTGGTGAGTACTGTAGCAGAGTGTAATAGTCTGCGTGGAGATTTACAAAGGCAAAAACACACTGGCAAAGCGAGGTTATCCATAGAATATTAAGGGATTACCCCGACCTAAGTCTGTTAATACTTTGAGAGATGTCATTAGTTGAGCTCAATATACGTCCCCAGAGTAAATAAGTAACCGAAAAAAGCGATAAACACACAAACGCGAGGTCACTTACTTTGTGGATGACGGCAGTCTGCAGGGGAACCTACCCTGACGTGCTCTCCCGAAAGGACAACTTCCCAACTCTGTGCGAGTCTTTTAAAGAGAAGTTTTCCCGGCAAAAATGGGAGAGGGTGGTCAAAACTGTAGAAGGACTACACTCGGGGAACAGGTCTCAGAAATAAAAGAAGGACTCAAGCAAAATTATGGCGGCCATCTTTGTGAACCGAGATATAATAGACTAGAACGAGCATTACTCCAATAGCCTTGTGGGTGGTAGTCAAAACAAACAATGGACTAAAAACATCGTCGACCATCTTGGAATGGCTGGAACTGGATAGTGAGTTATGTCAGTTAATACAATGAGTGGTTTGGAGTGGGAAGCCGGAAATAACCGCACTAGTAGACAAAAGAAAGGTATGGGCCACAGAGTAATACATAAAATGGGGCTCCCTAAAACCATAGTCTTTCACAGTCAGTCCAATTAGGATGGAAATAAAAAGTGAAAAACAGAACAAATATAGATTGAAGATACTGAATACTCTGTGGTAAATCCTAAAAAGGGGTTGATTAGGCAGACAATGTAGTCCAGGGAATGGCATCATTCAACCCATCTGTATCAGTATGAAGCTTGAAAACCCACTGTTGTTCCAGTCTGAACAAGGAGTGTGGAGAGTCAGTAGTGATTCTAGTGCAAGTACGACCCAACTTAAATCATCGGGACTGTGGGGGGCATCTAGGAAGTGTGCGCATAATTTTGTTGTAATGCGTCCACACCTGATGTTGCTCCTATGCTCGTTAATTCGTATTTTAACTGGTCTAGAAGTCATGCCCACATAACGTAGCCCGCATGGACACGTAATCATGTAAATGCAGTTTTTAGTGTTGCAATTCGTGTGTTTTGTCAGGTGCCATTGGCCTATAGGTGCCAAATCTAAAGTTTTGTTGGGGCTAGTCAATTGACAGACATTACAGTGTCCACAGGGATAATGTCCAGTTACAGGTGGAAGGTTCCAGAGTGTAGTTTGTGTCTGTGTTCGCAATGTGTCTTTTGGACGGGTATGGACTATCAGATCTTTAATATTTTTAGATCGTTTAAATGCAAATAGGGGCCTAGGAATGGTATTGCCCCCACTGTTGAGGATAGGCCACCTTTGATTAATCAGTTTTTTTATCTGGTTAGATAGTGGGGTGAAAGTAGACACACAAGTCAACCGTCTATTCATGACTCTAGTATTAGTTTGAAGTAGAGAGTCACGATTATTGTTCCTTGCTCTCTTACGAGCTCGGTTGATGACGTGTTGGGGATAATGTCGTTCAAGGAGTTTTGTTTGAAGATCATCTGCTTGGGTATTGTATTCCTGTATTGAGGAACAGTTTCGTCGTAGTCGCAAGAATTGGCCAAATGGTAAGTTGTCACAGAGGGATTTAGGATGATGACTCTCGTACATTAGCAGGCTGTTGCGATCTGTAGGTTTTTGGTAAGTACAGGTTAATAATTTCCCCTGTTCAATTGTAATCAGTAAGTCCAAAAAATGAACCTCCTTATCCAACACCGTAGAAGTGAATTTCAAATATGGGTTTACTGTGTTTACCCACGCAGTCAGTGAACTAGCTGTAGCCAAAGGGCCTTGCCATACAACCAAGATGTCGTCAATGTACCGACGCCACAATGTTATGTGAAAGGATTAGAAGCTGGTAAAATGAATTCTTTTTCAAAGTTATACATATAGAGGCATGCCAAGCTGGGAGCAAAGGTACTTCCCATGCTAGTACCTCTAATCTGATGATAAAATTGATCTTCAAAGCGAAATACATTTTCTTTCATTGCTAATGTGGCACATTGCATGATAAATGCAATGGGTGATGTCAAATTGTCACTATTGTGCTGTAGTAGAGATTCCACTACCTGTAGAGTTGCATCTTGGGGTATATTAGTATAGAGAGCCTCCACGTCCATAGTAATTAGTGCTTGGACATCTCCTGTGTTATTAATAGTCTCAATCAGATTTAATACGTCTTTAGTGTCCTGTAAATAAGTGGAGGAGCCCTTTACAAGTGGTTGTAGAAAGTGATCGCAAAAGATCGATAAGGGCTCGAGGATCGAACCAATCCCAGACACAATTGGTCGCCCCGGAGGGAATTGTGTACCTTTGTGAATTTTAGGTAAGCAATAGAAATAGGGAGTTACCGGATTGGTTGCATCTAGGAAAGAAGCTTCTTTAGGGGTGATCCATTCATTGTTGGATGCCTCCGAGATCATAAACCTTATCTAGTTTGAAGTTTTGGGGTAGGGTCACGCTGAATCAAGGCGTAGTAGGTCTCATCCCCTAGCAAGCGTAGGCATTCCTTGCGATAGTCATCAGTGTTCATTAGAACAATAGCACCTCCCTTGTCAGCTTGTTTTATAATGACGGAATTATCGTTAGACAATCCCTCGAGAGCCTTCTTCTCGATAGTCGAGATGTTGATGAAAGGACGTTGCAGGCATATAGATGTGAGATCCGCAAGAACAGCTTTTTCAAACGTTTGAACTTCGCAGGGGACAGCCGACAGAGGGGGGACAAATGTGGATTTGGGTCTAAGCCCAGAGTCCCCCGGTGTGCTATTCACTAGGCGGTCGTCAAAATAGAATTGCAGTCGGATTTTGCGAAAAAATTGTGACAGTTTGCAATTAAGTCGAAAAAGATCCTCAGATGGAGTAGGGACAAACCCTAAACCTCGATTAAGTGCTGTTATCTCCATGTCCGTGAGAGTTCTTGTGGAAAGGTTTACTACTACGTTTTCGGGGGCTGGTGCTTGCCCTGGCTCCTGGTGACCATTTGTGATTCTTCTCTGGACCATTGCACACGTTTGCCTCTGCCTCTTCTTCTGCCTCTCCCTCTGCCCTGGCCTTGGCCTAAAAAAGGCATGAATGGCATCATGGGGCGGGGTTGATAGAATGGATAGGGTGGTTGCCAAGGCATTTGGTGGATGCCAGGGAACTGAGGATAATTATAAAAGGGTTGAGAGAGAGTGCTCTCATCTGTACTCCATCCATCTGAGGACGAACTGTTGCTGTTGTTGCGGGGCTTTCTGGGGTAGGACTGTGACTCATCAGAAGAGTTTTGACTTATACTGGGCAAAGCTAAATGTATCTGTGCAAAGCTAAATGTCTCTGAAGAGCTATAATGATAGCGAAACGTGTCAGGGGTTGCTTCCGCTCATTCCATGTTGGCTTTGATGGTATTTTACCACTCAAAAGCTGTAATACTGTGCCTGGAGTAGTGAAAGGCTTTAGTCAATTTACAGCTCCGCAGGATGGCACTGTGTCAGTCCTTTGCTAGAAAAATAAAGATTTGAGATAAACAAATCTTTAGTGTTTGCTAGTATTGCAGAATGCTGCTTATTGGATCTGCTATCCACATAACCTTGGAAACTACCAAAAGGTATTTCTTCTTAGATAGATAGATAGATAGATAGATAGATAGATAGATAGATAGATAGATAGATAGATAGATAGATAGATAGATAGATAGATAGATAGATAGATAGATAGATAGACTCCTCCCTCCTTCAGTTTTCTCCATAAAGGTGTTGGCTTTCAAAGAGCTAAAGATAAAATGTTATTTCCAGTGCATTTATTCTCTCAGCACTGCAAAAAAAGGTATCTCAAACTCTTTGAGTGCTAACACCTTTATGGGAGAAAACTGAAGAAGGGTGGAAAGGAGATTAAAGTAGAGTGGAGGCAGTGCTACTGTTTGTGCATTATTACCAGTCAGGCGCCCGATGGCAGCGCCGACCAAGTTCGCAATAATATATACATATATATGTATTGCAAAACAAGGTTGTCCTCTGTGAAAGGGCACCCCTAACAGGTTATGTAATCAGGAAAATAGCAAAGCCAGAAACTCACAGAGAATTTAAGCATTTTCATTATTCCAGGCCTTGTATTGTTAATTCATCTCTGGACTCATGTTCCTGGGTTAATCCCTTCATCAGCAGAGAAAAAATAAAAAGTATTCCACCCTCCTAGGTGCAGCCATTGCTCCAACTCCATCATTTTTTACAGCGCAAGAAATGTTTAAACACGAATAAACACTTATTTTTCAAAGTTTTCACAAACACTAAGCAAAACATTATGAAAAGAAGCTGAAAACAGGAAACCCTAAATATGATTCAGTGAAGCATGGTGGGATAGGACCCTTAAGATATACTGTGTGATGTATTTGCATACTTCCTATTAGTATAGCAGTGTGATGGGATAGTGATCCTCTCCCAGATGCAGCACCGCGTGGTGTTTAGTGTCCCTATACCTGAGTGCTGGTAGCAATGGTTTGGGTAAGTGTGGAGTATGTTGAGTGAGTTTCCCAGAGTCCAGTGAATGTGGTGGGTTGTTTTTGTAAATTGAAGATGAGTGTGGGTGTGTGTTCCTAGGGTACAATATAGTGTGGAGGGTTAAAGTACGCAGGGTGCAGTGGCATTTGGAGGGAGTGGTGAGCTAGTGACCCCAGGAAGCAGCATGGCATGGTGGAATTAGTGTTCCTAGTGTTCATTGTGATGAGATACCCTCCCTAGACTTCAGTTCGAATTGATGCGATAGTGTGCTCAAGGCGCAGTGCGCTAGGTACTTCATGACTTGAAGAAAACAGACATACAAAAAAATGTTTATGCCGCAGCTCCAATGAAATACCTACAGTGCCCGTTCTAGTGTTGGAAATCGAACTACACCAGCCTTAATATCTGCAAGTCAGGAATGAGCGACTTTCACAACCCCAGCCAACGGCTTGGTATACCTGCATTACTCAGACAAAAAAGCTACATCTCTCTACAGACAGCTCTAAATAAGAACTTTTGCAATTTCTTTGCTGCCAGCTTCTTGTGATTGATAGAAATAACATTATTTAAGATGTTGTCACATTATGGGGTGGAGGAGGCATGTAGGTAGACTACAAATCTGAAAACAGGAACGTTCGTGAGTGTGTGGGTGAGAGAGAGCGATATTTATGTAGGGCAGACACTGACAGTTGTTCCTGGATGTCAAATATAAATCTTGCCTTCCACCGTTCCTTGCCTTCAGTTACAATTGACATTAATGTTTGCTTATAATAGTCTGCTGATGTCACGAAGAATTAGACACACAGCTCTGGCTGGACTTCAACTATCCTTGACTCTTCATGCAACTATTGAGCTCTTACATGCTAAAGCTAATGCACTGTAAATGCCGCACACGGACATGGGGCGCTGTGTAATACTCCAAACAGAATTAATACATTGGTCAACTGGTCTGATATCAGTGAGATTCTGACATGGCTAGTATGGGTATAATTCGGTGTGCTAGCTCAGTAGTAACAGAAACAATGCACATGTTCTTAAATGGAATACTAGGTTGGTTATTACTGTAAAATGCTGTGTTGAATTTCAGGAATAGGCTGTGTGGCTCGTTTGTTTTTGGTTCTTGGCCCTGAATCAAACAAATCCCTGAGTCTAGTCGGGGATCCTAAGCTCCCGTGTGGAAACAGGGTTTCTAGATTCTACAGATCCTGTGTTCCCTATGAGCTAGTGGCCCTTATTTACTAAAATCACTGCAATACTACCCTGGGAGATCCTGGGGATCCAATGCTGACTTTTCTGGGCAGAATCTTGAATATATCTAGCATAGAAAGGAAGGCGAGAATCTCCTGTTTCCCGGCGTCCAGGGGGCATCACTGATGGGGAACAGGAGACCAGTAAGGCAACCTTTTTATGCAGGAAATATCATATCTTATTAAGAGTGAGAAATAAGCAGGCCCGTAGCCAGGGGTAGATAGTAAGTGGGGAATGGCCCCAAGCAATAATTACAGGAGGATTTCGGTTCTCTATGTTTGACATTGGTTTGGTAACCCCACAGCATTTTTTTTTTATTATGGTGAGATTTTAAAGAAAGCAGCATATTTTGCAATTTGTCTAAAGTTTTACCATTATTCTACATTTACCACTATTAGTGATACTAAATATGAAATTGTACCTTTTAAAGCACAGTGAGCAAGAAAAACTGGGAAATGTTCATGAAATATGTGTCAAAGGGTATTTCCACACACTTATATCCAGTAAAATTGCAGAAAACTAAATACCGCATAAATGCAATTATGTATGGGCCTGTGTGTCCTCTCCCAAGACACTTTTGGGGAAAGATAAGGTAAATCCAGCGTTTCTAGATACATATTCTAAACAACCATTGACAATAATCGTATGGGTTATAAGGCAGTTCTAAATCATCAAAGACCTCAGTGGAACAGTCAGTAGGAGAGATATGCAAGGTACACATAGGATGTTGGGGGAGCATGGCCACAGCTGAAGGTGTGAGCGTGGTGACAGGCCACCTTCTGTTACTGAAAGCAGCAGGAACCTGCCAGGCAACTGCTCAGTCATCGTTTTAAAACCTTGTACCCAATACTTAATATGTGTAGTTGGTTTCAGATAGCAGGTACTGGCACTTATCTTGGGGCACCCAGATGTATTTTTCATGGTCAGATTTTGACCCAGACCAAACCCAAGATGGGCAGGAAAGAAAGGAGGAGGAATATAAATATCAGAAAACGATGACACAGACAGAACACAGGGAGGAAAAAGACCTTGCGAGAGTAATAAAACGAGGCAGAAAGTGTAGGGCGGTCAAAGAAAGAGGTATGTGGTGGAACAAATACCTGACAGCCTTAATATTTAGCAAACTCCACATGTAGCAGGTCTGGCCTCATTAAAGCCTCACTGACTGTGACAGTGTGCTTGAGTTTCCCTGTGTTATTGCTTTAATGCCACTGACCAAGTGTCAGTAACTCCATGCGTGTTGTCCAGGCACTTGTTGCATGTAGCATCTATGACTCAGTATCTCAATGCTAGCACCCTTGTGTAAGTGTCTTAGCATTAGTGTTTGTGGACATATCAGTGTTACTGGGTTAGAGACCCCATGTCACTAATAATGCATATGTGTCCCTTTATTTTTTCCTACCACTAGTGATCCTGTTTCAATGCCAGCGTCCCTATTTCCCACATACCCACATCCCAGTGGCAGTGCCCTCAAACCTGTATCCCAGTATCAATGCCCCCTCTATCAGTGTTTCGGTGCCATTGTCCATGTGCCCATGTCAGCATCCCAAATTCAGTGTACCATGTTAGATTCAGTGTCTAATTGTCAGTGTCCACCTATCCTAGTGTTTAAACAGTGTTTCTGGAAAGTAACCCCTTGACAGTGTTGCAGTGCCCAATCTCCATGCCAGTGTGACAGTGCAAATGTCAGTGTCTGTGACCTTATGTGTCAGTGACCCATCTCAGTAACCATGGATCAGTACCTGAGTGTTGCATCCCCCCAAGTAAGTGCCACTGTATCAGCTGGTGTTGTGTTCAAGCATACGTATGTAAGTGTTACTGTCCTAAAGTCCCTCCTCTGACAACCTCCCAATGTCACTGCTCCATGGCATTGGACCAACATCAATGTTTGTGTCAGTGTCTTTAATCAATATCCCTAGTTGGGATTCTATTATCTGTGCCCCAATGGTACTGTCCCAGTGGAATCACCTTTGTGTCAGCGTCACTGTGGTACTGGTGTGTTAATGTCCTAATGTGTCCCAGAGTCAATGTTTGTGACTCATTCAACAAACGACTTCCACTGCCACATTGTCAACATCCGCATGCCATTGTCGGTGCCATTGTGACAGTGTTCTAGTGTCTGTGTCCCAGAGGCAGTGTCTACATGGCTGTGTCCTTGCATCAGTAACCTTTGCCAGCATCCGCAGGTACACTAATGATGTGTCACCCAGTCAGTGTCCCTGTGTCAGCATATCAAGTCACAGTCTAATAATGTGCCCCCCTGCTTAGTGTCAATATCCTTTCACCCAGCATCCATGTGTCAGTGTCCCAGCATAACTGTCCTGTTTAGGTGTCCCAGCATTAGTATTAGTGTCCCATGTTCACGTCCCAATGTCACTGTTCCCACGTTAGTATTGACAGTTCTGTTTCCGTAGCCCGCGCCAGTGCCCTAGTGTCAGTGTTGGTTTGCCTGCTTCATTATCTTACTGACAATGCCCACTTGCAAGTGCCCCTGTGCTAGTGTCCTCCTGTTAGTGTCTTAGTGTAAGTGCCTTTTGTCACTGTGGCCACATCAATGCCCACATCAATGCCCACATGTCATTGTTGGTTTGACAGAGTGCTAGTGACATTGTTGGAGGCCCTTTGCAAGTGCCCCTAAGCCATTTTTTGTGCCCCTATGTCAGTTTCTTCGATTCAGTGTAGGCCTCACTTTGGCATGTGCTAGCCTTAGGGTATCACATGATGGCATTGTTTTCTTCTAACTATTTATCCTATCCTAGGTACACTTCAAAGCACCAAGTGAATAGAAGAGCCACAAGGCCTGAGGTACAGATAGATGTACAACTGATTTGGTAATATAAAAAGTGGAACAGGAATGACAAAGTTTACTGGGAAGAATAAAATGAAAAAAACAGGATGTGAAATAACATTTTAGGAAGAAGACCATTTAAAAAAAAGGCAGAATTGAAAAGTAAAACAAGCATTTCATTAACATATACATTAAAATTATGCATGAACCATGATGATTATTTCCGCATCAGGCTAATTTTTCTAGAAAGACATGCAGGAGCATTTTCACTGATCATTGGAAAATGAAAAAACAGTTTGAGGTTCTTTCACGATGCAGTGGAGCAGTGCTTAATTTGTAAAAAAAATAATAAAAATAAACAAATAAGTACAAGTGCCCACAATTTTTCGTAGGTAGCATCCCACTTCTGCCAATGTTGCTGCCCATTTCCACTACTGGATGGAAAATACTCAAAATTAAATTGTAGATTCTTCAGGTAGGTCAAATAGTGCTTTTTACATCCCTGGACCAATGTTCAATTAAATTTGCTAGAAAGCCAATTCATCTGAAATGTCATTCATAAAAGAATCCAGTGCTTTGATGGACAGTTTTTCTCGGGCAGGGAGCGCAATTTCTTTACACCACTTTCTGATTCAACCTTTGCATGTATTAGAATGAGGGGGGCAGAAACCTCTAGGCACCAGGGATCTTTTTTTTTCATTTTTTCTTTTTGTAATGTTTTCATTTTTTTTTAGGTGGGGAGCGACCCCTTAGGCAATGGTCGCTCCCCTAGGGGGCAATATATATTTAGGCCATTTCTGCTCCCCTTGGGGGCAGATAGGCCTATTCTGATGAGGCCAATCTGCCCCCAAGGGGGGCAGAAACCATTAGACACCAGGGAGTTTTTTTTTTTTGCGTGAATTTCACGCAACAGGAGCGACCCCTTGGGCAAGGGTTGCTCCCAGGGGGGGCATTTTTTTGGGAAGGCCTTTTCTGCCCCCCCCGGGGGCAGATCGGCCTATTATTAGGCCGATCTGCCCCCAGGGGGGGCAGAAACCTCTAGGCACCAGGGATCATTTTTTTTTTTTATGTTTTCTTTTTTTTTTAGGTGGGGAGCGACCACTTAGGCAAGGGTCGCTCCCCTAGGGGGCAATATATATTTAGGCCATTTCTGCCCCCCTTGGGGGCAGATTGGCCTATTTTGATAAGGCCAATCTGCCCCCAAGGGGGGCAGAAACCATTAGACACCAGGGAGTTTTTTTTTTTGCATGAATTTCACGCAACAGGAGCAACCCCTTGGGCAAGGGTCGCTCCCAGGGGGGGCATTTTTTTGGGAAGGCCTTTTCTGCCCCCAGGGGGGGCAGAAACCTGTAGGCGCCAGGGCAATTTTTTTTTTTTTTTGTTTGTTTGTTTGTTTTTTTAGAGATGGGGAGCGACCCATCAGGCAAGGGTCGCTCCCCTGGGGGGCAAATTGTATTTAGACCATTTCTGCCCCCCTTGGGGGCAGATTGGTCGATTTTAGGTTAATCTGCCCCCAAGGGGGCAGAAACCACTAGGCACCGGGGATTTGTTTTTTGGCGCCAATGTCACGCAGGGGGAGCGACCCCGTAGGCAAGGGTCGCTCCTGGTGTGGGGGGGGGCGGGGTGGGGGTTTGGGGGGTCAAATCTATTTTAGGCAGATCAGCCTATTATTAGGCCGATCTGCCCCCAGGGGGGGCAGAAACCTCTAGGCGCCAGGGCAAATTTTTTTTGTGTGTTTTATTTTTTGTGTTTTTTTTTTTTTTTTTTAGAGATGGGGAGCGACCCATCAGGCAAGGGTCGCTCCCCTGGGGGGTAAATTGTATTTAGACCATTTCTGCCCCCTTGGGGGCAGATTGGTCGATTTTAGGTCAATCTGCCCCCAAGGGGGCAGAAACCACTAGGCACCGGGGATTTGTTTTTTGGCGCCAATGTCACGCAGGGGGAGCGACCCCGTAGGCAAGGGCCCCTCCTGGTGTGGGTGTGGGGGTTGGGGGTGCAAATTTATTTTAGGCCATTTCTACCCCCAGGGAGGGCAGAAACCTCTTGACGCCAGGGCAATTTTTTTTTTTTTGTTTTTTTTTTTTTTTGTTTGTTTTTTTAGAGATGAGGAGCGACCCATCAGGCAAGTGTCGCTCCCCTGGGGGGCAAATTGTATTTAGACCATTTCTGCCCCCCTTGGGGCAGATTGGTCGATTTTAGGTCAATCTGCCCCCAAGGGGGCAGAAACCACTAGGCACCGGGGATTTGTTTTTTGGCGCCAATGTCACGCACGGGGAGCGACCCCGTAGGCAAGGGTCGCTCCGGGGGGGGGTGCGGGTTGGGGGGGCAAATTTATTTTAGGCCATTTCTGCCCCCCCCGGGTCCGGCTGAGCTAGAGGCCAAAATCCACAGGTAGGCACTTTGCAAAAAACACCTCTGTTTTCTGTGAAAAAATATGTGGTGTCCACGTTGTGTTTTGGGCCATTTCCTTTTGTGGGCGTGGGCCTACCCACACAAGTGAGGTACCATTTTTATCGAGAGACTTAGGGGAACGCTGGTTGGAAGGAAATTTGTGGCTCCTCTCAGATTCCAGAACTTTCTGTCACAGAAATGAGAGGAAAAAGTGTTTTTGGGCCAAATTTCGATGTTTGCAAAGAATTCTGGGTAACATAACCTGGTCAGAGCCCCGCAAGTCACCCCATCTTGGATTCCCCTGGGTTTCTAGTTTTCAAAAATGCGCTGGTTTGCTAGGTTTCCCTAGGTGCCGGCTGAGCTAGAGGCCAAAATCCACAGGTAGGCACTGTTTTCTATGAAAAAATGTGATGTGTCCACGTTGCGCTTTGGGGCGTTTCCTGTCGCGGGCGCTAGGCCTACCCACACAAGTGAGGTATCATTTTTATCGGGAGACTTGGGGGAACGCTGGGTGGAAGGAAATTTGTGGCTCCTCTCAGATTCCAGAACTTTCTGCCACAGAAATGTGAGGAACATGTGTTTTTTTAGCCAAATTTTGAGGTTTGCAAAGGATTCTGGGTAACAGAACCTGGTCCGAGCCACACAAGTCACCCCATCTTGGATTCCCCTAGGTCTCTAGTTTTCAGAAATGCACAGGTTTGGTAGGTTTCCCTAGGTGCCGGCTGAGCTAGAGGCCAAAATCTACAGGTAGGCACTTTGCAAAAAACACCTCTGTTTTCTTTCAAAAAATTGGATGTGTCCACGTTGCGCTTTGGGGCGTTTCCTGTTGCGGGCGCTAGGCCTACCCACACAAGTGAGGTATCATTTTTATCGGGAGACTTGGGGGAACGCTGGGTGGAAGGAAATTTGTGGCTCCTCTTAGATTCCAGAACTTTTTGCCACAGAAATGTGAGGAACATGTGTTTTTTTAGACAAATTTTGAGGTTTGCAAAGGATTCTGGGTAACAGAACCTGGTCCGAGCCACACAAGTCACCCCATCTTGGATTACGCTAGGCCTCTAGTTTTCAGAAATGCACAGGTTTGGTAGGTTTCCCTAGGTGCCGGCTGAGCTAGAGGCCAAAATCTACAGGTAGGCACATTGTAAAAAACACCTCTGTTTTCTTTCAAAAATTTGGATGTGTCCACGTTGCGCTTTGGGGCGTTTCCTGTCGCGGGCGCTAGGCCTACCCACACAAGTGAGGTATCATTTTTATCGGGAGACTTGGGGGAACGCTGGGTGGAAGGAAATTCGTGGCTCCTCTCAGATTCCAGAACTTTCTGCCACAGAAATGTGAGGAACATGTTTTTTTTTAGCCAAATTTTGAGGTTTGCAAAGGATTCTGGGTAACAGAACCTGGTCCGAGCCACACAAGTCACCCCATTTTGGATTCCCCTAGGTCTCTGGTTTTCAGAAATGCACAGGTTTGGTAGGTTTCCCTAGGTGCTGGCTGAGCGAGAGGCCAAAATCTACAGGTAGGCACTTTGCAAAAAACACCTCTGTTTTCTTTCAAACATTTTGATGTGTCCACGTTGCGCTTTGGGGCGTTTCCTGTCGCGGGCGATAGGCCTACCCACACAAGTGAGGTATCATTTTTATCGGGAGACTTGGGGGAACGCTGGGTGGAACGAAATTTGTGGCTCCTCTCAGATTCCAGAACTTTCTGCCACAGAAATGTGAGGAACATGTGTTTTTTTAGCCAAATTTTGAGGTTTGCAAAGGATTCTGGGTAACAGAACCTGGTCCGAGCCACACAAGTCACCCCATCTTGGATTCCCCTAGGTCTCTAGTTTTCAGAAATGCACAGGTTTGGTAGGTTTCCCTAGGTGCCGGCTGAGCTAGAGGCCAAAATCTACAGGTAGGCACTTTGCTAAAAACAGCTCTGTTTTCTGTGATGTGTCCACGTTGTGTTTTGGGGCATATCCTGTCGCAGGCGCTAGGCCTACCCACACAAGTGAGGTACCATTTTTATCGGGAGACTTGGGGGAGCGCTGGGTGGAAGGAAATTTGTAGCTCCTCTCAGATTCCAGAACTTTCTGTCACCAAAATGTGAGGAAAATGTGTTTTTTTAGCCAAAATTTTAGGTTTGCAAAGGATTCTGGGTAACAGAACCTGGTCCGAGCCACACAAGTCACCCCATCTTGGATTCCCCTAGGTCTCTAGTTTTCAGAAATGCACAGGTTTGGTAGGTTTCCCTAGGTGCCGGCTGAGCTAGAGGCCAAAATCTACAGGTAGGCACTTTGCTAAAAACAGCTCTGTTTTCTGTGATGTGTCCACGTTGTGTTTTGGGGCATATCCTGTCGCAGGCGATAGGCCTACCCACACAAGTGAGGTATCATTTTTATCGGGAGACTTGGGGAAACGCTGGGTGGAACGAAATTGGTGGCTCCTCTCAGATTCCAGAACTTTCTGTCACAGAAATGTGAGGAACATGTGTTTTTTTTAGCCAAATTTTGAGGTTTGCAAAGGATTCTGGGTAACAGAACCTGGTCCGAGCCACACAAGTCACCCCATCTTGGATTCCCCTAGGTCTCTAGTTTTCAGAAATGCACAGGTTTGGTAGGTTTCCCTAGGTGCCGGCTGAGCTAGAGGCCAAAATCTACAGGTAGGCACTTTGCTAAAAACAGCTCTGTTTTCTGTGATGTGTCCACGTTGTGTTTTGGGGCATATCCTGTCGCAGGCGCTAGGCCTACCCACACAAGTGAGGTACCATTTTTATCAGGAGACTTGGGGGAGCGCTGGGTGGAAGGAAATTTGTGGCTCCTCTCAGATTCCAGAACTTTCTGTCACCAAAATGTGAGGAAAATGTGTTTTTTTAGCCAAAATTTTAGGTTTGCAAAGGATTCTGGGTAACAGAACCTGGTCAGTGCCCCACAAGTCACCCCATATTGGATTCCCCTAGGTCTCTAGTTTTCAAAAATGCACAGGTTTGGTAGGTTTCCCTAGGTGCCGGCCGAGCTAGAGGCCAAAATCTACAGGTAGGCACTTTGCTAAAAACAGCTCTGTTTTCTGTGACGTGTCCACGTTGTGTTTTGGGGCATATCCTGTCGCGGGCGCTAGGCCTACCCACACAAGTGAGGTATCATTTTTATCGGGAGACTTGGGGAAACATAGAATAGCAAAACAAGTGTTATTGCCCCTTGTCTTTCTCTACATTTTTCCCTTCCAAATGTAAGACAGTGTGTAAAAAAGACGTCTATTTGAGAAATGCCCTGTAATTCACATGCTAGTATGGGCACCCCGGAATTCAGAGATGTGCAAATAACCACTGCTTCTCAACACCTTATCTTGTGCCCATTTTGGAAATACAAAGGTTTTCTTGATAGCTATTTTTTACTCTTTATATTTCAGCAAATGAATTGCTGTATACCCGGCATAGAATGAAAACCCACTGCAGGGTGCAGGTCATTTATTGGCTCTGGGTACCTAGAGTTCTTGATGAAACTACAAGCCCTATACTGTATATCCTTGCAACCAGAAGAGTCCAGCAGACGTAACGGTATATTGCTTTCGAAAATCTGACATTGCAGGAAAAAGTTACAGAGTAAAACGTAGAGAAAAATTGATGTTTTTTTCACCTCAATTTCAATATTTTTCTTTTTCAGTTGTTATTTTCTGTAGGAAACCCTTGTAGGATCTACACAAATTACCCCTTGCTGAATTCAGAATTGTGTCTACTTTTCAGAAATGTTGCGGTTTCTGGGATCTAGCGTTGGTTTCATGTCCATTTCTGTCACTGACTGGAAGGAGGCTGAAAGCACAAAAAATCGTAAAAATGGGGTATGTCCCAGTAAAATGCCAAAATTGTGTTGAAAAATTGGGTTTTCTGATTCAAGTCTGCCTGTTCCTGAAAGCTGGGAGGCTGGTGATTTTAGCACCGCATACCCTTTGTTGATGCCCTTTTCAGGGAAAAAACCACAAGCCTTCTTCTGCAGCCGCTTTTTCCCATTTTTTTGAAAAAAACGAAATTTTCACTGTATTTTGGCTAATTTCTTGGCCTCCTTCTGGGGAACCCACAAAGTCTGGGTACCTCTAGAATCCCTAGGATGTTGGAAAAAAGGATGCAAATTTGGCGTGGGTAGCTTATGTGAACAAAAAGTTATGAGGGCCTAAGCGTGAACTGCTCCAAATAGCCAAAAAAAGGCTCGGCACAGGAGGGGGAAAAGGCCTGGCAGCGAAGGGGTTAATGAATTGTTCTAAACAGATTTACTTTACTTACTTACTGAACACCAATACATCCCCTTACTCTGCCTTTGCAGCACTCTGTGAATTGTGCATGCCAACTGACATCTTGTATCTTGATTCTGGGTTGAAAATGGTAGACGATGTAATGTGAAGAGTGGCATGTGCATGATCACAGGGAAATGTACCTTTTTCACTATGATTTGCTTTACTGCTGTTCCAGAGGCATAGCTACCACTGGTGCAGCCAGTGAAATTGGCCAGGGCCCAAATACCACAGTCCTGTGACCCCCTAAGATGGCACCAACTAGTGTAAGCACTGGAAGTAGAGGTGCAGAGGGTTGTTGCATCACCTCCAAAATAACCATGCTGGACCTCTGAAGGTAAATGAGCATTAAAGATGACTTAAAATTAGTTTTTATATTGTTACATTTGCAGCATGCGTTCAAAGACAGTTCTGACAAATTACTGCTTCTTCTTTTAACACAGACAATGGTGTTTACATTGTATTTTCTTACTGCAATAGTGAGGATTTTGTGAAGTCAACAGTGTGACAATCTTGCTGATGTAAAAGGAAAGGTTGTAAGGTGTTATTTTTTTCTAACACACAACAACATTTAAATATCTGAAAGTGTGATGTACAAATAATTCACAATAAATAAACAGCTAGTAAAGAACAGAGATTTTTTTCTGATTGTGAAATGTGATAGAACATGTTTTTAATAGGATCAAAACAAATCAAGACACTTTACATGATGATGTGCAAATGACAAATATTTTCACACATTATCAATTCTGCGTTAAATAGTTTTATCAGTAAAACTGCATGTCTGTGTTTAGTGGTCTTGTTAATGGAAAATGTGCTGTCTGTAAACGACAGCTACCACATTATGCTTTAGTGATATATTTGTAACAGTGAACTCCTAAAAGCATCATCAGCTACAAACTACACCCTTACCACTCTCATGTTGAATGGGAAGGGCTCTTTTCGTGTGGTGCTTGGTTATTTCTGAATTCCTATGAGTTCGGGGATGTAATATTGATGGCAGCACCCTGAGTCTGAAAATTGTTGAAGCACTACTGTTTGCTAGGGCACTGGAGCTCTACACCACTGGTATCTTGCTGATAGCTCGATCCAATTCCCTCTGCTGAAGGAGTCAGACTCCAAGCAGCAGAATTCGCAATATCACCTGCAGGGGCACTGTGAATGACTCATTGCCCGCCCACTGAATGACCGACCAGTGTGCATGCCCACTTTTGTAAAAGCAACATGCGCCATCTGGCCCCAGCCGTCTGCCACCATCAGAGGTCAAAGAATAATTTATTGTCAGATCTCTCGGTTTCTGAAGAGCGATATGAAGTTCATGACATAAGTTCCCAACTTCACTCACCACCGAGTCAGCCCAACACCAGACAAAGCCAATCTAGGTTAAGTGGGGTAAGAGGGGATGGAAGAAAGAAAGAAAACACAGGTCCCACGGAGTCAGTGCAGAAATGTGCGTGTACCCAGTTGAGCCCTGTTCACCTTCCTCAGTGAAATAGAGAAGACAGAAGGAATCAGTAAATCTAGTGGATAAATACAGTGCAGCGTGTGTAGTGTTAACAGATAACAACTACTGTTAGAATACCTGAGTGAAACCCCTCTTCCATTTAGGTAGACAAATGGTTGCAGAAGACAAAACATGAAATCTAAAAAGAATACAACAGAGCCTATGTATTATATGGTAACAGTCTTAATAAACCCAATCTCCCCCTATGCTCATGAGAGAGTTAAGCATACACCTTACTACTTTCAGTTCAGCCCCAAAATAATATAACTCAAAACGAAACAGAAAAAGCTAAATAGCCTTTCATAAAATCCTTAGTACTCATGTCCTAAATAAAGTCCAGAACCAGTACTAATGTTTCCTGTTTAGTTTTCACAGGATTATATCTCCAAGCATCAATATAGAAGGTTCCAGATGCTGGATACCGATATCAGATAAGTAATAAAAGTCAATTAATCATAGAAGCGCAGCGTGCCTTTCCGCTTTGTAGATTGAAGGCAACAAAACTTTAATATCCTGCGTTGTCCTTTGTTTTTTACAGGATTAAATTCAGGACAGAAGAAGAAGCGGCCGAAACATGAATCCCAGGATTCAAGAAGCAGGAGAAAAGCCGACAAAGGACCTCTGAAAACTGCAAACGCAGCGTGCTGTGATGCGGGAAAGCAAAGTAAGTCCGACCACAAGAAACTGCAGACGTATACATAAGAACACCAAGCAGTTTCCTGCTGGACTGGAGCTGCTTTATTCCTGCCGTGTCCCGCCTGTGCCCCATTCGGTATATGGTTTGCGGCAGGTGCGGCATTTATGTCCATGCTGCTGTGTGGCTTCTGAAGACAAGACAGTCACAGTAATCATTGCAATCAGCCTGATTGGTAGAGGGCAGACAATGGTGGTTAATAAAAGAACATAGACTTACTTAGTACAGAGGGCTGAAACTGTGAAAATGAATTATTTGAGCTTTGTTTGCTTCATCTTGTGTTCACTTGACTTTAAAACAACTTATTGGGCTTGCTAATGAGCAATTGTTCCCTAATATAACCAGAAGTAGGCATAGTTATCCTTCTGAGACCTATGGAAACTGGTCAGAATCTCAGAAAACAAGATGTTGCTCCCTACAGAGGGAGCTACTGAGAAAGAGGGAACTTGAGTAACTGTTATACACAGTACTGTAGTAGAGGTGGGTGAGCCATCAGATCAGCAGGGAGAGCTGAGCCAATGGTTTGCCTTGGCTCTCACAGCTGGTTTTGACTCTTAGGCCAGGCACAAGCTGAGCATTGGAAACATCGGGTATGAAAAACGTTCAACAAATATTCCTAAAAATATGCTAAAGTGTCTTCAAATAAAAAAAAAGTATATTTCTTTAACATGTATTTAACCATAGCACATCAGATTATGGCCCTCATTATGACCCTGGTGGTCAGCGGTAATATGGCGGAAAGTACTGCCAACAGACTGGCGGTACTTTCCACCATATTATGACATTAGTGGTTTGGCTGAAGCCAAACCGCCAATGTACCACACCAACCGACATGGCGGTAACAGCTGCCGGGCTGGAGATATCAATCTCCAGCCCGGCGGCCGTCACTATCCCGCCTATGGGATTTGACCCCGCCTACTGCCATGGTTTCTGTGGCTTCCTTACTGCCACGAAAACCATGGTGGTAGGCACTATCAGTGACAGGGAATCCCCTCCCTGTCACTGATAGAGGTCTTCCCCACCCCAACCCCCTCTCCATATACCCCCAAAACCCTCCCTTCCTCTCCAAATCCCCCCTACATATACGCCCCCTTCATACACACACCCGCATACACACACCCATTCCCATATGCATCCACACATGCATACATCCATTCACACGCACATCCACACACACTTTCATACATACACATAGACACGCATACACAGAAGACAACATACACGCACTCACACCTCCATACCTGATAACACGCATTCAACATGAAACACATACCCGCATACACGCATGTACAAACATTCACACACACCCCCACACACAAACACACCCCACCCCCATCCCCTGTCGGAGCACCAACTTACCTGTGTTCAGGGGGTCCTCCGGCAGGAGACATGACAGGGCGCTGCTGCCACCAGCAGAACACCGCCAGGCTGTATTATGGGTCAGAATACGGCTGGCGGCGGTCTACTGGCGTGGCGCTGCTGGTGGCAGGAGCGCCACCTTACCGTCATCTGCTGGCATGGCCACAGCCAGATTTCCACCATCCTTCTGACGGAAATCCGGCTGTGGTCATAATACGGCAAATGGCTGGCATCCGCGGCGACGGTCTTTTGGCGGTCATCACCATGGCGGTAGGCGGTTTTTACCACCAGTCTCATAATGTGTGCCTATATCACTGCTTGAGAGTTATTTATTAAAAATCATAGTTTTCAAACATGAACTTAAAAACATTCATGCCACCCTGATGACAATATAATTGGTTGCCCTTCAACCCTACCCCCCTCTCCCCAAGCACCCCCCTTTCTTTGGATCCCTGGGGTATCCCCTTACCCCTGTTTCTCGCCCTCGTAGCCTCTCTATAGAGCGCGGCCGCTGGGAACTACATTTCCCAGCAACCGCAGGCCGCCCATGATGCCTCAGAGCTCTGCGCGGCAGCCGGACGCTCCTACTCCCGGCTGCCCCAGACCTCCTACAGTTCGGAGCCGGCTCTAGGGATAGGGTAAGATTTTCTACTTCCCTCTAGCGGTAGTATTGCCTACCATGTATATATTTACTCTGTGCATGAGTATTGCCTACAATGAATGTATTTATTCTGTGCATGAGTACATTTCCTTGTCACGTGTGTGGTTGGTTTGCTGTGCAGTGTTGTGTTTCACTATTGCTTTAATTGTCTGTTTGTTGTTTTGCATTCAGCAGGCCACCTCAAGGTATTTCCTTGGGTAAGGTAGGCCGTTTACTTTACATCTTATACTTTTCACTAATTGAGAAGAGTTTCTTTTTAACTCTAAATATGAGTCTTAGGGATCCAAGGCCCTGATGAATGCCCCGAGACCTTCCTTGGCTCACTACTAAGGCCAGAAACATGTTGGCTACCGTTCTTTAGATAGGTAACCCTGTGAGTCCTTGTTCTCACGGAGGTGTCCCACTCTATGTTTTTAACCACACCAAACAGACACCATTATTAAATTGTAACTTCATACAGGTGGCTGTTTAGGTGTTTTTATTTTCCTTAGATTAGCTGGATCCCGATCTTTCCAGACCAAGAATTTATTTACGCACCCCCCCTGTTCTTTTAATAGCGAGGTTGAATCCGCCCAGGTGGCATTGCCCTACCTGGGTGGGGCTAGGTGGTCAAATGATGAAGCATGACACTATATAGTGTGTGAGACCACCTAGTCCGTAAAGGAAATTCCCCCGTTTCCTCTCAATACTCCACAGCAGCCCACTGACCTCATACTGACCTCTTCCTTCTAATAAAGGATCACGAGTAACCAAGGGCACAAATTGTACTCCTGACATTTATTCCTTGATTTATTAGAGAACCCCGTACTTCTTTGTGTGAGTTGTCGTTGTTTAACTACTGTGAGTATTTTAGCATTTACATGTGTTTTACTGTATTCAAGTTAAATGCTCATGTTCATATATTCGTGTGCTTTATTTTGATATCTGGGAAGTGCCTTAATAAATTCATTACTCAAACTAAGAGTGCTGCATACCTTGGCATCGCTTTCCTCTTAGTTTGAAGCAAAGCAGAACAAATTGGCTTGGTCGGTTGCAGGATACGAAGTGAATGATTCAAAAGTGAAAATGTTTGGCAAAAAGTCAAAGGCAGTTTCCCAGGTGCCAAAGGACACACCAGGATGGGACAAATCACCCTATGATGTTCTTGTGAATGAATGGTCATGTGGAGCAGGGTTATGTAGAATTGGAGTGCATGTCTTATCAATGCTGAACCAAAAACAGTATCACTTTGCTTGCCAAAAGCGCCAGGAGAACGGGGATATGATTTATCTATTTTGGGCAGACGGGGCTGGATCCTGTTATCTGGTTATAGAAAAATGCATGAGTAATGTGCTCAGTTAAAACAAGAAAATCAGCAATTGGAGAGGCAGCTAGCTGAAGCCAAAAATAATGTAACCATTCTGTCTTGTCAGAATAAGTTACTGTAGGAGAAAGTTCATACTTATCAGTCTGTTGCAGAGAAAGCAGCTGTTTGCCTTGCGCAATACATATGCTGTAAACATAGGGGTAGAGTCAATCAAAAAAAGTTCCTTTAGCCATTGCTAAAGCAGTGCTAGATTGGAACCCTGATGTTTGGAATGCCAATATTTGGGATTCCACAAATTATTCTGATTTCAGTGATGAGTCAGTTAAAAAAGGAGGGGGTCAGCTTGGCCCAGACAAACAGAAAGTGGTTAGAGCACAGTCTATATATTGATGGAAAAACCAGGGTACTCCACAATATCTGGGGTTGGGGTTGAGATGCAGTCCTTAGAAGATGATTCTCAGCAGGAGATAAAAGATATTATGGATAGGTTTCACCAAAAACCTGGGGGAGCATTGCTCACGTGGATGGTGCAGTTTGATACAGGAACTTCTGGGGTAGCACTGGATGAGGGAGATGCAAGGAAACTTTGTACTCTTAACACTGACCCCATAATACAGGAGCAGATAAGAGGTTATCAGAATCAAGGAGCAACTAACTTGTTGCAATTGGCAGTTGTGGGGTGTAGTCAGAAATATCGTACTGAATCAGACTGGCTGCCAAATGATAAGCCCTGGTACACGTTGAGAGATGCTATGCAAAGAATGAAAGAAGGGCAGGTTATAATGACTCTCCTAATTGATCAGATAGGGCAGGCATTAAACCACTGATGCAGGAGAAAGGAAATGAGAGGTGGAAAAATGTTTCTTCACTGGGGAAGGAGGGAGAACATTTGGACACTGATTGGTTAACTGCTGAAAACAGGGAAGGAGAGGAATCTCCTCGCAGATATGAGAGCATATATCCATACCTGATTTGTGCAAAAGTTGACAGTTTTAAATCAGATTAGTAAACAGGCCAAGCTCCGTAACAGGGATGGGCTCTTAAAGATAACAGACCTCATGTTGAGTTAGAAATTCATTGGAAACATAGAAATGTTCAAAAGGTGTGCGCCTTGGTTGATACCAGAGCAGAGACCCCTCTAAGTTATGGAAATCCAAGTTTACAGGACAGCACTACACCCTCACAGGGTTGGGTGGAAAGCAAAACCCTGCAGTGCAGACTACTGTTCAAATGAAAACAGGGAGAACGCCTAAAAGATAATACATTGTTTGGATTGTGTCCCTCCTAGAGTATATACTGGGAAACAATATTTCCAAGGGGATGACTCTATACTAGGATGATGGTTGTTATTAATGTGGATCAAAGCAATATATTTCAGTGGCAGCCACGAGGGTGGCTTGCCTAAAGATACCCCCAGTGAAGGTACCCCCAGCAACTGAGGTGGGTCATTTGAAACAATACCGAATTCCAGGAAGGCATAAGGAAATAAGTGAGACTATATAGGAGTTGATGGAGGCAGGTGTGGTGGCTCCAGTCACCACTGAGTGTAACAGTCCTTTGTGTTGTGTGGGTTGAGCAGATGGGCGCTATAGAATGACGATCGAGTACCACGAATTAAACAAACATACCCCACCCTCTGACGCCTGCAGTCCCCAATACCATCACTTTGATTGAAAGGATACAAAAACATAAAGGGACCTGGAATGCAACTATTGATATTGCTAGTGCCTTCTTTTCCGTACCATTGGTCCTGGGAGTCAGGAGCAATTTAGTTTCTCCCACAACAGTAGTTAAGGCTCCCCCAAGGGTATGTACATTGCCCCACCATCTATCACCGGCTGGTAGCAGAACACCTGAATGAAGTATCTGTCATTACAGGGGTGCAATTGTCTCATGTCGATGATGTGATGATTCAGGGAGAGACACAAGAACATGTGCAGATTCAGCTGGACAGGGTTGTGGAACTCTTGCAGAGCAAAGGGTGGATGATCAATCCAGAAAAGACACAAGAACCCTCTCAACATGTGAAAATTCTAGGAATCCTGTGGAAACAGAGACATAGGGAGGTGTTGCTGCAGGCAAAACAAAAGATATTAGAATTTGCCATACCCCATAATAAGCAGGAGACTCAGCAATTAATTGGACAGTTTGGTTTTTGAAGACAGCATATCCCTCACTCGCGTCAGATTCTGGCCCCTCTATACAAAGTGACAAGAAAAAAGCATGAGTTTGAATAGGGAGAGCAGCAGCAGTGTTTATCTGAATTGGCAAAGGAGGTGATTCAACAGGCTTTAGACTTTTGGCCAGTACAGGAAGGAGACATTGAGTTACATGTACCCATTCAGGGGCAATATGCAAATTGGAGCATGTGGCAAAAACAGGGAAGAAAGAGGCTGCCCCTGGGTTTCTGGGCCAAAGAGCTACCAGATGCTGGAGACTGATATACTCCCTTTGAGAAAAGGTTACTTGCGTGTTATTGGGCTCTAGTGGATACTGAGCAAATGACACTAGGTCATAATGTGATTCTGAGACCTGAGATTCCAATAATGCAGTGGGTGATGAGTTAATCTAAAACTCACCAGATACAACATGCACAAGAAGCCAGTATACTCCAGTGGAAGTGGCACATAGTGGGCAGGGCCCTAATGGGACCAACAGGGACAGCAGCCCTGCATGAACAGGTGGCACAAGCCTCCGTGCAGGATGATGAGAGGGTGCAGGAGGCACCGGAGATAAAGGAATCACCTGCTAGGTGGGGCGAGCCATTTGAATCCTTGTTCCCTGAGGATAGGATGCATGTATGGTTTACCGATGGTTCAGCCAAGTATGTGGGGGCCAAAAGACATTGGAAAGCAGTGTCCAATAACCCAGTCACCAAGAAGTTGCTTTCCACTACAGGAGATGGGAAGAGGAGTCAGTATGCAGAATTGTATGCTGTAGATCAGGCACTGAAACAAGAAGTGCCTGGGACCTGTCACATTTATACTGAATCTTGGTCTACCGCCAATGGGTTAGCCACCTGGCTTCCCACATGGCATGCACATAACCGGCAAATACATTCCAAGGAGGCGTGGGGCAAATAATTGTGGCAACAAATTTGGGAAATGCTAGAGCAAAGTACTATAACTGTGTAACATGTAGATTCCCACTGTGTCACCAACTCACTATAACAATGGTTTAATTCCCTTGCAGACAATAAAGCCAAAATCTCAGAGGCAGATGTGGCGACACAGGATTCTGACTTAGTGGGGATGGCTTAGTGGGCACACCAAAAATGTGGACACCTGGGAGAGAAGGCCCCTAACAGGTTGGCAGAGATTAGAGGGATGCACATACCCCTATATTTGATCAAAAACATCATTCTTTAATGCCCTATTTGTCAACACACACAACAGAGAACTGTCCCACAAACTGTCAGAGGTCAGTTGGGGAGACGGAAGTTGCCAGGGCAGATATGGAAGAATGATTACAATCCACTCGGGCCACTCCCAAATAGTCACGGGTGTCAATACGTCAGGGCCCGATCCTTTGCGTATTTTCGAAGCAGACCGAGAACAGCCAGTGTTTGAGTTTCATAACTTACATGAAGGGAGGAGGAGGATGCCAGCACCTTCCTCTTGGGATTGTTTAAGGTATATAAAGTGGGGAAGCTTGGCCTTGAGGCAGAAGAAACTCATTTTGGGGGTGGACGTACTGCCCAGAACAAAATCCCATCAGGGTAGCTTCTCCTAGCTCAGCTGTCCAGGGTTCCACAGCTTGATGTTGGCACCGGGATGATGTTGTCGGATTTGATCCCCATGGTGATGCATTTATATTCTTAATTATCTAGCTTGGCTATGCACATACATATATATATATACATATATATATATATATATATATATATATATATATATATATATATATATATATATATATATATATATATATATATATTCACTGCATACATATTCAATGTTGAGTCATACTTGTTTTATGACTGTCATTGTTAAACCACTGTGAGTATTTTAGCATTTACATGTTTTACGGCATTCAAGTTAAATGCTCATGTTCATATTTTTGTGTGCTTTATTTTGATATATGGGAAGTGCCTTAATGAATTCATTACTCAAACTAGGAGTGCTGTATTCCTTGGCATAATTTTCCTCTTATTTTGAAGCAAAGCAGACCAGCATGTGGGTCAAGCTCACACACATACACCCTAGTGCTTTTACTTGTACTACATCTGAAATACTATTTATTTGTTGAATCCAAGGGAGGCAGTATATGGTGCTGCCCAGTACCTCACTTGTTCCATGTCTTTGAAGGAAGCTTGCAGTGGCCCTGATTTGCCACACTTATTCCATGTCGTTAAGGGAGAATTGTGATGCTCTTGACCAGTGCTGCATGTGTTATGCATGTGAGGCAAGGAGCTACTGCAGTCCTGATCCCAGTGCTCTATTTCTGTGTGTTGTAGATATGAACAAAAGACTGGCTTAGCTGTCTCGCCAGCCTCATATTTCCTCAAAAATAATACATAATCTTGCTATGAAAAGAGGACTTTGGGTAAGCCCACTTCAGGTTTACATCAGGCAGTGGCATTGATATAATTCAGCCCTTCATATCAGCATACATATGATTGGGGAGAGGATCAGCCCTTTTCAGTCACTGGTGATGTTGCCAATGTTTTTCTTTGCATAGTGGACAACTACTGGCCTTTAGGATGTCAGTTAGTTTAAGTAACAGTATTTTGTCTGCTTATTCTGTGTTACTCTGAATCCAGCGGAGTCTGGCCTCAGGAGATATTCCATATAGTTCATACAACACCAGCTCACCTGCATCTGCAGACTACCAACAGCTCCACTGCCAGTGCTACTGGACAACAACTTTCACATGTAGAATGCCAGGCATCACCTTATTGAAGCACCTGTCCTCCACATTAAGTTGGCATATTTTATTCTTCTGGTTTTCTTTCTTTCTCGAAAGAAAGAAACAGTGATGCTACTGAGTGATGCCTGCTGTTTGCTCATCTTATCATTACAGATACAGTGTTTGGGCTGGTATTTATAATTCCTGATGACATCTGGCAAGAATGGGTCAGAATTCATTGGGTGAGATAAATATCACCCAATTATGGATTTCTCCCTAATAATAGAGAATAAAATTAGGATGTTGGTGCTTACTGCACCACAATGTGCATGTCCTGGTAATTATCAACCAATGTTCCACTATGAATTTCATCAGATTTGACAGGCTGAAATTTATCTGTGGAAAACTGCAGGAGGTCAGCCACTAAACTCATACTTCCAGTATGTGTGATTGCATCAATTTGTAGGCTCATCAAAAATCATTACTTGGGAAGATGTGATATTCTCTTTCCTTCGCTGGACTTGGTGATTCTTTACTCTTTCTTTGGTCCAATGACTTGGGAATGATAATGAGAGGTTTTAAAATATTTAGCATTCAGATATCTAGCTCGGTTTTTTGTAAACAGTCAAATATAGAACTCATCTACAAATCGCTGCGATGACTACTGGATTACCATTGTTGTAGATATAGAACTGTATATAATTTGCATACATATGCAGAAAAGCCGTAGTTACCCACCAGTCTTCTGACTTTGGCATCAAACATTAGACACCACAGGAGACTGAGATTCTTTTCAGAATGTAGGTTAATAGACCAAAATTAATGTGTGCAACTCATGTGTTTGCCACCTTTGTTCATAGAATAAGGCATTTCAGATGTTGGGCGACTCTCATAGCTGGTCCACAATGTCAGACTGGGGTTTAGAACTGTGCTTTTTATGACTCTGTCAGAGGGACTGGCGGAAATATGGCTTACGAGGCTTATTTGAGTGGTGAATTTTGGTGTTTATTAGGGATATGCAAGGGTTACAGAAAGAAATCAAACACTACTGTAGAAATGGCACTCCGCAAATTTCAGGATGTCTCACTATTCTTGTGCTGTTTCTTGAAGTGTAATTGCAGGTAGGATGGTATTCTTCTTTCTACTTCTTTCTCTCTCCAGGGACCCGGGGATGGCCACCGCCAGTCTCTGCATCTTCCACAGCTCTCCTCAGTTAAGGCGGGTATTGGAGTGTTGACTGCTGGCAGCGGTGTCCACCACTCTTCTGTCCAATTCTCCTCTTCCTCTTCTCCTTGGTCCACATCTTCTCCTGTCCCCAGGTCGCGGTCGCTGCATGCCGACAGTTTGCTGCCATCCGAGTCAGCTTTAAAAGGTAGCTTGTCTTTGTTAGGGCTGCTGGCTCTATGTTCCTCCAAAGTCGACCTTCCTGATTCTTGCCTCCCTTCCTGGAGACCTCCTCTAAAATACCCTCCTAGCCTATGGGAATTCTCCTCCTGTCATCCTGTTCCGGGTCGTTCCTCCTGTAAATGGAAGTCCTTCGTTAATGTTGCTGATTTACCGCAAGTCTCCTCCCTGACTTTACACTGATTAGCGTTTACTTCCTGTAGGAGGTTGGCCTGGCTTATAGTGGGTACCTGATGGTACTTACACCTTGTGCCAGGTCCAGTTATCCCTTATTAGTAGATTAGTACTGTTCTAGCAGCTTATGCTGATAGAGGTAGATATAGCAGAGCAGCTTAGGCTGAACTAGGAGACATGCAAAGCTCCTACTATACCACTTATATCATATAGCACTATATCATAAGAAACACAATACTCAGAGTTACTAACAATAAAAGTACTTTATTTTAGTGACAATATGCCAAAAGTACCTCAGAGGATATACTCCCTTAGGAGGTAAGTAAAATACACAAAATAGACACACAAACCAAAATCAAGTAAGTAAACAGTTAGAAAAGTACTGCAAACACTGTAGAACACAATAGAATGCAATAGATCACAATAGGCCTAGGGGCAACACAAACCATATACTCCAAAAGTGGAATGTGAACCATGAATGGACCCCAGGCCTAGTGTAGTGTGTAGAGGGTCGCTGGGATTGTAAGAAAGCACTAAGGGTGTCCAAGATACCCCACCCCAAAACCCTGAAAAGTAGGAGTAAACTTACCCTACTACCCCAGAAAGACAGTAAAGTCGAGATAGGGGATTCTGCAAAGGCAACAACTTACTGCAAAGCACTGAAGACGGCCTCCTGGACCTGAGGTCCTGCAAAGGAATCGGACCAAGTCCAAGAGTCATGTAAGTGTCCAGGGGGGGCAGGAGCCCACTAAACCCCGGATAAAGGTGCAAAAGGGCTGCCTCTGGTTGCTAGAAGCCAAAAATTCTGCAACAATGGTATGTGCCAGGAACTTCTCCTTTGGTCAGAAGATGTCCCACGGCATGCTGGAGGATGCAGAGTTGTTTCCATGCAGAAAGACTGCAAACAAGCCTTGCTAGCTGCAAGACTCGCAGTTGAAGATAATGGGTGCTGCCCAGCCCCCGGAAGGACCAGGAGGTTGCCCCTCAGAGGAAGAGACAGAGGGGGCGCTCAGCAAGAGAGAGAGCCCATGCAGAAGCAGGCAGCACCCGCAGAAGTACTTGAACAGGCATTCAGGAAATCTGAGCACAGCGGTCTTCTCAACACAACAAAAGAGGGTCCTACGAAGCCGGTGGTCAACTCAGCGAGTTGAGCAATGCAGGACGGAGTGCTGGGGACCTGGGCTGGGTTGTGCGTGAAGGAATCCTTGCAAAAGTGCACAGAATCCCTAGCAGCTGCAGACCACGCAGTATACAGGATTACTGTCTGGTGTGGGGAGGCAAGGACTTACCTCCACCAAATTTGGACAGAAGGGCCACTGGACTGTCTGGCTCACTTGGATCCAGTCCCTGTGTTCCAGGGACCACGCTTGTCAAGATGAGAGGGGACCCAGAGGACCAGTAATGCAGAGGTTTGGTGCCTGCGTGAGCAGGGGGAAGATTCTGTTGACCCACAGGAGATTTCTTCTTGGCTTCCAGTGCAGGGTGAAGGCAGACAGCCCTCAGAGCATGCACCACCAGGAACCAGTTGAGAAAGCCGCAGGATTAGGCGCTACAATGTTGATGGTAGTCGTCTTGCTACTTTGTTGTGGTTTTGCAGGTGTCCTGGAGCAGTCAGCGGTCGATCTTTGGCAGAAGTCTTGCAGAAGTCAAACATAGAGATGCAGAGGAACTCTGGTGAGCTCTTGCATTCGTTATCTGAAGAGAAACCTACAGGAGAGACCCTAAAGGAGGGGTCTCTGACATCACCTGCTGGCACTGGCCACTCAGAGGTCTCCATTGTGCCCTCACACCTCTGCAATCAAGATGGCAGAGGTCTGGGACACACTGGAGGAGCTCTGGGCACCACCCCTGGTGTGGTGATGGACAGGGGTATTAGTGAGAAGAGTTAAAAAAACTGACTTAAGAAATTTACACAGTTGTCCTTCTGCTCAGCAGTAAGGCAATCTGCAAGTACTACCCCCTCCACTAAGCCATCTGCTTCAGTGGTGGAGAAGAGATCAGGGAGAGGGTCACTCTGTTCTTCCTATCCCTCATCAGTTGCCACGAGCAGGGTGAGATCAGCAATGTCATAGTATTGTATTGTATTGTAATCGTATTTATATAGCGCTTACTACCCCTGACGAGGCGTCAAAGCGCTTTTCGATGAGTAGCACGCTACTCCGGAACCCAACAAGAATTAGTGATGGATTAGTATCATTTAATAATGAGTACAGTTTTAGTATTATTATGAGTTAATTTGAGCTGCGGATATGAGAGTTTGTTAGTTAGATTGACTGCAGTAATGGAGGGGTGGAGGAGGAAAGAAATCTAAAAGTGTTAATTGGGAGTATATCCTTCATTTACTCAATCCAAAGTCTTGGGATGAATAAAGGGGGGTGGAGGGGGGAAGAGTATGTGGAAGGGTTAGGGAGAGCATAGTAGCAGGGTGAGATGAATGCAGGAGAATTTAGTAGGGTTGTGTGGGAGGTCACAGAGGTAGAGTGAGGTTTGGTGAGTTAGATGTGGAGGTGGAGGGAAGAGCTTAGGCAGAGATATTTAGGAGATGAAAGTGGTCGAAGGGATTTGGGATGAGTCAGAGTGAGAATGGAGGATAGTTTGATAGAGACATGACATAAGAGTGATGAAAAATTAGAGCAGAAATTCATAGATATCTAGTATAACAACCCAAAAAAACAGGAGCCATGCAATGATCCACCACATGCCGAGCACAGAAACAACATATACACATACATACACATATATATATTTATACACACACACACACGAATACACACATATGCACATACAATACATAATTAGAATCATGGGTAAAAAATACTTAGTCAGACAGGTTTAAAAGAGTGTGTGTGTATTTTATTGTTATGACAGTAGCAATACATATTTTCCAAAGAAACTATAACTAAATAGAAATATACATATAATCTGAAAAAATATTTATCCACATAGGCATATGCAGTTCATAGTTGTTTGAAAAAGGTGGTTATGAAGGAAAGAACCAACTCTTGAGTAGTTTTCTGAAAACAAGAAAGTTATCCGTGGCTCTTATAGTTGGGGGTAATGAATTCCATAGTTTTGCTGCTTGGACGGAGAAGGATGTACCACCTACAGTCTTTTTCTTGTATGGTGGTGTTCTAAGGCGGTGTGCCAGTCTTGAGCGGAGGGTTCTTTGTTGGATGTATTTGGTAATTTTCTTTCTGATAAAAAGCGGTCCTGTTCCATGTATAGCTTTGTGGGTGATACAAAGCAGTTTGAAAGTGCATCTTCTGGCAACGGGTAACCAGTGTAGTGCTCTCAAGGCAGGGGAGATGTGGTCTTGCGGCTTTATATGTAGTAGTAGCCTGGCTGCGGAATTCTGGATACGTTGTAGTTTTTTCATAACAGATAGAGATGATCCATGGTAGAGGCTATTGGCATAATCCAGTTTGGATAATACAAGTGAGATAGTAGCTTGCACCTTGTGTGGAAATCCGAGGTGGGGGAAGATGCGTCGTAAAGTCTTTAAGGTGATGAAGCTTGTGCGTGCTAATTTGTCTACTTGGGTATTCATAGTTAGCTTGGAATCCATGGTGATTGCTAGGTTTTTCACTTCCTTGGATAATTGAGGAGGTGGTCTGAGATCTTCAGGCCAGACGCACAGAGGGTCATAATTTTTCCAGTCACCACATATGAGTATTTCTGTTTTGGAGGTATTTAGTTTGAGATGGCTCCAGGTCATCCACTGATCAACGGCTCTGAGGCAACTGAAGATTTGTGACTTTTCAATGTTTTTGGGGTCTTCTAATTGAAGCAGTATTTGTGTGTCATCTGCATATTTGTATCATGTGAGATGGAACTCATTGATCAGTTCTGGTAAAGATATCATGTAGATGTTAAAAAGCAAAGGTGAGATGATTGACCCTTGGGGGACCCCTGTTTTTGTGAGGTAGGGTTCGGACGAGAAGGGGGGCGAGTGTATGATATTCGCTCTTTTTTGGAGATAGGAAGTAATCCAGTTGAGAGCAATCCCTTGTATGCCGGCTTCGTGGAGTCTTTGAGTTAGGGTGTCATGGTCAACCGTATCAAAGGCAGCTGAGAGGTCCAAGAGAAGTAGTGCAGCAACTCCATTTCGGTCGACTGTGTTTTTAAGATCTTCCCAGATTGACATGAGTGCCGATTCAGTGCTTCTTCTTGGGCAGAATCCAGTTTGGAAGTCTGAAAGTATAGAATTGTCTTCAATGAATTGTGACATCTGGGCGAATGCTGCTCTCTCTATCAATTTACCCAGGAAAGGTCCATTTGTGATAGGTCTGTAGTTGTTGGGGTCTTGCGGGTCTAGGTTTGTTTTCTTTAATAATGGTCGTATGTATGCCTTTTTCAGGTCTGTAGGAAAAGTTCCTGAAGTTAAAGAGTTGTTGATGATTCTTCTTACAGGTGTGGCAGCAGGAGTAGATAGCAGGATGTTCTTGAAGATTTGTGGTGGGCAAGGGTCAGAAGGGCAACCAGAAGGTCTGCTTGCTTTGACCAAATCCATAAATTCATCCTGGGATATTTGTTTGAAAGACTGTAGAGGTTGGGATGGTTTATTCTTAAAGGGTATTTTAGTAAAGGGGTTGGTGCTGATGCTTTTCTTCTGTTTTAAATAGGAGTCCAATGTGTCTGCCTTGGTTGTGTAGTGAGTTGCCAATTTGTTTGTGAAATCTTGAGTGGTGGGATGACTTCCTTCCATGCATGTGGGTTTTCGAAATTCATTGAGAATTTTATAAAATTCCATGGTTGTAGATTGAGCATTTAGAATTCGGTCTGAGTAGTATCTTTTTTTAGCTTTTTTGATTGATGATTTGTATATCATGTTAAGTTTGTGTAGCTGCTGTTTGTCTTGACTGTTGTTTGTTTTGAGCCAGGTCCGCTGCAACTTTCTGATTTGTTGCTTTATCTTTTTAAGTTCTGTGTTTCTCCAAGGTGTTGGTTTTCTTTTGTCATGTTTAGTTTTTCTGAGTGGTATTAGGACATCAAAAGCTTCCTGTAGTAGGATTTTAGGCGGTTGACATGGAGCACCCTAAGGGGACTCCTGGCAGCGCCCAGGTCTACCAAGTAGGTAACCTCACGCTTTTTCTCAACAGTTAGATGGGGTCCACTCCATTTGTCCTGGAGTGCTCTTGGGGCCACAGGCTCCAATACCCAAACCTTCTGTCCTGGGTGGTACTGGGCAGGACAGCCTTCTGGTCATGCCATTGTTTTTGCAGCTCCTGGCTGGCCTGAAGGTTTTTACTGTCCTTTTTCATGTAGTCAGCCATTCTTGATCTTAGGCCAAGTACGTAGTCCACAATGTCCTGTTTAGGAGCTTTTAAAGGTTGTTCCCAACCCTCCTTAACAAGTGCAAGGGGACCTCTCACAGGGTGCCCAAAGAGGAGTTCAAAGGGGCTAAAGCCCACTCCTTTTTGGGGTACCTCCCTGTAAGCAAAAAGGAGGCAAGGTAACAGGACATCCCATCTCCTTCTGAGTTCTTCAGGGAGTCCCATTATCATTACCTTTGAGAGTTTTATTAAACCTCTCAACCAGACCATTTGTTTGTGGATGATAAGGAGTAGTGAACTTGTATGTTACCCCACACTCCTTCCACATTGCTTTGAGGTATGCAGACATAAAGTTACTACCGCTGTCTGATACCACTTCCTTAGCGAAGCCCACTCTGGAAAAGATTCCCAGGAGGGCCATTGACACTGCAGGAGCTGTAGTGGTCCTTAAGGGGATAGCTTCAAGATACCTAGTGGCATGGTCCACTACCACAAGGATAAACCTATTGCCTGAAGCTATTGGAGGGTCAAGGGGGCCAACTATGTCAACCCCTACCCTTTCAAAGGGCATCCCAACCACAGGAAGTAGAATTAAGGGGGCCTTTGGTGTGCCACCAGTCTTGTCACTGGCTTGGCAGGTCACACAAGAGCGACAAAACTCTTTGGTGTCCTCTGACATATGAGGCCAGTGAAACAGGGGAACAAGCTTGTCCCAAGTTTTAATTTGGCCCAAAAGCCCAGCCAAAGGAATGTCATGTGCCAAGGTAAGAAGAAACTCCCTGTACTGCAGAGGGATGACCAATCTCCTGGCAGCTCCAGGTTTAGGGTCCCTTGACTCAGTATACAAGAAGTTGTCTTCCCAATGCACCTTATGGCTATCATTGACATCCACATTCTGCTGTTTGACAGCTTGCTGTCTCAAACCCTCTAATGTGGGACAGGTCTGTTGTGCCACACTCAGCTCTTCCCTAGCAGGCCACCCTGCACCCAAAAGCTCAGCACTGTCTGCTGCCAGCTCTGATGGTGTAGGTTCTGCACAGGGAGAGGATTCCTCTTCCTCAAAAGGGGAATCTTCTGGTGAGGGAGGGATAGTGGGCTAGGATTTACCCTTCCTACCCCTAGCTTTTGGGAACACTTGGTCCATTGTTCCAGGATCCAAGTTTCCCTGTCCTTTTTGCTTTGTGGCCTGAGCCCTTGTCAAAGCAAAAATATGCCCAGGAATGCCCAGCATTGCTGCATGAGCCTCCAACTCCACTTCAGCCCAAGCTGATGTCTCCAAATCATTGCCTGTTAAGCAATCTACAGGTAATTCAGTGGCTACCACAACTTTCTTTGAACCAGTAACCCCCCCCCCCAGTTGAGATTCACAACAGCCATGGGGTGGCTAAGTGTGTTATTGTGAGCATCAGTCACTTGGTACTGCAGACCAAGTAGGTGTTGATCAGGGTGAACCAGTTCCTCTATAACCATAGTTACACTGGCTCCTGTGTCCCTGTAGGCCTCAACCTCAACACCATTAATTAGGGGTAGTTGCTTGTACTTACCCATATTAAGCGGACAAGCAACCAAGGTGGCAAAGTCAATGCCACCATCAGAAACTAAAACAGCCTCTGTGGTCTCCCTAACAAGACCAACCCCAACTACACTGCCAATGGTGAGCCCAGCTACACCCTTGGATTGGCTATTTGTAGTAGACTTCCCACCATCACTGCTATTACTAGGGGCACTAGAGGTTGCAGTTGGGGTTGTGGTAGTGGGAGCCTTGGTGTTTTTCTTTGGACAAGTGGCATCACTTTCCCAATGGCCTTTTACTTTACATAAATAACATCATGGCTTTTTCTGATTGTGAGAAGAGGATTTGGACCCACCATGACCAGAGGATTTTTGTGGGCCTGATGAAGACTCAGAATGTTTTTAATCTTTGTCCCCACCCTTGTCAGAAGACTTACCATCCTTCTTCTTGACATCCTTGTCACCCCCTGTATGAACTTTTCTGTTCACTCTTGTTCTGACCCATTTGTCTGCCTTCTTTCCCAATTCTTGGGGAGAGGTCAGATCTGAGTCTTCCAAGTACTGGTGCAACAAATCAGGCACACAATTGTTCAAAATATGCTCTCTCAGGATTAGATTATACAGGCTTTCATAGTCAGTCACCTTACTGCCATGTAACCAACCCTCCAAAGCCTTCACTGAACAGTCTACAAAGTCTGTCCAGTCTTGAGAGGACTCTTTTCTGGTGTCTCTGAACTTAATCCTGTATTGTTCAGTGGTTAAGCCACATCCATCCAAGAGTGCATCCTTCAAAACTTTGTAGTTATTAGCATCACTTTCTCTAACAGTAAGGAGCCTATCCCTACCCTTACCAGTGAAGGATAGCCACAAGATAGCAGCCCACTGCCTTTGAGGGACCATCTGTACCATACAGGCCCTCTCAAGTGCAGCAAACCACTTGTTAATGTCATCCCCCTCCTTGAAAGGTTGGACTAGTTTATGAAGGTTTCTGGAATCTTGCTCTCTAACAGGATTACTATCAGAAACACTGCTGCTGCCACCATGAGGAACTAACCCCAACCTCTGCCTTTCCCATTCCACATCCAGGGATTCCCTGTCTAAGGCCAGTTGCTGCTGTTTAAGCTTTAGCCTGGCCTCCTCCAACCTCGGCTTTCTGAGTTCCATTTCCATTAAGTTATCCTCAGGGTGGGAGGCTTGGGAATTGTGAGACACAGAAGAAATGTGAGAATTGGCAGAGTGAGACCTGTCCCTAACTGACTGTCTTCTAGTAACCTGGCCTTTAGGAGTGAAAGGTGCCCTACTAGTGTGTGACCCCCTCCCACTACCAGTGTCACTAGATGGCCTGTTAGCTGACAGGTCCTTGGAAGAACCCTCCCCAGCATCCTCAGGGGACTCCTCTGAGTCTTGCTGGGTACCCCCCTCCTCTACCTCCTAATCCTGGGATGGGCCAGACTGGTTCTGGTCACTTTCTAGGAGAAGGCTAAGGAGAAGATCTTTTGTAGGATTCTTACCAATGGCAAAACCTCTTTCAATGCAGAGACCCCTCAAACTTTTAAAGTTTAGATTCCCATATGTCGCCTGGACAACTGTGGGAATAAGTTCTACTGCAGACATGATAGAAAGGGTTTAGGACAGAGAGAGAAAAAAGTTTAGAAACTTTTAAAGAAAAGAGAAAAACTTTTCAAAACTTTTGAAAACTTTTTAGAAAGTTTAAGAAGGAAAGTTAAACTGTTTAGGTTAACTGTGTATATTCTGAAGTATTTGGTATATGTTTTTCTTATGAAAAGCACCAATGACAAAGTGGTAAAGCAGTTACAAGTACTTATCCCACCGCTGCACCACCAATGTAGGAAGCTAGCGTGGCTTATAGTGGGTACCTCATGGTACTTACACCTTGTGCCAGGTCCAGTTATCCCTTATTAGTAGATTACTAGTGTTCTAGCAGCTTAGGCTGATAGAGGTAGCTATAGTAGAGCAGCTTAGGCTGAACTAGGTGACATGCAAAGCTCCTACTATACCACTTATATCATATAGCACTATGGCGGTCATTCTGACCCTGGCGGTTGAAAACCGCCAGGGCAGAGTGCCGCGGAAGCACCGCCAACAGGCTGGCGGTGCTTCATGGGCAATTCTGACCGCGGCGGTAAAGCCGCGGTCAGAAAAGGGCAACCGGCGGTTTCCCGCCGGTTTACCCCTGCCCCAAAGAATCCTCCATGGCGGCGCTGCTCGCAGCACCACCATGGGGATTCTGACCCCCTTCCCGCCATCCTGGTCCTGGCGGTAAAAACCGCCAGGAACAGGATGGCGGGAACAGGTGTCATGGGGCCCCTGGGGGCCCCTGCACTGCCCATGCCACAGGCATGGGCGGAGCAGGGGCCCCCTAACAGGGCCCCATAATGATTTTCAGTGTCTGCCTAGCAGACACTGAAAATCACGACGGGTGCCACTGCACCCGTCGCACACCAGCAACTCCGCCGGCTCCATTCGGAGCCGGCTTCATCGTTGCTGGGGCTTTCCCGCTGGGCGGGCGGGCGGGCTTTTGGCGGTCGCCCGCCCAGCGGGAAAGTCAGAATGACCGCCGCGGTCATTTGACCGCGGTGTGGTCTTCTGGCGGTCTCTGCCCGCCGGGGTCGGAATGACCCCCTATATCATAAGAAACACAATAGTCAGAGTTACTAAAAATAAAGGTACTTTATTTTAGTGACAATATGCCAAAAGTATCTCAGATGATATACTCCCTTAGGAGGTAAGTCAATTACACAAAATATACACACATACCAAAATCAGGTAAGTAAACAGTTGGAAAAGTAGTGCAAACACTGTAGAACACAATAGAATGCAATAGGTCACAATAGGCCTAGGGGCAACACAAACCGTATACTCCAAAAGTGGAATGCGAACCACGAATGGACCCCAGGCCTAGTGTAGTGTGTAGAGGGTTGCTGGGAGTGTAAGAAAACACTAAGGGTGTCCAAGATACCCCACCCCAAGCCCCTGAAAAGTAGGAGTAAAGTTACCCTACCACCCCAGAAAGACAGTAAAGTCGAGATAGGGGATTCTGCAAAGGCAACAACTGACTGCAAAGCACTGAAAATGGATTCCTGGACCTGAGGACCTGCAAAGGAAGGGGACCAAGTCCAAGAGTCACCAAGTGTCCAGGGGGGCAGGAGCCCACTAAACACCAGATGAAGGTGCAAAAGGGCTGCCTCCGGGTGGAAGAAGCCAACGATTCTGCAACAAAGGAATGTTCCAGGAACTTCTCCTTTGGTCAGAAGATGTCCCACGGCGTGCTGGAGGATGCAGAGTTGTTCCCACGCAGAAAGACCGCAAACAAGCCTTGCTAGCTGCAAGAGTCGCCGTTGAAGATAACGGGTGCTGTTCGGGTCCAGGAAGGACCAGGAGGTCGCCCCTTGGAGGAGGAGACAGAGGGGGCACTCAGCAACAGAGTGAGCCCATGAAGAAGCAGGCAGCACCCGCAGAAGCACTTGAACAGGCATTCAAGAAATCTGAGCACGGCGGTCATCTCAACACAACAAAAGAGGGTCCCACAAAGCCGGTGGTCAACTCAGCGAGTTGAGCAATGCAGGACGGAGTGCTGGGGACCTGGGCTGGGCTGTGCATGAAGGAATCCTTGCAAAAGTGCACAGAAGCCCTAGCAGCTGCAGATCACGGAGTACACAGGATTACTGTCTGGCCTGGGAAGGCAAGGACTTACCTACACCAAATTTGGACAGAAGGACCACTGGACTGTTGGGGTCACTTGGATCCAGGTCCTGTGTTCCAGGGACCAGGCTCATCAAGATGAGAGGGAACCTGGAGGACCAGTGATGCAGAAGTTTGGTGCCTGCCTTAGCAGGGGGAAGATTCCATCGACCCACAGGAGATTTCTTCTTGGCTTCCAGTGCAGGGTGAAGGCAGACAGCTCTCAGAGCATGCACCACCAGGAAACAGTCAAGAAAGCCATCAGGATTAGGTGCTACAATGCTGCTGGTAGTCGTCTTGCTACTTTGTTGCGGTTTTGCAGGCGTCCTGGAGCAGTCAGCGGTAGATCCTTGGCAGAAGTCGAGAAGAGAGATGCAGAGGAACTCTGGTGAGATCTTGCATTCGTTATCTGAAGAGAAACCCACAGGAGAGACCCTAAATAGCCCTCAGAGGCGGATTGGCTACCTAACCAGGTAAGAGCCTATCAGGAGGGGTCTCACACCTCTGCATTCAAGATGGCAGAGGTCTGGGACACACTGGAGGAGCTCTGGGCACCACCCCTAGGGTGGTGATGGACAGGGGAGTGGTCACTCCCCTTTCCTTTGTCCAGTTTTGCACCAGAGCAGGGGCTGGGGGATCCCAGAACCGGTGTACACTGGCTTATGCAAGGAGAGCACCATCTGTGCCCTTCAAAGCATTTCCAGAGGCTGGGGGAGGCTACTCCTCCCCAGCCCTTAACACCTATTTCCAAAGGGAGAGGGTGTACCACCCTCTCTCAGAGGAGATCCTTTGTTCTGCCTTCCTGGGACTGGGCTGCCCAGACCCCAGGAGGGCAGAAACCTGTCTGAGGGTTGGCAGCAGTGGTAGCTGCAGAGAAAACCCCAGACAGCTAGTTTGGCAGTACCCGGGGTCCATGCTGGAGCCCAAGGGATGCATGGGATTGGCACCCCAATACCAGATTTGGCTTGGGGGGACAATTCCATGATCTTAGACATGTTACATGGCCATGTTCGGAGTGACCATTGTGAAGCTACACATAGGTATTGACATATATGTAGTTCACATGGGTAATGGTGTCCCCGCACTCACAAAGTCTGGGGAAATTGCCCTGAACAATGTGGGGGCATCTTGGCTAGTGCCAGGGTGCCCTCACACTCAGTAACTTTGCACCTAACCTTCACCAAGTGAGGGTTAGACATATAGGTGACTTATATGTTACTTAAGTGCAGTGTAAAATGGCTGTGAAATAACGTGGATGTTATTTCATTCAGGCTGCAGTGGCAGTCCTGTGTAAGAATTGTCTGAGCTCCCTATGGGTGGCAAAAGAAATGCTGCAGCCCATAGGGATCTCCTGGAACCCCAATACCCTGGGTGCCTAGGTACCATATACTAGGGAATTATAAGGGTGTTCCAGTGTGCCAATCAGAATTGGTGAAAATGGTCACTAGCCTGCAGTGACAATTTTAAAAGCAGAGAGAGCATAAACACTGAGGTTCTGGTTAGCAGAGCCTCAGTGATACAGTTAGGCACCACACAGGGAACACATATAGGCCACAAACTATGAGCACTGGGGTCCTGGATAGTTGGATCCCAGTGACACAGGCAAAAACAAACTGACACACAAGTAAAAATGGGGGTAACCTGCCTTGCAAGATGGCACTTTCCTACACTTCCTCTGTGTTTTTCCTGTGGCGGACCGGCGGAGAGCGACCACAGATGATCTCTGAGGAAATCTCAGGTAAGGAGGGGTTGAGGGAAGGGATTTCTCCACATGCCTCCAACCCTACTTTCTTCCTTGGAAGAAACAAATTAAATGGGTATCTGGAAAGGAAAGCAGCGTTACCATGGTCTTTTCCCTTCTGATGTAGAGTGAAACAAAATGGAGGATACGAGTGTTGCTACTTTTATTGCAGGACATCCACTCCAAAGGAGCATGGTTTGTGAGTAAGGTGAATTCCAGTCCCTCTAGATAATACCATAGGGCTTCTATGGCCCACTTGATGGCCACGGCTTCTTTTTCTATGGAGGCATATTTTTGTTCTTGTGGAAATAATTTTTAGCTTATTAAATAAGATAGGTCTCTCAACTCCTTCATTGTCTTTTTGGGAGACAACTGCACCCAGACTCACCCCGGAATCATCTGTTTGCAAGAGAAATGGTCTTTTATAGTCAGGACTTTGAAGGACAGGCTCAACCATGAGTGCATGTTTTTACTCCTGAAAAGCCTGTATGAGAGGGATGTCTTACCTCCAGCTGAGTTGCTTTACCCTTTTTAAACAAGTCTGTTAGGGGTGTTGCGATCTGGGAAAAATGAGGAATAAACCTTCTATAGTATCCGACCAGTCCGAGAAAGGCTCTGCAATCTTGTTTTGTTTGGGGAAACAGGAGTTGCAGGGTTTCTGATACTTTCTCGGTATAGGGCCATATCAATCCCCTGCCCAGGAGACACCCCAAATAATTTACACATGTGGCTGCTGGGTGACTTTTCTTTGGATTAACCTTCAATCTGATGGACCCCAGCATCCACAGTACCTTTGCTAGCTGCTGCATATGATCTCCCCACGTAGGGCTAAAAGGCTAAAAATTATAATAGTGTCAATATAAGCAGCTGCGTACGCTTGGTGAAGAATCAATATGGTATTCATCATTCGCTGAAAGGTGGTGGGTGACCATGGCATCCGAAAGGAAGGACTGTAAATTGGTATAAGTCTTCTGGGGCAGAAAAGTTTTTTTTTTCTCAGTCGGATTAAGTGGGACCTGCCAATACCGTTTACAAAGATCTAGTGTACTGATGTATTGGATCTTGCCTAACTTCTCAGTTATTTCATCTACTCGAGGTGAGGGGTAGGGGTAGGAGTCAAATTTGGAGATCTTATTTACCTCTCTGAATTCAAAACAGAAGTGTATGGAAACACGTGGTTTGAGAATCAATACAATGGGTGAGTTCCATTCACTCACAGATGGCTCAATAATCCCCACTTCTGTTTTTATGGCTTGTCTTCTAGCCTCGGGTATCCAATAGGGTTTTAAGTGAACTTTTTTTCCTGAACAAGTATGAATAGAATGAGTTATGATGTTACTCTTCCACGTGGCGGTGGTAAATAATGATGGGGTACAGGTGAGTAAGGACTTCCTTGTTTTGGCTCCTTTTTAAGTCAGATGCAATACAGTTGGCCAACAGCTCACTTTCTTCTTCAGGAGAAGTATAAAGGACAGGAGGGGGCCCTTCCCATTTGTTCAATAAATTGACATGACAAATCTGGGTTTCTTTCCTCTCTTTGCTTATTTCTAGTCTATATGTCACCGGGGGTCGCTCTCTCTAATACCTTATAAGGTCCCTGCCACTGGCATAGCATTTTGTTAGTGTAAGAGGGTAACATCAATAAAAGCAGATCTCCTATGTCAAACTGTTGTATAGCTACTTGCTTGTCATACTGAGTCTTTTGTAACTGCTGGGCACTTTCTAGGTTTTGCCTAGCTATTTCCCGTATTTGACTTAAGCGGGTCTTCAGCCTTGTGACGTATTATAGCAGTGGCTTAAAGCCATCCTTCTCTTGTTCCCAGGATTCTCGGGCCATGTCTAGTAAAGTACAGCGTTTGTGTCCAAAGACTAATTCAAAAAGAGAATAACCCGTACTACTTTGTTCTTTACACCTGATAGCAAAGAGGGCCAGGGGTAACATCAGTTTATTCAAGGTAGTCTTAATAGTGGCCTTATACTACTCTATTAGGCCATCTATTTGGAGGTGGTACACAACAGTATGGATTTGTTTGACCCCTAATTGTTCACAGATTTGTCTCATAAATTTGGAAGTAAAGGGGGTGCCCTGATCCATTAAAATTTCCAAGGGAAAGCAAACCCTAGGAAAGATTTCTATCATGGCTTTTGCTATGAGCGTAGTATTGGGTTGACGCAAGGATATAGCCTCGGGGTATCTGGTGGCGTAATCAACAACCACCAACACATAACAATATCCATTTTTGGTAGGGAATAAAGGGCCTGTAATATCCATACCTACTCTGGAGAAAGGCTCCTTTATAATGGGCAAGGGTCTCAGGTGCGCTTTCCTCTGGATTCTCTGACTGTTTTTCTCACAAATAGGGCATTCCCTGCAGTATTTCTTGTCTTGGCTATAGATGCCAGGCCAATAGAAGTGGTCTAGGATGTTTTTTCTGGACCAAAGTGCCCCCCCAGGAGATGACTGTGTGCCAAATAGAGAACCTTCTCTCTAAAAGGTGTAGGGACTAATAACTGTATTGGGTGATCATGACCCCCTTTTCTTTCCTGACAAAAAAATATCGGGCCTAGAACCTGAGGGTCTTCCTCTTCCTTAGTCCTCCTCGAGGCCTCATGAAACTGGGTTCTTCTCTCTGTCCTGTCCTGAAATTCCTATCTGATTCCTTTTTCTTAGGGCTGGAGGGTCTTGTGAGCCTTGCACTGCTAGTACTTTTCTCTTTCCATCCCACATCATCTCTTCCTTTATAGGACTCCTGTGTCCAACTATAGGCACTTGCTATCTCCACAGCGGATTCTAGGGTCAGTTGGCTATGTTGTCTAACCCATCTTTGAATGGGCAGATGTAGGGAATTAAGATATTGTTCTAAATAGATTCTACTCATTATTTCCTCCTTCAAGGCAGGTTCTGGGTTGAGCCATCTGTCTGCCATGTCCCGAACTCTCTAGAACAGTGCACTAGGCATTTCTTGTGGTCCCTCTTTAATCTGTCGAAACCTAACTCACTGTCTACTCCGAGTCATTCCAAAATGCTTTTCTTGATGTCTGAATATGGGGGGTTCCTTGTGGATTGGAGGCTTGAAAAGCTGTTGTAGTTCCCCGTGAGTAGGGGTCCTAAATATTTGCCCCACCAGTCAGCAAGCAGGTGGCCGCATGGGCCATGCACTCAAAATTATTTAAAATATAATCTGGGTCTTCTTCTTCTATATATTTCTGCAGAACAATGGAAAGCAAAGCAGTATGTCCATGCTGCTGGTCGAGAATGTCTGCCAATTTTCCCAGGGCTTTTTCCTATGGCTGAGCAACTTTATCCAGTTTTTCGGCTTGCCCAGCTATGGATTTTTGCATAGTCTCTCTATCTGCAGCTGCCGCAGTTAGGAACCTCCCCATGATCTTTTCAAGCTTGTGGTGTCCTTCTGACATCTTGGTCACTGTGGCCGTGGCCTCCATTTCCTCAGATCCCACTTCTGACACCACCTGTCAGAGGGATGGGCAGAAATATGGCTTATTTGAGTGTGAATTTTGTCTTTTATTAAGGATATTCATGGGTTACAGAACGAAATCCTACAGTACTTTAGAAATGGCACTCCACAACTTTCAGTCTGTGTCACTAGTCTTGTGCTGTTTCTGATAGGTTATCTGCAGGTCAGATGGTAATCTTCTTTCTACTTCTTTCACTCTCCAGGGACACGGGGATGGCCACCTCCAGTATCCGCATCTGTCACAACTCTCCTGATTTGTTGTGGTTATTGACACATTGACTGGCAGCATCAGCATCCACCACTCCTCGGTCCACTTCTCCTCTTCCTCTTCTACATGGTCTGTGTCTTCTCCTGGATATTTCATTTAAGGAGGGGTTTACCGCAACAGCTTTGAATTGCACTAGTGGACCGATGCACCAGATACTCACCCTTTGCCTCCTATGCCATCATCTGTCTCAACTCTGCTGCTTCCTAATGAGTGGTGGACCTGTATGTGACCAGAATGTTTCTGTGAGTGCAGCTTAGCCACTAGGTTTTGAGACTGCATTGTGACGGATGTGCCTTTGTGAATGCAGTATTATCATTGTCTTTTGCGAGTGCAGGATAAGAGGTCCACAGTTTGACATTTGTGTCTGAGTGCTGAGTGAGGCATATGTCTGTGTGAGAGCAGCTTGAGGGGTGTGCCTATGTGTGGGCAGCAGTGTGTGTGTGGTGCCTGCATGTTATATCTTCATGTGCATGCACTTTACAATGGCCAAACCTTTTGGTAATACTATTTAGGGCTATGGCTTACAGAAATGCAGTCTAGAGAGTGGGAGTACAGTAGTGTATATGAGAATAGTAATGGGTTTTGATACAGCAGATGCAGACCATGTCGAAGAGAGTCAAGAAGGGTCTGGGGCAGCTGACAGACAGATGTCATCCTAGAGAGAGGGCCCAGTTAGGTTGCTTGCCCAATGGCCCATGGCAACCCAGCTTCACTACTATGCTGTATTTCCTATACCATCAAACTCAACTATTCTTAAACAATATTATATACAGCACAGTTCTAAGCCCCAGTTTGACATTGTAGACCATCTCTGAGAGTTGCCTGGCATCTGACATGCTTTATTCTATGAAGGAAGGTGGCCAACACATGATTTGGACAAATTAATGTTGGTGTATTAACCTACATTCTGAAAAGATTATCACTCTCCAGTAGAGTCTAATGTTAAATACCAAAGTCAGAAGTTGGCGGGTAACTACGGGTTATCTGCATATGTATGCACATTATGTAGAGTTCTGTTTCTACAACAAGGAAAATCCAATAGTTAATGAAGCAAAGTGGGTAGTTACAAATGATGTGTACATGAGTTCAACTAACTAAATTTGACTGTTTACAAAACCGAACATGGGATCTGAATGCTAAATATTTTAAAACCTCCATTTACCTTTCTAAATTCATTGGACCAATTAAAGAGTAAGGGATCGCTAAGTCCAGTGAAGGAAAGAGAATTTCACATCTTCCCAAGTAATGATTTTTGATGAGCCTGTCAATTGATGCTACAGCACATACTGGAAGTATGAGTTTGGTAGCCGAACTCCTGCAGTTTTCCACAGATAAATTTCAGCTTGTCAAATCTGCTGAAATTCATCATGGAACATTGCTCGATAATTACCAGGACATGTACATTTTGGTGCAGTAAGCACTAACGTCTTCATTTTATTCTCTATTATCAGAGAGAAACTCATAATTGGGTGATATTTCTCTCTCACAATTAATTCTGTCTCATTCTTCCCGTGTCTCATCAGATATGATAAATATTGTCCCAAACACCGTATTTTTAATGATTATATGAGCAAACAGCAGCCATTTCTCAGTGACAGTTTCACCATACATACCAGGGCAAAATGAGAAAAATCACATAAGAGGAACAGGAAATACTATTTTTGTTAATTTTAAGTAGGAATAGCGCTAAGAAGCACAAAGTGCCTGTAAGAAATTGGGTTGTTGGTTGAATGGGGGGTGAGACCTGGTCAAGAAGCACAACAATCCTTGTTAGGGTGAGGCACAGGCCAATCCTAAATTATCCTGTGCTCAATCCTCTGGTAGCTTGGCACAGAGCAGTCAATATGCAAAGTATTTCTGAAAGACTCCAAACAGTATTAAAATGAAAAACAACGCAAAAAGGATCCTACATCAAGTTGGAAAAATAGAGTGAATCTTGGATATGCTATTTTAATGATTTTAATGAAAATAGTGCTAAAAAGCACAAAGCAACAACTGTGGCTATCTGGTTGCGCCAAACCGTTATCAAGTCACAAGTTCAGACAGACTGTAATGGAGCTCAGGCCTGAACTAGGCCCACTTTAAATCTTGGCTTGCAGAGCCCTGAAACGGACCCCATTGAAGATGCTTTGTGCAGTTGAAAAGATGCGTCAGTTCAGAGGTGCAGCAAGGCTGCGATGCAAAGTCCTGTGTTGCTGTTGAGGATCCCGTTGACAAATGCTTGCAATGTAAATCTGGCATCAAGGATGCATCGCGCAGTCAAGGGGATTCATCATTTTCGAGGAGCAGTGAGGCAGCGATGCAGAGTCCAGCACCTTGTCAAGGCTGCCTTTAAAGGGGGATGCGAGGGCCTGTGGTAAGGATGCATCACACAGCAGCAGTTCAGATTATGCTGCAGAGGAAATGCAGGTCTCTGTAACAGGTGCCAACCACGCAGCAGCAGAGATGTGTTGATTCTGCTCAGGGTTGTGCAGTGCAGCAGAGGATACGTGTCCATTCTGCTGGATCCACAGAGGCTGCCAGAGCACCAAAGGCCCTCTTCCAAGAATTCAGGGCTGGGGTTGCACCACTTGGCAGGGTACACTCCCAGATGCCAGATTCCAGGTGCTGGGGTCGAGGTTGTTTTGAGCTTTCTGTTCCTGAGGTGCAAGTCAGGAGGCCAGTCAACTAGCCCTTGGAGTCACTCTGGGGTCCTGGGTTCAACCAATGCAGGTCCCGTCCTTCTCACATAGGCAAGAGTGCAATAGGCAGTAAGTCAGCACAGCAGGACAAGCAGTCCTTCAGAGCAGGAGTCCAGCAGAGTGTCTGTCCTTTCAGCAGCACAGCAGTGCATCCTGGCAGAAGTATATCAAAGAGTTGGTGTGGGGTCAGTATTTATGCCCAGTTGTGCCTTTGAAGTGGGGAGAACCTTCTAGAGGCATGCCTTTGAAGTACACAGGTGCCCTGCCCTCCCTCCAGAGTAACTACAGAGAAAATGCAGCCCTTTGTGTGAAAGTAGGGCACAGTCTATTCAAGTGGAAGGGGGCTATGTCCAGCTCCTCCATGCCAGTAATGGCCAATCCAGACATACTTAAACTCCCTATTGTGTGTAGCTGTATAGGAGGAATACACAAAGCCCAACTGTCAACTACACTCAGTCATGTGACCCTGAGACAGGCTGTAGGCATCAAATGACTAAGGTGGGAAATTACTAACTTTTTTAAAACTTCACCATAAGTTAGCAATTTTCATTACAATTCCAAAGACACTAAACATGTCCTGATTACCTGCTCCCAATTGGAAATTAAAGCTTAATAAATGTGCCAAGGTAACTTCAATGTTATCCTATGGGAGAGGTAAGCCTTCCAGTAGTGAAAAACACATTTTAGAGTTTTTCACTACCAGGAAATGAAAAACTTAAAAGCATATGTCATACTTACTAAATACATTGCACCCTGCCCTCTGGGCTGTTGAGAGCCTACTTTAGGGGTGACTTATGTGTACTAAAAATGAAGATTTGGGCCTGGTGAAGGTTTATTTTGGCAAATCGAACTGGCAGTTCATAACTGCACACACAGGCTGCAATGGCAGGCCTGAGACATGTTTAAACTGTGTCTTAGGTCGGTGGCACAATCACCAGTAGCACTTTATTTACATGCCCTGGGCACAGGAAGTTCCACTTTACAAGGAGTGTATGAGTACATTAAATATGCCAATCGGGTATAAGCAAATTCTACCATGTTTTAAGGAGCAAGCACAAGCACTTTAGCACTGGTTAGCAATGGTAAAGTGCGCAGTCCAAGGCCAGCAAAAACAAAGTCAGCAATATATAAGAGGTCTGAAGACAAAAGTTAGGGGGAAACCCCACTAACAGTGCCAATAATAGTCAATGGTCATTGTAGACCAGAACGGGGGTATAATTTTACTTTGATGACAAAGAAGTGTGGTTTGGATACACCAACCAGGTTTGTCCTCATCAAAGATTTCTGACTTCAGTCCTTGAAGTCACAATCCAACACAGGAGTACACTTCTAAAACCCCCCAGACCTCAGGGGAAGACTTAGAGTCTCACAGGCGGGGATGCGAGTTATAGTTACCTTATGGCATGAGTTATAGCTACCAGGGATAACAATAACTGGTGAATTTCAGTGTTGTGTATCCATACATATGTATATTTTCAGGGGTTTCACTTACCTTATAATACTTGTTATGCGTGGTAAAGGCACCTGCCTAATAAAGACTTAGAGGAAAAGGCATGCTTGCTAAAGCAATGCATTGTATTGACATGCATCCCAAACAAGGGTTTTCCAGCACTTTCCAGAAACCAGTCAGTCAATGGATATGCAAGAATTGCTTTGCCATCCTGCTTCTGTTTCTTTCAGCTGCACCCCAATTGTTATATGTAAATCCCAGATGCAGAAGTTTAGTTGAATAAAATAGTTTTCCAACAACCAGACTGTGGATACACAGAATTGTGCTGGTATCCTGTGTTCCTTCATTTCATATATGCCCCAAAGTGTTATATATAAACCAAGCAGACCTGTCAAGCAGGATTTGACATTGGAATGTCAAAAAGGATGCTCACTCTGTTTTCTGTTAGGTTCAGAGGAGTCAGAGGAGTTATCACAGCCCATTCAGGTCAGCCTATTGTTTGTATGGGAAGCATTTCACACGTTTATGCACCTATACAAATGATAATTACTTTCTGGAAGAAGTGAGACAGCAAATGCTAATTTAGCCTCCACGAACTTCAGGAAGGGAAAAGGTGACTTTCTAAAGCTTACTCACATTTAATATTTATTAGAAATCTGACTTCCCCATTGAATTGGATTTTTTATAACTATTACAAATAGCAGTTTAATTATTATTCTAACTACTCCCAGATTTGGGATACAGTATTTGGATTTTAATCTGTACTCTGGTTTTCTCCAAAGCACTGCTGGACCTGCCACAGTGAAAATAGCTTTGAGAGCAACTCACTGCAACATGCTAACCTTCAGTTTCTACATGTCCTACATTTAAATACCATCCACCCTGTATTGTGGACTGCAAGGCCTACCTAGGGGTGATTTATGAATATTTAAAAGGAAGGTTTTGACTTATCAATCAATCAAGAGATATTTGTATAGTGCGGCTGATCACCTTGGGGGTATCCAGGTGTTGTGCTGCAGGTATCATTTGAAAAGACAGGTCTTGAGTCCCTTCCTGAAGCGGTTCAGCAAGGGTGCAGTATAGGGTGGATGGTGATCCAGGCTTTGGTGGCAAGGGGGTCGAAGGAGCATCCTACGGAGCAGCTGTGGCAGATACATGGTGTCTGAGTGAGGGTGAGGTGTGCTGACCGGAGGTTTCTGGTCGGCTGATGGAAGATCAGGCGGTGGTTTATGTAGTCCTTGGTTGTTGAGGGCTTTATTTTGGGTTTATTTTGACAGGTTGAAATGCAGGTTTAAACTGCCCCTATCAGGCTACAATGGTAGGCCTGAAGCCATGATTCACACTGTTACTGTAGTGAATGGCACAAAAAGTGCTGCAGTCCACGAGTGACATTTAATTTACAGTCCCTGAGTGCAATTTTGTAACATTTACTAGGACCTTACAGGTAAATTGAATACCCTAATAGGAATATGCCAATTCGACACGTTTAAAGGGGGGGGGGGCGCTGGCACTACACCACTGATTAGCATGGTTGAAGTGCACGGAGGTCGAACGCCAGCAAAAATATAGGGCCCAGTAAAAGACGAAAAATCAGGGATAACCCATGCAGAAAAGGCGGGTTTTCTACAATCATCTACAAATTGGTCAGATTAGCAGCTAATTTGAAATTAACACTGCTAGTTACAAACCCAGTTACTGAGTAACTCACTTTATACGCAGCGTAACATAATGGTTGTGGATACTGACAAGTTAATACATTGTAACAGATGTTTCTTGTAACTTTAAACTGTAAAAGTCGACCGTTGTTGTTTAAGGGGCGCGGCTATAGTTCTAGTTGTGCCGATTTAGTGCCTGATTAAGTGAGACGTGGAGCAGTAACCCCCAGTGGATTACCTCTCCTCCTTATCAAGACTGGCCTGGTGTTCCCATATCTGATTTTCCCAGGCGTGGGAATAACAGACCCTGTTTTACTGGGCAGAAAAACAAGCCTGTTAAATCACATTAGGATTTGGAACAGCTTCAAGGCCTCGCCCCCGGTGCCTGTCGATCAGAGGGAGCACGCGATGCTCTCCACTACTCTACTTCCCTTCCAACCCCTTCTCCTCCCTGCTGCAATTTAGACCCGCCCCCCACACACTTAAAACAGGTGGTAAATGCGGGTATTACTCTACCCGGAACTGGGAAAACCGTGCAGAAATCTGCCCAGTGAAACGGTTTGCAGGGTAATTGCCCAGACCATCAGGATTTACTCGCATTATAAAGTGCTGCAAGATTTACAACCCTGCAAAGTACTAGCAGGTGTGCATGCGTCTTACTCGCCAGGTATCTCAAATGACTTTCCTATCAATCTATTTCGGAGTTATTTGAGATGTCATTAATTTAAATGTCAGTTTTTATCAAGCACCTGTTCGTGTTTATACCTTTCTCTATGAGCTCTCTCACTGTGCTCCACTGCAGGCTCATCTGTTCAGTCTATAGCGAGATTACTAGCAGTATACCATTTTCTTCTCATAGCGTGTTGCTAAAAAGTCTGCTACTATTTTTACATTCTTCTTTATTGCAATAAAGATTTCCATTCACAATACAATTTGACAAATCCCGCGTTGCGTTACATTTTTTACATTTTTGTTTAATTAATGATGATCATTAGATAGTCAGAACAGAGGCTAAACGAACTGTAGTGTTGTTAGAACAGAAACAAGCATTTTGCAAAGCCAAAATGTGTTGCTATTTACTAGGCAAAATTGCTTCTTTGGTGGTTATCAGATTTGTGTATGGTGATTGATGAATGGGCGAATGCGTAAACACTGGATGGATAATTGTTTGCATTGATGGTGGGTTAATGCTTGAATGCGCATATAATTAATTGTTAATTGGATACAAGGATGGATGGTTGAATGGGTGAGTGCATGGATGACTAGTTGCACAAGTGTACACATGGATGGGTGCCTCGATGAAAAGGTTAGTTCATAAATGGATGCAGGCAGGTTACATCAGTCTTATAGACCAAAGCCTCAGCTGACGTTATTAAGTTATTACAATGCTAAGAATTGCCAAACTTATGCTACTGTAAGCCTTATACCATGACTGGGAATTACTACACGAACAATGGCCACAGTATAAAATAATAATTCACACCATTACGCCTGCGCAAAGATTACACAGGAGTGGAGTGGGTACCATCATTCTATGGGTATCAACAGCACATACAGATATGCCGCCATTATCCCATGGTCAGCATTGTTATCGTGAAAGGGAAGAACATTCCACATTTTTTCAGGAATGATCACAGCCAACACTGCCACTCTAATGCCAGGCCAGCCTTATGCCAGTAATGGATACCATCATGTCATGGATGTCCACAGTATGCAAAGAATTACCACCATTATGCAGGGCTTGCTTTATGGTATTGGTGGGCACCATTGTGTCACAGATGCCCGCATTATGCCTATAAAGGGGAGCTCATACCTTTCTTCCTTGTCAAGTGTTATATACACATATTGGAAAGAATGATGTGTATCCCATCAACAACATATTCACAGAGTGTCCTACAGCATTAACTTCCTATAGCAAATTGATGAATGCATATTGCCAGTCTCCCAAACACCAAAATAACATTACAAGTTCATGGTACTTCGAACCCAGAGGTAATGAATTATCATGCATTTTAAAAATGTCCATGGTTCACAAGAATACACCTCCACTATAAACAAACACATTATCATGTGGAAGCGTGGTTAACTACCAAAGCTAATAGATTTACTCTGAACGAGCTCTGTCTGACACTTACCCCATGAGCATCCTCTACACTCCTCTGTAGCTCAGCCATGGTCATTGACTAGGTTGGACCGACGGGGGCTCTCAGTAACTGGCGGCAGATACATTGGTAAGCATGGTTTCTGACTTGGGGATCGAAGGAAGCACTCAGACACTAGGTATGAACTGGTGCACAAGATTCAGAAGTGGCTCACTTACTCCGACATGCTGTAACCTGCAACTTGTGAGTCAGGTAATATGTGACCCTAGCATAATGAGATGCATCAAATCGATGAAGCAAGACACTTCTCGCCTCTTTGAAGTGTGAAACTCATCTTGTGAGGCAAAACAAATATTGTGGAATGTAAGACAAGCCATATGGGAGCAACGGATAATGTCAAATAACAAACAGTTTGCTGTGCTAAGATCACTATCTTCCCATCTTTCGAGAACACGCAGAGCTATATCAAAATAACTATTTTTTAACCACAATTTTGGCATTTTTTAAAGAGGTAGTCCATTTTTCCTATTTTTTGTGTATTCAACCTACTTCCAGTTTGTGATGAAAACCATTCTGAATCCCTGGGTTATCCAGAAAAGCTATAGAGTTCTCAAAAGTAGACACAATTCAAGGGGTCATATGTGTAGATCCCTCAAGCTTTTCCCAGCATTTTCATCTGAAATGTTTTGTCATTATGGCCAATTTACAAAAGCAAGATTCCATTATGTCTGCTAGACCTTTCTGTTTGTGAAGATTTATAGCATTTGTAGGTTCTCTAAGAACACAAGGTATGCAGAGCCAACAAATGAGCTGCACCATACAATGTTTATTAATTCTGTACCAAGTATAAACTAATTCATATGGTGAAATATGTAGAGTAGAAAATGGGTTTCAAGGAAACCTATGTATTTCCCAAAAGGGTATAAGATCTGGATATAAAGACCAGTGGGTATTTGTACATCTCTAAATTTGGGGCTACTCATATAGGCATGTGGATTAGAGGGCATTTTTCAAAATGTCTTCTTTCTTACACACTGGCTTACATTTAGAAGGCATAAATGCAGTTAAATCTAATTGGTAGTAAAAACAGTCCTACTATCCTATGTTTCTACATGTTTTCTGATAAAAATGCCACCTCACTTGTGTGAGTAGGACTACTATTTGCGACGACAGGAAAGCTGCCAAAATGAAATATGGACCCTTTTTTCCAAACTGGGTAGGTGTGGATTTTGGGTTCTAGCTCAGACGACACACAGGGAAACCTAAGAAACCTGTACATTTATGAAAATTGCACACCTGGGGGAATCTAGGGTGGGATGACTTGCATGGCTCCCACAAGACCTTTCACCTCCAAGTCCTTGCAAACCTAAAACTAAATAACACATTTTCCTTACATTTCTGTGATGGAAAGCTTTGGAATCTGCAGAGAACCACAGCCTTTCTTCCAACAAGCATCTCCTCAACTCTCTGTGTAGAAATAGTATTTTGCTTGTGTGGGAAGGCCAAGTGCCTGTAACAGGAAAGGGCTCAAAATTCAACATAAACACATCACATTTTCGACTGAAAATTTAGTCTTGTTTTGGAATGTGGATAGCTCTGGATTTTGGGTCCTAAATCAGCTGGCACCTAGGGAAACCTAGCAACCCTCTACAGTTTTTTAAACTAGATAACTAGTGCACGACTTGGGGGCTTTTCCAAGGTTTTCTTACGCAGTAGCCATTGCAAATCTCGAAGTCTGGCTAAAAAACAATTTTTCATCACATCTCTGTGATGGCTAACTCTGGAGTAACTGGGAAACCACAAACATACTTCCACCTAGAATTCCTCAAAGTCTCCTGATAAAAATGGTACCTCACTTGTGTGGGTAAGCCTAGTACCTGTAATAGGAAAGGGCATCAAATGTAGCATAAAAACATCTCATTTTTCCAATGAAAACTGACCCTTTTTGTGTAAGTGGGTAGCTTTGGATATTGGGTCCTAGTTCTGCCGGCACCTAGGGAAACCTAGCAAACTTGCACATTTTTCAAAACTAAACACCTACAGGAATCCAGGGTGACTAGCCATGTGCTGGAATCCAGGATGGAGTGGCCTGCATGCCTCTCCCCAGATTTTACCATCCAGAAATCCTATCAAACTTTAAATTTTGATTAAAAACACACATTTTTCTCACATTTCTGTAATTGAAAATTCTGCAACCTGTGGAGTGCCACAAACCTCCCATTACCTAGCGTTCCCGAAGTCTCCCAATAATAATGGTACCTCACTGGTGTGTATAAGCCTAGTGACTGCAACACGAAACAGCCCAAAACGCAACATGGCACATCACATGTTTCCACAAAAAAATGACTTTTTTTTGCAGTGTCTGTAGCTGTAGATTTTGATCACTAACTCAGGCGGCACCTAGGGAAACCTAACAAACCTATATATAATTGAAAACTAGACAACCATTGGAGTCCAGAGTGGGGTGACTTGCTTGGCTCTCACCAGGTAATTAGAACTCAGAAGTCTTTGTAAACCCCAATGATGACTGAAAGGACACATTTTTCACACATTTCTCTGAGAAAAAACTTCTGGGATCTGTGGGGAGACACAAATTACTTACCACCCAGCATTCCCTCAAGTCTCCAGATAAAAATGTTACTTTACTTGTGTGTGTATGCCTAGTGCCTGCAACAGAAAAGGGTCCCAAAAGCAACATAGACACATCACAATTTTCCACAAAAACTAGAGCCTTTTTTTGCAAGTTGGATAGCTGTGGGTTTTTGGGCCTTAGCACAGCCAGCAGCTAGGAAATCTAGCACACTTTTTAAAACTAGACAACCAGGGAGTCCAGGGGTGCATGACTGGCATGGCCACCAAGTGCTTCTTTCTGCCAACAAGGAGTTAGACGCTTGCTGCACCACAGAATATAAAAGTGATACAGTGCCAATGGACTTCTTAGAGCAGGCCAGCAGAAAGCATTTGACAAACTGGCTGAAATATAATATAGCGTGGCAACAGCAAGACCCACTGTGCAAGAATTAGAAACACAGCTGTCAGAACTTCAGGAACTAATCTGATATGTGGAATACATGGCACAGGACTCATAAAGCTGATCACAGAAAAACTATATATGTATCACTAATCCACCTGAGAAGATGAAAGTTAGCATGCAAGAATCCCTAGAGCACTTTGTTCAGCCATAAATTGACATTAGTGCTTTACATGGACAAATATTTCTAATGGAAGAGTGCTAGTACACTCCCACTAGAAATGTCTGTCAATTTAAATAACTGATTGACGCAACAAGGCCTATCCTCCTTTGTGACTGAAGGCCTTGAAAGAGCACACAAATCTAAATGTGTCTTCCTCTTCTTGCGCACTCCGATACCTGTAATAGAAGAACAGATGAATTATAGTCACCAGGCTCACTTGCTCCTAAGGATCTGATGAATGGTTCACACAAGGTACATAATAGTAAAGTATATAACTCCTTGCTTAAAGTGAAGCAAAATCTCAGAGGTAAATGTAAAATGCATGCTTATTTTCCCATCTAAGGTTAAAGTTATAGTGGATGATGAGACCACTTATTCGCCAGCCTAAGAGCTACAAAGAATTGGACCATGTTCAAGCAGAAACCTGACATAGTCAAAAAAGAAATAGATAAGTAAGAAACTGACGGTAACTCACATCAAATTAACTCACATGTATATGGTAAAAGACAGTATGAGGCAATTGTGCAGACTGGGATAGAGAAAGGGAACACCAACCTAAAGGGGGTTTAGACTCATAAGTGACAGAAGCAGGGGCATCCACGGATGAAGAGGACTCTGAATCTGAACCACCACTACACTGGTCTCATAAATGATGTCTGACACCATTATGTAACTGACTATTCAGTACCCCAAGCAGTGAAATCGGTACCAGATCGACCTGGATAAAAGATGTTAGCCTATATAATTATAAAGTATTGATGCAAATCAGGGGCTGAGTAAAAACAAAGAGGTAGCCACGATCAAGTACTAAAATGGAAGCCAGCTCCCTCAAAGTGTATTTTCATCCACAGGTAGGTTGCAAAGATGTCTTTCAGGAAAATCTAACTTTGGTTGTTTATCGGCCAGGGTGAGTTTGTAACAGGCCCTGTAATAGGCCCTGGGGAATGAAGTTTGGGAACTTGTTTGGAAAGCTGTGTAGTCTCTGATACACCAGAGACTACACACACCCTGGGATAGATAGGAGGATGCCTGGGAGGGTAGATAGAGATAGCTAAGAATAAAAAGATGACCTGATTGGCACAGTATGAATTCCCTACATGGAATATCAGAAGGATGGATAATGCAAATAAACATGATAAGATGTATACCTAACTACACAGGTATGTTGTAGATGCTGCATTGATTCAGGAAACACCTCTCTGAAGGGCTGAGGAAAATAAAGTTGTAGAGACACTGAAGACAGCAAGTCATTCACACAATATATTAATCAAACCTAGGTGAATGCTGATGTGAAACAGGCCAGCATTTCTATACACACTTTTTGGTATACAAAGAGATCTGACCATTAGGTATGCCATAGTTGACGGTCACGTCACTGATGTTCAACTGGCCATAGCAAGTCCCATCTGTGCCCCATGTACATTACAAAAAGTTTTTCTGAATGAACTGGGTGGCGGGATTACTGGTTAAACTTGTTAAACTACTCTGTATGACAATTTGGAGTGGGGATTTTAACTGGACCCCAAATGTAGACAGAAATAGGTCAACAAAATTATGATCAGGGCGATGTTTGATTAAACTTATCGGCCCAGAACAGATAACTTATACACATTTGGAGAGCATTACACCTAATTGCCAAAGAATATTATTTTATTCTCTAATAAATAACATCCATTCTAGACTAGTGCTGTTCTTCTTTAACAAATCTCTATGTGATCCCCTGGAGAAGGTGGAAAATTTTGGAAAGACTCCCTGTGATAAAAACCCATAACTGCTATGTATCACAAGGAGACATATGTAGGACAAGTGTCTGTAAATGAAGATTGCACATAAAGTTGATCAGTGTTGTGTCTTCCCCAGCCTGGTACCCACTGAATGACTAGGCCTTTTTAGGCACTACTGCTATTGGAGAAACGCATGGCGTTGAACCAGTAGAATGCTTAATAATGTCATGCTTTAGCAATATTTCAAATTCTTTTTCAACAGCTTCTTGTAAACGAAAAGCAACTCATCTATGTCTCTGAGCAACAGGACGGACATCCTCATTAATATGCAGTTTTCCTTTCATAGTCTTCAACTTTTCCAAACCATGATACAATGTAGGGAATTGACTTACTATCTCATGAGGAGCATTCATGTTGTAATTCACTGGAATCAGTCATTGAGCAAACAGGCAGTTGCTGCTGTACCTTGAAGTACATAGATCAGTGCTTGGACTTCTGTTTTCTTACATTTTACTGTTGCCATAAACAAACCTTTACTTTTCACAGGTGTCAATGCAGCTCAAGTGTATACTTTGGGCTTTGACGACATGAGCCGTGGTAACGGACTCAGTTCATTGTACTTTTCTTTAGTCATTATAGCTATCGAAGCACCACTACCAATGATAAAAGGTGTTGAACATTCATTCATTTTTAGTGTAATCTTTGGGCTGTGTTTGTATGATTTTGTTATTTTGACATGTTGACTTTTCTTTGACTCACTTTTCTCCTAATAGGCAATTAGTCTGACATATGCACGTTTTTCTGAGGTACAGGTTGACATGGCACGATCGCTTTCTTCACTTTCAATTATTATTAAGGCTGAAGAACTGCTTGACGATGATTTACATGGTGATCAACTTTGCTTATTTATTTGCCTCAACTGATGTTCCCGCTTGGCTATGTGGGCGTGCTTCGAACGCTGCTTCTGAAACATTCTGGTGGGCATTTTATCTTTGTGTCATGACATACTTACTTTTACCTTCGCTCTGCACATCATCACAAAATGGTTCTCTTTACCACAGCCTTTCCATTTCTGACCAATGATGGGACATTTTACTTTGTGTGGAAATGCAAATCCACATCTGAAACACTTCTCTTTGCATTTAGACATCACTTTGTGTCCTTCAGTCTTTCGTTTCAAATTAATTTTCACACTCATGACTGACTCGCTCTGGGCATTTCTAGCCTCCATATTGGCAGCTTGTCTCTCAGAGACTTGCTCAGCTCTGGCAGCTGTCAACACTTGCTCCAGACTAAGAGTTTCTCTCAACATTCAACATCTGAGGGCACATGCCAGTTTCGTTCAATATTCATCGTCCGAATAAATTGGGCAAGTGTCCATCAATTACTTTAAGCTGCTTCTTCATCATTAAATTAATTGCACTTACAGTGTTTGATGATTGTGTTGAGTTTTTCCACAAATCTATCGATTGGTTCACCAACTGTTTGACGTTATTGACAAAAGACATATTGTTCATAGTAAACATTTGGTACTGGATTAAACAAGAGATTCAACTTGTTTTTAATCTGATGGTACGTGACTTTGTCAGTTCTTGGCATTTTCTTTATGACTTCTTTCGAACCATCACTAGCAAGGCTTTCACGATATTTGATAATCTTCCTGATATCGGTGTCTTCAAGCGTCTCTGTCCAAGCAGTCCATCAATTGCCAATAGTTTGCTTTTTGGCAGTGTCAAATGGTGGTGGTGGTTTAGGGAAGGCAGCAACATTGTAAATATTCATGGGAGTGGCTGGCGTCGAGGGTGGAGCTGGGTCAAATGCTGTCAACCATCCCTGGGAATCTGCATCATCATGTTTGAGCTTCATTGAGGACAGCCTTTGGAGTTTTGACCTTCTTTTTCGTCTCCATCAGAGTCTTGTCACTCATGGAGACCTCTGGAGTTGTTCTGAGCAGCAACCTGGCAGCTTTGATGGTGTGCCGATTCAAGTATTGACCAGCCAAGTAAGCACAACCCCAGTGCTTCTTCATGGGTCTGCTCACGTGGTGCTGAGGTTGTATTGCTCCACTTATTAAGACTCAGGTAAGAGTAATAGCAGTATGCTTCATTTTTCCTTATTCTGTCAGCCAGTGCTATGTGATAACTGGTAACTGTCTTTAATTGTGCTTTGTAAACTGCTTTGACTCCACCTTTAGCATTAACACTCTGTATATTGAATACATTTATTTTGCATGTCAGCTCTGTACCTTTTTGTATAATCTTGATCATAGTTTCTTGACCAACGAAGTGTAGACTTTTCCGTGATGCTAACTTTCCATTCACATGCTTCACACCAGCTGGAGCTGCGCTTTCACTCCACATAAGCCAACCGTTGACTAGACACTTCAACAAAGGTCACACACAGAGCTGTAAATCACACGTCTTTATTCCTCTGTGTGTACCTGTGAACTCCAACATTCTAAAGAAAGCTCTCATACATTCTAGTCTAGAGATAACATTATACACTGATATGGAGTCCCCTGGGAGCTAGAAAAGGTTCTGTTCTAAATCATACAAGACACTGCAATCAGGGATGGAACTTTCAGTGGCAAGCTAATAGAAACAATTGAGAATTAATTCTCAGTAAATAATGGAATCTCTGTGAAACATAATCTGTAAGCATGTAAGGTAGTGAGGTATGGGGAATGCATATGCCCTTCAAGTGGGGTGAAAAGAAATTAACAGTAAGTTACTTGTTATTGAAGAGGACATTGTCAAATTGGAAAAAGCACACTTTGTGCACGGCAATAGAACAGTTTTGGCAAAGACATGAAAAAAGCACTCTGAGACAATGGAAAGACATGGGTTATTTGATTATGTCGAGGTTTTGACCAGGTACATGGCAAGGGTGTACAGTTGGGCATCTCTTATTAAGCCATATGGCCAGGGACACTTAACCTACTTATTACAGTGCTGAGGAGATGTTGGTCTCTGTGGTATGGATGCCCAAGGATGACACTGTGCCTCTCCCTAAGTCTTACTACATCTACACAATAGAAAAAGAACTATGTATGCAAGTCTGAGAAAAGTAGAGATACTGTGTGGTTGAGGGTAATTGCACTGGATTGACTATCTTGAAGATGGAAAGAATATCTATGAATTGGGGCTTGGTTCTTCTGGCATATCCAAGCTAACGGGAAAAAAAATATCTAGCCAAACTGAGTCTGTTTTGTAGGAAGGGGCAGGGGAACAATGTAGATCTGCAAATTTTGTATCATTATCTTTCACTTTCTGTAAGTGTTTAACGGTGTCCCTATGAATTTGCCTAATCAGTGTCATCAACGCTTTGGCTGAAGGACTTGAGGCAGTGTAGTGGAAGCATTTGTACATAAAATCCACAAGTAGAGAAGAACAGTGACATTTTTAGAGTATAAGTCAATTAGTAGCCTGGTCAAGATGTAATTGAAGTGTTGTAGTTGAGGTGGGACAAGAATCAAGGTGAGGAAATTGATGACACAGAGCGAGCATGAACCCTAGGGATCCTAGCACTAGTCTCCAGTAATCTCAGATTTAAATTATTACAACAAAACATTTTACATCAGGATAAGTAAATTATACTCAAATGTGTCAAGCTGGTGCCATCTTGTTAAGCAGAAGATGATGGCCGCATTCATATGTTGTGATTATGCTCACTTATTAAACTTTGACAAGAGATTCCAACACACCACAACAGAACTGTGCGGCTTGCCTTATCCAAAGGTATGTTTACTTGGCTTAATGCCTAGACCTAAACATCAGCACATGGCATTGAGATTTGTAGGCCTGGCTCTCTGTTTTGGCTAAAAGATGATTAATCCTGTATCAAATGTCTCCATTCACCCACTGTTGAACCCTGGCAATCTGATTTTTCAAAATAGGCTGAGGCCGTGAGCCATACGCTCCACTAACTGCCATGTAGGGAAAGGGGCACTAATGGAGACCAATGAGGAAGGAACCTCCAAGAAGAAAGTTTATGTCAAAGAAGGAAGATTGATGTAATTGTTCTTCTTTAGGGCTTGTAGGATCATATATAGGCCATGGAAATACAGACATAAACAAACATAGTTTATATGACCTGAATTTCTACATGTCCTGCATTTCTAAATACATAGAAAACATGGGCATGGGAAATTTGTGATAAGTCATTTACAGGGACTGCACTAGCTTAATAGCGTCATTTAAAGTTATGTAGATAATAAATAGCATTACCTGACCAAGGGACTGAAAAATACCACTTACTTCAAAAGCAATTAGAGATATGCTTGAAATACAGATGCAAGAGTAAGAGTGTCTATAGCTGAACAGAATGGAAATGACAACTACCCACGATATGTTATTGTTGGTATACTTTTTTCTGACTATGTAATGAATGCATGAAAGCTGATTTCTATAGATCTAACACCATTGATGTGTTAAACCAAATATGCAAGCCTGCAATTAATCAACTCATGGTTATCACCTTTCATATTACTTTTATTGTGTTTTTGTATTAACAAAAATCAATAGAGAGATAAAAAGGAACAAACGAGCACAACACTGTACAACACACCACAGCAATACAACAAGAACATAGGCAATCAACCATGACAGCAGAAAGCAACACACAGCGGAAATACAAGACAATCAGACACAATTCAAACACATGCCACAAATGCATTGTTTTGTTTGTTGTTTTATTATTGGCTTCAGGTGTATTGGTCTGCAGCATTGTTTACTGTGTTATGGTATTGTTACTGTGGTGTGTGGCTCTTGTGCCAGTGTAATGTGTTATTGTTGGAAAATGGGTTATTGGTAAGGGCAGGTAGGTACCTACACTTAGCAATAGGCCACTAACCTCCACTTAGGTCCAGTTAGGTCTCAGTAAATTAAACCCAGCTCAACCCTTGGTAGCTTGGCAACGAGCGTCAAGGCTTAACTTAGGAGACAGAGTGTAAAGCATTTAAATATCACAGAACAGTAATAAAATAAAACACAGGAAACAGTTTAAAAATCCAAAACCAATTTATAAAAATAGATTATATTTTTATCTTTAAAATGACACAAAAACGAATCAAATCGGATAAGGGGAACCGGAGATATGAATTTTTAAAGAATTATTACTTTTTTAGCGCCAATCGGGTCATCTGGTTGCGCCTCGACCGGGGCAAAGTCAAAGTTTGAGGCCGACCGCGATGGAGCCCTGCTCAGCTACAGGCCGCGGGAGGCCTCGGTTAAAAGTTTACCTTCACACTTAGGGGGTCATTCTGACCCTGGCGGTCATGGACCGCCAGGGTCACGAATTACGGAAGCACCGCCAACAGGCTGGCGGTGCTTCACTTGTCATTCTGACCGCGGCGGTACAGCCGCGGTCGCCCAGCCTGGTCCGGCGGTTCTCCGCCGGTTTTGCCCCGGCTGGGAGAATCCTCCAGGGCAGCGCTGCAAGCAGCGCTGCCCTGGGGATTCTGACCCCCGTACCGCCAGCCTGTTTCTGGCGGTTTTCACCGCCAGGAAGAGGCTGGCAGTAAGGGGTGTCCTGGGGTCCCTGGGGGCCCCTGCACTGCCCATGCCACTGGCATGGGCAGTGCAGGGGCCCCCTAACAGGGCCCCATGAAGCTTTTCACTGTCTGTCTAGCAGACAGTGAAAAGCGCGACGGGTGCAACTGCACCTGTCGCACCGCCACAACACCGCCGGCTCCTGTGTTGCGGCCCTCATTCCCGCTGGGCCGGCGGGCGCTAACATGGTTAGCGCCCACCGGCCCAGCGGGAATGTTGGAATGGGGGCAGCGCTATTTTGGCCGCATGGCGGCCAAATGGCGGTTCCCGCCTGGCGGGCGGCTACCGCCGCCCGCCAGACTTGGAATGACCCCCTTAGTCTCTTTTTCGAAGATTTTCTTCAGCGGGACGAACCTGCCAGTCCAATCCGACCTCCTGGAGCCCTTATCCGGATACGCGTCACGGGAATCCTCGGTGGAGAATTTTACCTTCGGACTTAGTAGTTTTTTCGAGGTGAAAATCCTTCGACCGGGGTAAACCTGGATCTTGATCCGACGTCCCTGGAGCCCTCCTCGGCTACGCTGGCTGGGAGGTCCCGGTCAACTTTTTACCTGCGGACTTAGTCTCTTTTTCAGAGATTTTCTTTACCGGGATGAACCAGCAAATCAGGCCAGGTCGCGGTTGAGGTAAGCCGGCCAGCGTTGCCGCGGCGGGTCGGTCGCTCTATGGAGCTTTTTTTCAAAAGTTCTCCAAACTTCTCCAGACTTCTGGGGCTTCTCCCAGATGTCCTTTTAAGGTTCTTTTGAGGTCCACAGCTCACCCCAAGGGTCCAGAAGTTCTGAGATGGTCCTTGGGGGGGTGAGGACTACAACTCCCAGAATGCACCTGGCGCAAACTCCTTTTTGGCCACTGGACAGTGGTCAGCTGGTCGCTTTCTTCAGGAGTTGGTGCAGGGGACTCTGGTTAGCAATTTTTCACCTGTAGCAAACAGGGTGTCCCTCCGTGAACCAGTTGAAGCCAGGCAAAGTCCTTCTTGTGGCGAAGCCCAGGTGTGCAGCTGGTGCAGTTGTTCTGAGTGCAGGTTCCAGGTGCAGGCCAGGGGTCCAGCAGGGCAGTCCTTTTTCTTCTGTAGTTCTTCCTTGTTGGATGTGGTAGGGAACTGAGGTGTGGGTGCAGGTCTGCCAGTTTTATCCTTGCTCCTGGGTGAAAGGCAGGGGGGTCCTGGTTCTCCAATCAGGTGCAAGGTCCTTCCCCCTGTGATGACCACTTCCTGGGAAGTGTGGCAAAAATCAATCCCAAGAGGCAACATTCTCCAAAAATCCATCTTGGCTGAATCTGATTTTTGGAGGTTACATCTGGCTGAGCCCACCCACTGGTGTGGCTAAAAATCATAAACACACCCCTCTCTTGCCCTCTCCTAATCTAATCAAGGGGGCACCTAGTTGTCTGGGGTTGCAGGATGCGGGGGTGTTGCTGGTTGCTCCAAATGTCCTTCTCTGCCTTTGAAGACCAGTTTGGCAGCCCTCCCCCTTCCTGCCTCACCATCTGCTGAGGGGAGATTCCCTCCCACAGGCACATTCCTTTGTGTGAAGCCAGGCACTTCACACCTCATCAAGGCAGCCTGGCCAGGCTGCTAGAGGCTTGTCAATCAGAGCACAGCAGCAAAAACAATACAGGGCTGAAATTGGCAACTTTTCAGGTAAAGTTTAAAACTCTTTACCTGAACTAGTTATATTAAATCTAACAACTGGATGTTGTGGGATTTATTATAACAATTAATTTGATACCAAACTCTTGGTATCCAGCATTTAAGGGGACTTTAAACATTAAAATAAAGTCTCCCCATTCTAGCATATGAAGGCCATTTACTACAATGAGTGAATAACGAATTTGGCTGTTTTAACCTCACCAGGGCTTATAAAACTATATCTATAAGGTCCCTGCTCATAGTTACATGGCACCCAGCCCTAGGGGCACATAGGGCACACCTTAGGGGTGACTTATATGTAAAATTAAGGTAGTTTAAGACTTTTGAACTACTTTTAATTCCAAAGTCGAATTTGCATATAACTTTAATTTAAAATAACCAGCAAGGCAGGCCTGCCTTTAAAATGACACTGGGCACCTTAGCAATGCACTACCTATGCTGTGGTCCCTAAACCTACATGCCCTACCATATACTAGGGACTTATAGGTAGGTTAACTTAGCCAATTATAATTAGCCTAATTTGCATATTGATTTTACACAGAGCACAGGCCCTGGGACTGGTTAGCAGTACCCAGGGCACCATCAGAGTCAGGAAAACACCAGCAAAAAGTGGAAAATTGGGACAAAAAGTTAGGGGGCCTCTGCAATCAGCCCTGTTTTCTCACAGTTATTATTTGTTTTCCTGTTGTTTTTTTAGCACTTTGGTGTTTAGGTGTTTTGTAGTTATTTTGGGATGTTATTGTGTTGTGTGTAGTTGCATGATGTGTTAGTGTGTTATCTTCTTGTGTTGTTTTTATTATTAATATCTCATTTTGTTTTCTAGTGCATGTGTACTTTGGTTTTTTTTGGTGTGTTGCTAAGATGACATGTTGTTCTGCAATTATTGATGTGTTGTCTTGCGTTTTATTGTCATTTTCTTATGTCATATTTATTGTATTGTACTGTAATGTTATTGTGGTTCTGGTGTATATATTGTGTTGGTGTGCATTGTAATTATTGTGTTGTGTTTTGCACATTAACATGTTTTATGTTGTGTTGTTATTGATACTGTGTTTGTTGTTATGATGTAGTGTTGTTGGTGCTTTGTTGTAATGCTGCTGTGTTGCTTTTGTGTGAGTGTATCTTATAGTGCTGTGCATTTTGTTGTCTCTTATTGTGCTGTGCATTGTTGTTCAGTGTAGTAGGGTCCCATTTTTGTGTTTTCAATGTTGTGTTGTGTTGAGTAGTGTTGCTGTGTATTGTGTAGTGTGGTGTTATATTGTGCTATGTTATTGTGGTATGTTATGCCGTTGTTGTTGTTGTGTTCTTTTTTGTTGAGTATCTGTTGTTTTGTGTGTAGTGCTGTACTCTTTGTAGATGTGTTGTTGAGGACATTGTAATGGTGGTGTTTAGTGGTTGTGTTACTGTGATATTGTAATACTGTGGTGTTGTTCTGTTTTGTTGTTACAGTGGTGGAGGAAGCTGATAGGAAATGGTAGCACAGTAGTGAGTTTGGCTGTGTAGTGATGGTGGGTGGTACAGTGGAGGGGCAGAATGCAGTGATAGAAGTGATAGAGTGTGGCAGTAGTGGTGATGGATGAATTCATGGTGATGTGAGGCAGTTTGTGTTGCAGGATGATAATTGCACAGTGGAGTTGACAGTGTGCTGCTGTGAGTTGGTTGTTGGTGGTGATGTGAGGGGTGGTCTCAAGGAGTCTCACTATGTTGGGATGTTGACAGATGCTGATCGACATCATAGGTTTGATTTTGAGGTAGTGTGCAGTGGTATGATTGGCAGCACAGTGCTGTAAGGTGGCTTTGCTGTAGTGTGTCAGTCTGATGCTAGTGGGTGATTGTGAGGTACTTTCAGGTGGTAGTGTAGGGATATGGAGGGTAGTACATTAGTGGTGAGTGGCAGTGTCAGGATGCTATGCAGTATTGTGCTACTGAGAGGTATTTCTGTAATGATGGATGATGTAATACATTAATGGGGTGGTTGTATAGTGGGGCAGAGCAGACTGGGGGCAGTAGTGCAGCAGTATGAGGTTTTAGTATGTGGTGACGGGCTGGTGTCGTATGGTGCTAGTATGTGCCGTACTGGATGACAGTGTGGTGTATTAAGTGGTAGTGCACTGCTACGCTGGTGATGCCATAGTGGCTTTGGAAATCCCATGGTGTGCAGTGATAGCATAGTGAACTGAACGTGGCAAAAATATTAAAATTTGGCATGTAAAATTGTGCCTGCCTATGCCTTCAGGTGGAATGACACACCAAACAGCCAGTGTCATGTGATGAGTGAGAAATACTAGTATGAAGTCCCTCTTTAAGAAAAAAGGCACACAGCTAAAGATGTCTGTAGACAGACCTAAAATTGTCTCACATCTTTTTCGCATTCGTGGCTTTCCACAGGCCATTTGCATTGGGGTTGCAACTGTTGTCTTACATCCATTATATGCTTAGAGTTTGGTTACTTCCGCCCTTGTTTCCCAGCTTCTAGTATTATCTTTGAAGCTACCCTCCTAGAACACTCCTCTCTGTGTCCATATGTTATGCTGGAACTCTCCTCACTTTAGTGAGGTGTTCTGATGGAAAGTGTGTTGATGTGGTTAGTGGTCCTGCTCTAACAGTCTTCTTTGTAGTCATATGTTCTTCTGGAAGGTTTTTCACTGATTTAAAATGTTCCACTGGAAGACTCTTCTCTTGTAATCCATTGTTCCTTTGGCACTATGGGGGTCATTACGACCCTGGTGGACGGCGGAGAAGTGGCTCATCTGCCGCTTCTCCGTTCTGCCCACCAGGGCGGAGACGACCGCTGGGCTGGAGACCTGGGTCTCCAGCCCGGCGGTCATGACTATACCGCTGGCGGTATTTGGACCCGGCTGACCGCCATGGATTTCATGCGGTTTGGAACCGCCTTGAAATCCATGGCGGTAAGCACTATCAGTGCCTGGGAATTACTTCCCAGGCACTGATAGGGGTCTCCCCCACCCTGACTCCCTCCCCCACACCCCCCACCACCCCTGCTACCCCCCAAAGGTGGCAGGACCCACCTCCCCACCCCAACCCCCAACATCACATCACTCATTCACACACGACCCGCATGCAGGCACCACCAACACACATACACGCACACACACCGACATACATGCCAACATCGACACACACAGTCAGACACGCACACCCACATTTAAACATACATGCACACATCCATACAGACATACCTACAGACATACATGCACTCATTCCCAAACACACAACACCCTGCAAGCATACACGCACTCACACACCCCCTCTACATACACACATGCACAGCCCCATGCACGCACACAACACCCAACACCCCCCCAACCCCCTCCCCTAACGGACGATCGACTTACCTGGTCCGTCGATCCTCCGGGAGGGGACGGGATCCATAGGGGCCACTCCGCCGACACCACACCATCAACAGAACACCGCCACGCCGAATCACAGGACGTGATTCGGTGGGCGGAGTTCTGTTGACGTGGCGGTGGAGGTGGAGCAACCTCCACTTCCCCGCCGACCGCCAGTATGGCTGTTGGCAGCTCTCCGTCCGAAAAAGGACGGAGAGCTGCCAACAGTCATAATACGCAGAGCGGAAAACCACCACCACTGGCGGTCTTCAGCACGGCGGTCCCTCGGCGGTCTTGACAAAAGACCGCCGAAGTCAAAATGACCCCCTATGTTCCCTGTGACTGGGTGTTCCACTAAAAAAAAATATATTTCCTGTGATGGTTTATCCTGCTGCTACACTCGTCCCTATAGTCACCCTTCTCATTGGAAAAAATCATCTATGTTGTTTTTCTTTCTGCTGAAATGCTACACTGGAAGACTCTTGTCTTACAATGAGTTGTCTCTTGGGCACTTTGTTCCTTTTGATAGGTGTCCTGTTAGAACACTCTACAGTGTTGTCAAGATTTCTTATGGAGCATTCATCCCTGTAGACGGGTGTCCTACTGCAATACTCTTCTCTGGGAGAGGTGTCCTCTGGGAACAATCTTCCTTGTATTCAGGTTTACTGTAGGAACACTCTTCAAGTTTGTTAGGTATTCTGGTGTGGAGTTGCCACATTTGCCATTTTAAGGGTAAGTCTCATGGTCACCTACTCCATATCCACTTATTCACTGGTAGTCAAACCTCCTTTCTATTTCAATTCCATGTGAATAAGCATCAATGGCAATTCAACTACGTGCGAGTAACCCTAGAGAAGGAAGCGGAAAGCATCCTCTGAGGAATGTTACTGTGTTATAAAAGTGGGAGTAGTGCCACAGTATACTATTCTAACCTCCAGAGTATACCTATTCTATATTCCCCATTTCTAACTTCTGCAGTGGTGGTGCAGAGCATGGGGTGGTGGGAAATCTCCGGGATGTAATGTTCCTGGATAGACTTTCTGTTAGCTTTCCATCAAATGCCAGTTATTGGAATATCTGCATGCAAACCAGTCTGTTCTACAACGTGGTCCCCTGGCTTTTTATTTAAAGTGCAGGAAGCATACTTCATTGGACAAGGGGGCATGGGACTGTGTGCAGTGGCCGCAGCAGGTTGTATCCACATGCCAAAGGGTTCTGGTCAGGGGTAATTTATTCCCATGAGATTGAGCTCAATATTTTTTGCAGTCATTTTTAGTGTAGCACGCCTACAAAGCCTTCCACAACGCCGGACCTGCATACCTCAACCACTGCCTCTCCTTCTACACTCCCACCAGACATCTCCGCTCTTCCCAACTGGCCCTGGCCACCATTCCACAGATCTGCAAGACCACGGTTGGAAGAAGATCCTTCTCCTACCTTGCTGCAAAGACCTGGAACTTCCTGCCTCTGCACCTCAGGCAATCATCATTGCTGCTGCAATTCAGGGAGGACCTCAAGACCTACCTCTTTAACTAAACCTCTGAACCACCCCCCCCCACAAATCAGCACCTTGAGACTCTTATAGGTGAGTTGTTGTGCCTTATAAGAATCCTGACTGATTGATTATGATGGTGCAGCCAATGAATGCTAATTATGAGTGAATATAAACGAATTGAAGTCAGTATTAGCTCTGCCCCAGTGTAGACTTGAGAGCACGCAGCTGCAGGGTATCATTGCTTTAATCCTGAAGACTCCCTTCTTCAGCTAGTCATCAGCAACCTCTGAGGATCACTAGGCGATTCACTTCACCGAGTAGTTCTATCAAAAGCCATCTTCATCACACATAATGATAAACTATTCCCTTCTTAGTACAGAAGGAACATGAACGCTTCCATCTCCCCAAGGATGATCCTGGCCCTTGTGTCTAAAGCAAGATGGGAAAAGGGGACTTTGCCTTTAGCAAGATTTTCTGGTAACTACATTGATGACAGTTCCTTTTGCTACCTATGGGCTTATTTCTACATGCCAATAAAATTTCATTTTTGCCACAATATACGTTCTTACACACCACCTTACAGAAAGTATGTGGTTAAATTGCCAATCAAGGAAAAAACTTGCAGGGGATTGCAAATACACCAGAAGCCAAAAACAAGGACAGGCAATGCAATTAGATGAGGCTTTAAGGTAATGCTGTATGGTAATGTAAAGCATTACCAGTTTATATAACAGGAATGGATATGTATTTGTGTGAAAGCAAAGAACTGTAAAATAATATTTGTTTAGCTTAAAAGGTCAGGTGACGGTTGCACTCTCAAGTCAGCACTATTTGTAGAAGCACACTCCTTCTGCCCAATGAAAACATGCAATCCTGGCTCCCAACATGTGGGCGGAGTCAAAGCTCCTTTCTAGTGATGATCGCATAGTTATCTGGTAACAGCTGAGCTGGTCAAAAACAGCACATCTCTACTGATCTATCCATAGCTTGCTGTCAGTAGTTCGAGGTCAAAAGAATGCTGAAAACTACTCAGGTAGGAAAGATGTTGTTCCTTTCTTCAATCACTATCCGTAATAGTTTGCAAAAACCATTATTGATACACCTAATAGGCTAACTTGTCCCTGCAGGTATGTGTTCACACGCTTCTAGGAGATCAGCATAAAAAGCTCCATTTTGAGGATTTCAAAACTTTCAAATGATTCTTCAACAGTAAAATCCAAAATCAGACATTTGTTTTGATACACTACTGTATATGAACTCAGTTTAGGGGGCTGCTTACCTTCGCTGGAGGCATGCAACTTAACTGAAGCAGTGCAGAGGCACAGAAGAGTTATTTTTTTAGATGTTTAGCTTATATATAACCCTATGAAATCACCAATCTATACTCCCGCTATGTGATTTTCTTCAAGTCTTGATTCACCTAGAACAGATGTGCTAAATGTGATTTTTTGATGCTTGAGACTCACTTCCTTGGTTAAACGATTGTGAAACTAGTCATTTGTTTCGTTATTTATTCCTTTATTAAAGATCTTGCATATCGTAAATCAGCATGCAAAGGATGCAAGGAGGCTTTATAGGAGAAGATAGCACATTAATTTTAGGCAAAGAAAGAGTAAATGTCTTAACATAAGAAGCCTGTGCACGCGGAGCTTGCACAAATAGGAATAAAAGGAAAGAATTCCAAGGGTGTCCTGCAAACTGATATAAGTTATGTTAAAAAATAGGTATCATTTTTTAAAATTCATCAAAAAAGTAATCAACAACTGAAATGGGTGCAAATTAACAGGTGGCTATGTGGCTACAATCTTGAAGCCTAACATGAGGTAGTAGCGCATCTATAAATCCTTGTCATGAAACCAACAGTTTACTGTCATATTAGATCAGTGCATTCAGGGTAAACACTGTAAAAATAAAAGGAAAGGATTGGAGAAATTAAAAGTGATTGAAAATATAGCCTTATTAACTTAAGATATGTGATCTTCAGTGAGTTATGCAATTAGAACTTGAAATAAACAGAATATTTATTTTAGTAACCAGGGGCCAGATGTATGAACAAACCCCTTTGCCAATCGCAAATAGCGATTTTTAAGAAATCGCTATTTCTGAGTCGCAATATGCAATGTAACATAATTGTGATTCAGAATTAGCAATTTCTTTAAAATCGCTAATGCAATTTGCGAGGCCCAAATACCGAATCGCTAAAAAATTGCAATTCGGTATTTGAAAATTGCAAATTGCGAGAACGCACACCTGGCAGAGCCTGATGCCATCACAAGCAGGAAGTGAGTCATCCCAGGCAGTTTGCAGGTGCCACACCCAAAGGAGCAGTGAGAGAGACACAGCCCAGCCACAGGGAGCAAGTCTGTGAACAAGGCAGGACTGCACATCAGCATGGACAACTCTGCAAATGAAAAGGAGAAGGGAGAGAGGAAAAGAAAACTGAAGTTCAGTGAGCAGGAACTGGAGGTACTCACTGAGGAGGTGGTGAGGAGCCATGACTGGCTGTTCGGGAAGAGCTCACTCCAGGTCCCTGAGAGTGAGAAGCGCAAACTCTGGACGGACATACAAACAAATATCTGCGCTGTGGGGATTGCACAGCACTCAGTGGAGGAGATTAAAAAGAGGTGGTACGACCTGCGTTCCCGTGCCAAGGAGAGGGTGGCCAGAAGACTACAGGAGGCAAGGAGCACAGGAGGCGGAACACCCACCGAGACACCCTCCACCCCCATGGAAGACCTGGTGGAGTCGACATTCCTCCCAGAAGCTGTCAGTGGGGTCACTGACATAGACACATCCGGCACACCAAGCACCAGTAAAGGTAAGTGCAATATTGAAATGTAACCCCATATGTGTATGTACAAATGCCCTTTAGGAATTAGCAATTAGTGCAAAGCATTGTGATAAGTAGTCCATTCCACATCTTAGAAGCAGCACAACAATGCCTTATGGGAGTGATAGTCCACAACCCTGAGCTGAAAGTAGCACATAGAATGTAATTAAGTAGAGCGACACCCAGAAGAACACAACAACCACTACAAAGTGATATGATGTAACTGTACATTTATTACCATTGTTGAACCTTTGGTGATACATACATAAATGACATGCTGCACATTGTCGTTGCAGATGTCCCAGGCCCAGCAGCATCAGCATGTGCCGTTGTGGGGCATGCTGAAACCCAGTCTCCATCAGACTCCAACACCAGTGAGTCAGTGAATATTGCGCCTATCAGACACAGGGCAAGGGCTGTACCGCTCCCCGAATTGAGCCAGGACTCAGATGACAGGCAGGATGACGGCCACACTCCATCCCCAGACGGCAGATCCACTGTAATGCATGAGTCCCAGCGTCACTCAACACCCCACAGGATGCAGACACACAACACGTGGGAGCAGGAGAGGGCCCATCAGTCTTTGGTGGCCTGGAATCCTCTATGCTGAAACTGCAGCGCCTGCAAAATAAGAAGATTACGGCAATGCATAGCAGATGCAGGCACATAATGCCAAAATGGGGGGGCTGCATCAGCAGTTGGAGTGCCTTAATTCAAACATTTCAAAGCTGCATGAGGGACAGATCACACCTTCCGAGAACACCAGGGAGCTGACCAATGCAGTGAGGGAACTCTACACAGAGCTAAGGCATGACAGAGTCAGCCACCGCAGGCATGAGAGGCGATTCATGGGCATGTTTAGTGGATTCTGTAGATCGGTCAATCGCCGTGCAACATCTACGGCCCTCATATTGCTGCATGCTGTGGCTGCACAGGTGGAGGCAGCGCACAGCAGTAGGGATGTAGCCCAGGGACTGGTCCAGATAACGAATGTGCTGGATACTATGCTGGGTAACCGCTCTGCTACACACAGTGAACTTGGACTAGGGGAGACTGAGGACTCATCTAGCCTCAGCAGCGTAGCAGGGCCCACTTCAGATCCTAGGTGTTGCAGTGCCAGGCACAGCACTGCCACTGAGGCAGATGCCAGAGGTGCAGGTGAGGCCACTGCGCACTCGAGTGGCTTGCACGGCCGTAAAAATTGACTGTAATGGCCACAGGGGACTGTCTGCTTTTTTTGTTTTACAGTGAACTATGAATAAATAGTGAGACACTGTTACTGCTTATTTTATGACACGTGTTTAATTTTGTTGCTAGTGACACTTATGTTACCTGACGTTAAGGTAATAAAGGTCCTAACTACCAGTACACATGTCAGTGAAGTTGTGTTATTATTACTTACATCGAAATGGTTGTGTGTGATGTCTGCACGCTTTTGCCTGCCCTCTGCTGCACTGGTCCTGTCTGCTGGCTGTAGGGGGGTATGGGCTCATCATCCTCATCTGAGTCTGTATCAGATATTTCCACAGGTATGCCCCTGGTGGTAGCTATATTGTGCAGGATCGTACATGTGGCCACTAATCTACAGGTCGTGTCCGGGCTGTACTGTAGTGCCCCTCCACTTTTGTGGATGCACCGGAAGCGACTCTTCAGCAGGCCAAAGGCCCACTCCACCACATTGCAGGTTGCCCTGTGTGCTGAATTGTATCTCCGTTCTGCTGGTGTTGTAGGATTTAGGTAAGGCGTCATCATGTAGGTGCGCACTGCGTAGGCACTGTCTCCTGGAAGGAACAGAGGGTATTATGAGGAAGTGAGCCATCTGACGTCACAACTCCATCAATGCACCAGTGTACAGAGGAACAATACCTAGTAGATATCCTTCACCAAACTCCCCAGCTAGCAGTCTTGTTTGAATCCCGCTGTGGCGAAAGATGTATGAATCATGTGTGCTCCCTGGGTACCTGGCCACAAGATCAGTTATGATGTAGGAGGCATTGCATATCACCTGTATATTCATTGAATGTTGGTATTTATGGTTGCGGTACACATACTCTGTGGCCGATGGTGGACAGATTGCAACATGTGTCCCATCTATGGCACCTAGGACGAGGGGGAACTGAGCTATCTGTTAGAAATATATTTTAGTCTGCTGTAGTTCCTGTGGGGTGTGGGGGAATCTGATGTACTGGTGTATCCTACTCAGCATGGCTTTGATAAACGCATTGAAAAATCTAGAGAGAGCACTCTGTAATACTCCTCCAGCTGCTGCAATGACCCCTTGATAGCTCCCTGAGGCAAGTAGGTGCAGGGAGCAAAATACCTGCAGATGGGTGGGTATGCTATTTGTCCTATGTGTTGTGCGCTGCAGTATGGGTTGTAGCTCAGCTATCAGGTCAAGTATCATGCCTGAGTCCAACCTGTACTTATCATATATCTCCCCCACATACTGGTCAAAAAGGGTAATGTGCACTCTGAAAATGCGCTCCTGTCTCCTCCTCCCTCTCCTCAAACCTGCCAAGATCCTCATTCTTCTCGCCATGACAAAGAGTGCAGCCATTGTGGAAAAGAGTCTGAGGCATTCTGGGCCTCTTTATATAGGTTGCACCTGGTTACCAGCTGGTTTCACTTAGTGGTAATTTGCATGTGCAAAAGGCCATTCTGCGAAAATTCGCAATTCGGTATTTCATGTCGCAAATTGCGAGACACAAAATGCGACATGCAAAACCATGTTGCTTCACAAAAAATCTAAATTTTTGCGATTCCTTATTTTTGGGCTGCAAATGCCTTTCATGCATCGCAGACCACGTTTTTGCATTCGCAAACGGCCAATTTCGGCGATTCGCACCGTTTGCAAATGCAAAATGGTTTGATACATCTGGCCCCAGGTCTTTTTGAAGTGTCTCCCCAATTTTGACCCGTTTTTTTGACCCATAGAGACCGGTTATCTGACTCTGGGGGGCCCTGGGCTCTGCTAACCAGACCCAGGGCCTGTGCTCTGATTAAAAGTGTCTGCAAATTAGGCACAATTGTAATTGGCGTGACAACCTGCCTGTAAGTCCCCAGTATACAATAGGGCATGGGGGTTATAGGCCAAGTGGATTTAATGCGCTTAGGTGTGTGTGCACTGCTGTGGTGCCTGTTGTCATTTTAAAGGCAGCCCTGCTTTGCAGGCTTCTTTTGGGTGTAAATTATAGGCAAATTCGACTTTGGAATTCCAAAATCTCAAACTACCTTATTTTTACATATAAGTCACCCTTAAGGTCTCCCTTAGGTGCCCCATGGTTAGGGTGCCTCATAACTATAAACAGGGACATTATAAAGAATGATTATATGCCCTGGTGAGCGAAAAACTGCCAATTTCGTTTTCCCCCATTATAGTACAGTAGCTCCATAGACTAACATTGGGACACATTATTAAAGTATAATTTTCACTAGAAATGGGCTTCAATTTCCATTCTTGGACTCACAATGCTAGTTAGAATAAATCCAACAATTTGCCACTGTTATATTTATTATAACTATCACAGAAAATAACTTATAAGACCTGCTTTTCTGTTAAGCCAAAATCCAGCTCTCCAGCTGCCCTTCTCTGATTGGCCAGCCTCTGTCAGGCTGAGCCAAGCTCCCTTAATGAGTTGTGAAGTGGCCCGCATTGAGACAATGGGACATCTGGTGAGGGGAGATCTGTAAGCTGCACAGCAAAAGGCAGGAAGGGGGCTGAGTAGCCAAACTGGTCTTCAAAGTTAAAATGACACTTAGGACAGGACACAGACTTACCCCCTCTTCCTGACACCCCACCCAGATGGGAGCTGCAATAATGAGATTAGCAGTAGGATAGAAGGGGGAGTGCTTAGGCAAATAAGCCACACAAGTAGGATGGTTTAGACAGATATTAATTCCAAGGAGGGATTTCCTCCATCCTGGACTTGGAATAATAGTGCTTCCTGGGTTTGATTTCTACCACACTTTGCATGAAGTGGTCACCCCAGAGGGTGACACCCTGCACCGATTGGTCAGGGATGTCCACCTGCTTGCAAGCCCAGGAATATTGGATTAATACTAAAGAGTTGCCCAGCAACTCAGATCACTGCCTCAACTACAAGGAGAAGAAGGACTGCTCTGCTGCAATCCGATCTGCACCCCAAAGGTCTGCACTCTGCATGACTGCATCTCCTGCACACTAAGGAACTACATCTCTAAGGACTTTACCTGGCTTCAAAAGAGTGAAGGAGTGGAGTCCCTGAAAGCAACAGGTTAAAACAGCTTCATCTGCAACATCCCACCAAGAAGGATCCAGCTGACCACCTTTAACTGGACTTCTGAGGATTTGCTGGTGCTTTCAGGGAAACGTAGTCCCAGAATCTCAAGGGCATTCTCAGAGCTTCTGGACACTTGGATTGGTGTTGTGGACCACTGGAGACCCAAAGGAGGACTTCTGGAAGGAGATCCAGAAGTTTGGCAAAGATTCGAGAACTTTTGGAAAAAAGCTCCAGAAGGTGACCAATCTATCGATGAGAGTCAAGCCTCCAACATCGAACCAAGACCCAGTCTGAAATTCAGGTTTGCCCCACTGAAGCTCCGGAGCTTTTCCCCATCTACGACACTTCCAAAACTTGACCAGTAGCACATGTTGAGGCAAACGGACGTCACCGCATCAATTCCTGGCCTGACAAGGAGCCTCGCCCAGCAACAAGACAAAAAACTCCAGAAAAGCATTCAAGTCCAAAGACAAAACTTTGACCAAGGCCCCCCCTCAGTGTATCTGTGCAGGGCTCCATTGCAATCAACTTCAAATTGTGACTTGGTCCCTGTCAAGCGCGATCAGATGTCCCCAGCTGGCACTATTAGTTGTTAAGCACAAGAAAGCACATTTTTTATTTTTTATTTAAAACATTTATATCTCCAGTTCCCTACACTGGATTTAAATTGTTTTGGTGTCATTTTAAAGATAGAAATATTTCCTATTTTTATCAATTGGTGTTTAATTTAATGTGTTAGTGTTTTAAAATGCTTTACACACCTGTCTCCTAAGTTAGGCCTGCCTGCTTGTTGCCAGCTACCTGGGGTTGAGCAAGGGATTAATTTACTGAGACCCTGACTGAACCTTTTATTATGTTTGTGGCCTTATTACTAGTGTTAGGTCCCTACTTAGCACCACTAATAAGCCACTTTCCAACAGATAACAAAGAAAATGTTGATGTCCTATCTTGAAAACATCAGCTGTCCATGACAAACATTCACCAGAGGCACCCTTGCCTACAGACCACCAGGACCACACCCCAGAATCTGCAACGCCATCCTAGAACTCATCACCCTGTACACAATCGACTCAGAGCACTAAATATTCCTTGGTGACCTCCACTTCTACCTCGACAACCCCATGCACATGGAGAATTGCAGTGTGTTACATGGGATTAAGCACAGATATAGGGTGTGCATGTGAGGCACTCACCTGGATCCTCTACTCCACTAACTCCAGCTTCACTTTATGTTCCCTCTATGCTTGGGAGGTGAATCATGCTCCTGATCTGCACCTCCCACGAGCTCAGGCTGAGCTGTAATGCTAGACCTGCCCAAGTGGCAACGCTCTCAGCTCTGATTTTCGAAAGAAATTCCTGAGTGCAATATTTCAGATGTTGCAGTCTTTTTACAGTCCTTTGCTGTCTGGGGGTGTGAAAAGCATCCGTCGACCTCTTGACTATATTGCTGATATCCTTGTACCTGAGAACTAGTTTTCTGTACCAAATGCCCCTTAAGCATTGGCTGTTCATTTGCAACTTCTTTTGCAACTGCTTGAAGTTATGTGTTAGAAATGGGGTCTTTGTTTGGCAGTCAGGTTACCCCTTGTCCAAGCAAGGACCCTCACTCTAGTCAGGGTAAGTCACACACAATACAAATTATCTTGTGCCCACCCTCTGGTAGCTTGGCACTGAGCATTCAGGCTTAGCTTAGAAGGCAATGTGTAAAGTATCTGTGCAAAAAATCATGCAATAACACAGTATATCACCACAATAAATACACCACACACTGTTTAGAAAAATATATAATATTTATCTGGTTAAGTACACTTTGAGATATCACTTTAGAAAATCATAAAAAGAGTCTTTAGTCTTTAAAAAGCAACAAGTGTTTCTTGCAAGCAAAAAGTACCTGGTTTGCATTCAAATTCTCCGCAAGGGACTGCAGAGGAGGAGATGCGTGGAAAACAGGGAGGTGTGAGGTGTGCGTCGGTTTCTCTGGGCACACACTGATAATGCGTCTCTAATTTTCCATGCAGGGAAGGCTTTGCGTCGATTTCCGGCACTCTGGCTTGGATCCTCTTCGGGTTGCGGGGTATTCAGACGTCCCGGGGACGATGCAGAGAAATCCTGGGCGTGCAGGATGAAGTCACAGGAGCTGCGTTGATCCGGTGGGCGATGCAGGGAAATTGCTGTCGCATGGCAGGCGCTGCATTGATTCTTCTCAAAGGAAGTTGGGTTGTGTCGTTCTGGCTCAGCTATGCATTGATCCAGTGGGCCGTGCGTCAAAGTTCCAGTCGCAACACTGGTGCTGCATCGATCTCCTCTCGGGGAGCCAGGCTGCGTCTTTCCAGTTCGCCGTGCAGTGATTTTCTCACTGCGATGCAGGCTGTGTGTCGTTTCTGGCAGGCTGTGCATCGAATTTTCACTGCACAAGGAGTTCTTTGCAGGAGGAAGTCTTTTTGGCCCTGAAACTTCAAGGAACAGGAGCGAAGCTCTATCCAAGCCCTTGGAGAGCACTTCTCTGCAAAACCAGAGGGCAGCAAGGTAGCAGGGTAACAGCAGGGCAGCAGTCCATTGCAGAAAAGCAGTCATGTGAGTCCTTTGGGCAGCCAGGCAGTTGGGAGGTTGCAGGGTCTGGTTCAGAGTTTCTTCACCAGTGGTATCTTGTCCAGATGTTTAGAGTTGGTAGGGTCAGAGGCCCTGTTTAAATACCCAAATGTGCCTTTAAAGTGGGGGAGACTTCAAAGAGTGGTTTAGAAGTGCACCAGTTCCATCCTGTCTGCCAGGGTCTCAGTAGGGGGTTTGGCAGTCCATTGGGTGAGGGCAGTCCTCTGTCCTTTCAAATGTAAGTGTCAGGCCCTCCACCCTCCCAGCCCAGGAAGACCCATTCAGTATGCAGATGCGTTCAGGTGTGACTGAGCATCTTGTGTTTGGGTTGTCTGAATGAAATGCACAAGGGAGCTGTCAAGTAACCTAGCCAGATGTGGATTGTAAGGCACAAAAGGATTTAAGTGCAGAGAAATGCTCACTTTCTAAAAGTGGCATTTCTAAAATAGTAATATTAAATCCAACTTCACCAGTCAGCAGGATTTTGTATTACCATTCTGCCTATACTAAATATGACTTTGTCACTCCTTTCAGATCAGAATCTACCACTCAAACAGTATATGAGGGTAGCCCCAAAGTTAGCCTATGAAAGGAGCAGGCCTCACAGCAGTGTAACATAAATTTAGGAGTGCTACACTACCAGGGCATATAAGCTACACAGGTACATGTCCTGACTTACATAGCACCCTGCCCTATGGGTTACCTAGGGCCTACATAAGGGGTGACTTATATGTAGAAAAAGAGGAGTTTAAGGCTTGGCAAGTACTTTTATATGCCAAGGTGAAGTGGCAGTGAAACTGCACACACAGGCCTTGCAACGGCAGGTCTGAGGCATGGCTAAGGGGCTACTTATGTAAGGAGTAAAGTACTACTATTTCCCCCAAAACACACTAAAGTCGTGATAAAGGATTTTGCAAGGACCACAACAGACTGCAAAGCACTGAAGATGGATTTCTGGACCTGAAGACCTGTAAAGGATGGGGACCAAGTCCAAGAGTCGCTAAAGTGTCCAGGGGGGGCAGGAGCCCACTAAACCCCGGATGAAGGTGCAAAATAACTGCCTCTGGTTGGAAGAAGATGCTGGCTTTGCACCAATGAAAGGAGGTAGGAGGTTCTGCTTTCTACAGAAGGTGTTCCACAGTGTGCTGGTGGATGCAGAGTTGTTTCCTCTGCAAAATACTGCAAACAAGCCTTGCTACCTGCAAGAGTCGCGGTTGAAGAAAAAGGGTGCTGCCCGGGCCCAGGAAGGACCAGGATTTCGCCACTCAGGGGGGGTGACAGGGGGGCCCTCAGCAACGTAGAGAGCCCACTGGAAGAAGGGAAGCACCTGCAACAATCTTTGAACATGGGTTCAAGAAGACTGAACATGGCAGTCGTCTCAACACTTCAAAGAGAGGTCCAACAACACCGGAGGTGAACTCAGGGAGCTGAGCATCACAGGATGGAGTGCTGGGGACCTAGGCTCGGCTGTACATGCAGGATTTCTTGGAAATGTGCACAGAAGCCCTTGTAGCTGCAGATCACACGATGCACAGGATTACTGTCTGGGGAGGGGAGGCAAGGACTTACCTCCTCCAAATTCGGACAGATGGACCACTGGACAGTCGGGTCACTTGGGTCCACCACTTGTGTTCCAAGAGCCAAGCTTGTCAGGATGAGAGGGGACCCAGAGTACGAGTGAAGCTGTAGTTTGGTGCCTGCTGAAGCAGGGGGAAGATTCTGTCAACCCACAGGCTTCCAGTGCATGGTGAAGGCAGGCAGCCCCCAGAGCATGCACCCCCAGGAAGCAGTCGAGAAAGCTGGCAGGATTAGGCGCTACAATGTCGCTGGTAGTCTTCTGGCTACTTTGTTGCAGTTTTGAAGGCGTCCTTGAGCAGTCAACAGTCGATCCTTAGCAGAAGTCGAAGAGAGAGGTGCAGAGGAGTCCTGGTGGATTCCTGCAAGTCGTAATCTGAAGAGAAGCCCACAGGAGAGACCCTAAATAGCCCTCAGAGGAAGATTGGCTACCTACCCAGGTATGCACCTATCAGGAGGGGTCTCTGACGTCACCTGTTGGCACTGGCCACTCAGGGGCCTCCAAAGTGTCCACACACCTCTGCAAACAAGATGGCAGAGGTCTGAGACACACTGGAGGAGCTCTAGGCACCATGCCTGGGGTGGTGATGGACAGGGTTCTGGTCACTCCCCTTTCCTTTGTCCAGTTTCGCACAAGAGCAGGGACTGGTGTTCCCTAAACCGGTGTAGACTGGCTTATGCAAGGAGGGCACCATCTGTGCCCTTCAAAGCATTTCCAGAGGTTTGGGAAGGCTACCCCCTCCCCAGCCTGTAACACCTATTTCCAAAAGGAAAGGGTGTAACACCCTGCTCTCAGAGGAAATGCTTTGTTCTGCCTTCCTGGGACTGGGCTGCCCAAACCCTAGGAGGGCAGAACCCTGTCCGTGAGGTGGCCGCTGCTGTAGCTGCATTGTAAACCTCAGAGAGCTGGTTTGGCAGTACTGGGGGTCCATAGTGGAGCTCCCAGGATGCATGGAATTGGCTCCCCAATACCAGATTTGGTGACATGATCTTAGACATGTTACATGGCCATATTCAGAGTTACCATTGTGAAGCTACATATAGGTATTTACCTATATGTAGTTGTAGGAGGCTGGACTGGCTTGTAGTGAGTACCAAGGGGTACTTGCACCTTGCACCAGGCCCAGTTATCCCTTATTAGTGTATAGGGTGTCTAGCAGCTTAGGCTGATAGATAATGGTAGCTTAGCAAAGCAGCTCAGGCTGAACTAGGAGACGTGTGAAGCTACTACAGTACCACTTAGTGTCATATGCACAATATCATAAGAAAACACAATACACAGTTATACTAAAAATAAAGGTACTTTATTTTTATGACAATATGCCAAAGTATCTTAGAGTGTACCCTCAGTGAGAGGATAGGAAATATACACAAGATATATATACACAATAGCAAAAATATGCAGTATAGTCTTAGAGAACAGTGCAAACAATGTATAGTTACAATAGGATGCAATGGGGAAACATAGGGATAGGGGCAACACAAACCATATACTCCAGAAGTGGAATGCGAACCACGAATGGACCCCAAACCTATGTGACCTTGTAGAGGGTCGCTGGGACTATTAGAAAATAGTGAGAGTTAGAAAAATAACCCTCCCCAAGACCCTGAAAAGTGAGTGCAAAGTGCACCAAAGTTCCCCTAAGGACAAAATAGTCGTGTTAGAGGGAGAATGCAAGGAAAACACAAATCAGCAATGCAGCAACGATGGATTCCTGTCTGAAGGTACCTGTGGAACAAGGGGACCAAGTCCAAAAGTCACAAGCAGCTCGGAGATGGGCAGATGCCCAAGAAATGCCAGCGGTTGGTGCAAAGAAGCTCTTACTAGGCTGAAGAACTGTGAATACTGCAGGAACGACAAGGGCTAGAGACTTCCCCTTTGGAGGATGGATCCCCCACGCCTTGGAGAGTCGTGCAGAAGTGTTTTCCCGCCGGATGGACGCCAACAAGCCTTGCTACACGCAAATCGTGCGTTTGGCGTTTTTGGACGCTGCTGGGGCCCAGGAGGGACCAGGAGGTCGCAAATTGGACCTGCAGAGAGAGGGGACGTCGAGCAAGACAAAGAGCCCTCACTGAAGCAGGTAGCACCCGGAGAAGTGCCAGAAACAGGCACTACGAGGATGCGTGAAACGGTGCTCGCCGAAGTTGCACAAAGGAGTCCCACGTCGCCGGAGACCAACTTAGAAAGTCGTGCAATGCAGGTTAGAGTGCCGTGGACCCAGGCTTGGCTGTGCACACAGGATTTCCGCCGGAAGTGCACAGGGGCCGGAGAAGCTTGCAAAGTCGCGGTTCCCAGCAATGCAGCCCAGCGAGGTGAGGCAAGGACTTACCTCCACCAAACTTGGGCTGAAGAGTCACTGGACTGTGGGGGTCACTTGGACGGTGTCGCTGGATTCGAGGGACCTCGCTCGTCGTGCTGAGAGGAGACCCAAGGGACCGGAGATGCAGCTTTTTGGTGCCTGCGGTTGCAGGGGGAAGATTCCGTCGACCCACGGGAGATTTCTTCGGAGCTTCTGGTGCAGAGAGGAGGCAGACTACCCCCACAGCATGCACAAGCAGGAAAACAGTCGAGAAGGCGGCAGGATCAGCGTTACAGAGTTGCAGTAGTCGTCTTTGCTACTATGTTGCAGGTTTGCAGGCTTCCAGCGCGGTCAGCGGTCGATTCCTTATCAGAAGGTGAAGAGGGAGATGCAGAGGAACTCGGCTGAGCTCATGCATTCGTTATCTAAAGTTTCCCCAGAGACAGAGACCCTAAATAGCCAGAAAAGAGGGTTTGGCTACCTAGGAGAGAGGAAAGGCTACTAACACCTGAAGGAGCCTATCACAAGGAGTCTCTGACGTCACCTGGTGGCACTGGCCACTCAGAGCAGTCCAGTGTGCCAGCAGCACCTCTGTTTCCAAGATGGCAGAGGTCTGGAGCACACTGGAGGAGCTCTGGACACCTCCCAGGGGAGGTGCAGGTCAGGGGAGTGGTCACTCCCCTTTCCTTTGTCCAGTTTCGCGCCAGAGCAGGGGCTAAGGGGTCCCTGAACCGGTGTAGACTGGCTTATGCAGAATTGGGCACCTCTGTGCCCAACAAAGCATTTCCAGAGGCTGGGGGAGGCTACTCCTCCCCTGCCTTCACACCATTTTCCAAAGGGAGAGGGTGTCACACCCTCTCTCAGAGGAAGTTCTTTGTTCTGCCATCCTGGGCCAGGCCTGGCTGGACCCCAGGAGGGCAAATGCCTGTCTGAGGGGTTGGCAGCAGCAGCAGCTGCAGAGAAACCCCAGGAAGGGCAGTCTGGCAGTACCAGGGTCTGTGCTACAGACCACTGGGATCATGGAATTGTACCAACAATGCCAGGATGGCATAGAGGGGGCAATTCCATGATCATAGACATGTTACATGGCCATATTCGGAGTTACCATGGTGAAGCTACATATAGGTAGTGACCTATATGTAGTGCACGCGTGTAATGGTGTCCCCGCACTCACAAAGTTCAGTGAATTGGCTCTGAACAATGTGGGGGCACCTTGGCTAGTGCCAGGGTGCCCTCACACTAAGTAACTTTGCACCTAACCTTTACCAGGTAAAGGTTAGACATATAGGTGACTTATAAGTTACTTAAGTGCAGTGTAAAATGGCTGTGAAATAACGTGGACGTTATTTCACTCAGGCTGCAGTGGCAGGCCTGTGTAAGAATTGTCAGAGCTCCCTATGGGTGGCAAAAGAAATGCTGCAGCCCATAGGGATCTCCTGGAACCCCAATACCCTGGGTACCTCAGTACCATATACTAGGGGATTATAAGGGTGTTCCAGTAAGCCAATGTAAATTGGTAAAAATGGTCACTAGCCTGTCAGTGACAATTTGGAAAGAAATGAGAGAGCATAACCACTGAGGTTCTGATTAGCAGAGCCTCAGTGAGACAGTTAGTCACTACACAGGTAACACATACAGGCACACTTATGAGCACTGGGGCCCTGGGTTACCAGGGTCCCAGTGACACATACAACTAAAACAACATATATACAGTGAAAAATGGGGGTAACATGCCAGGCAAGATGGTACTTTCCTACAGTAGTGCACGTGTGTAATGGTGTCCCTCACTCACAAAGTCTGGGGAAATGGCCCTGAACTATGTGGGGGCACCTTGGCTGGTGCAAGGGTGCCCTCACACTTAGTAACTTTGCACCTACAGCAAGTGGAGGTTAGACATATAGGTGACTTATAAGTTACTTAAGTGCAGTGAAAATTGCTGTAAAATAACATCACAGCAGTCCTGTGTAAGGGTTTGTCTGAGCTCCCTACGGGTGGCAAAAGAAATACTGCAGCCCATATGGATCTCCTGGAACCCCAAAGCCCTGGGTACCTAGCTACCATATACTAGGGACTTATTAGGGTCCAGTATGCCAATTAGAATTGGTAAATGTAGTCACTAGCCTATAGTGACAAATTTAAAGGCAGAGAGAGCATGAGCACTGAGGTTCTGATTAGCAGAGCCTCAGTGACACAGTTAGGCACTACACAGGCATACACATTAGGCCACAAACTATGAACAATGGGGTCCTGGCTAGCAGGATCCCAGTGAGACAGGCAAAAACAATTTGACATACAGGTAAAATTGGGGGTAACATGCCAAGAAAGATGGTACTTTCCTACAGGAAGTCCCGGTAACACTGGGGTACCACCAGCGCACGTGCTGCCCCAGCGGCCAGTACCTTGCTCTCACTCTAAAGGAGATCATTCTCCCAATATATGTGGTGATCGCCAGAGGCTTCACCTGCTGCTTGGGCTGAGGCCTCTTGCCTCAGACCCTCAGGAGTGGGGCACTCCTTCTGCACTTTGAAGAATTCCTCCCTGGTTGGCCCGCCCTCCACTTGCCAGCCAGCAAGCTCAGACAGGTTACCCAGGTCGGCAATACCCTCCCCAGTTGGCTCAGGGGCCTCCTCCTCTGGGACCCCGTCAACCACTGTGGGAATATCTGGGGTTGGTTTCCCGCGCCCATTGCCCTTCCTCTGTGCAGCTGTATGGGCCATTGTTCCATGTTCCAGACAGCCTTGATTTAGTTCCCGGGCAGCCATGGACTGTGTGGTAATGCAGACCCATTCAGGCAAACCTAACATCTCCAGGTGGGATCTGAGCTCTACCTCCTTCCAGGCAGTGTGCTCAAGATCACTGCCTAGCAGACAATCTACAGGCATGGCAGGACTCATAGCTACCTTTAGAGTACCAGAGACCCTCCCCACACTCAAAGGGAACCAGAGCAACCAGTAGGTGGCTCTCACGATTGTCAGCGACTAAGACCTGGTGGAATGTATTAGGGATGACTTGCTCTGCTGACACCAGCTGACCCCTGACAGTAGTCATACTGGCTCCTGTGTCACGCAGAGCCTCCACCCTTTGCCCATCAATAGTGACCCACTGCCTATACTTGGAAGTATTGGCAGACATATGGGCTTTTGGCACCATTTCCCTATCTCCCAGGGACACTAGGGATACCTCTATCTGTGCCCCCAAGCTAACTGGGACCATCTCCCCCCCGAGTGCTAGACTAGCCAACCCAGGTGTCTGCCCTCCAGTGGTGGGCTGTGCCCTCTTGGGACACTGGGAGTCGCCCTTGGAATGTCCAAACTTGAAGCACTCTAAGCATTTGGGGAAAAACTTCCCTTTCTTGTTGTCAAAGAATCCCAGTCTTTTCTCCGAGTCAGGCTGGGACTTGGTACCCCCACCCCTCTGGGAATTGTTTTGGGGCCTTTTGAGAACCTCTTTTTTCTGTTGGGAACCCTGACCACCTTTGTGGGTGTCCCCCACAGGAACCTTCTTGAACACTCTGGTGCTAACCCAGAGGTATGCCTCCTCAGCAAGCTTCCTAGGGTCAGTCAGCTTACTGTCAACTAGGTGCTGGTGCAACAAAGCAAACACTGAACATATGCTCTTTCAATATCAAATTATATAACCACAAAAAGTCATCTACTTTACTGCCTGTACCCATCCATTCAGTGCCTTACTGGAGAAATCAAAAAAGTCTACCCAGTTCTGTGTGGAGAGTTTGGTGCTGTCCCTGAACCTCTGATGGTACTTATCAGGTGTCAGCCCAAACTTGTCAAGCAAAGCAGTTTTCATGGGTGCGTATCTATTTTGAGCCTTAGGATCCAATGCAAGGAGTGTGTCCCTCCCCACTACTGGTACATACCACCACACTGCCACGCTCCATTGCTCATTGGAGACCCCATGAGCCCTTAGTGCAACTTCATAAGCAGCCAACCACTTATCAATGTAATCTCCCACCACATAACTTGGCACTACATTTTTGGGTATACAAACCTTCCTTTCCCCAGCAGGTCCTGCATGTATGCTGCCACCATCACTGCTAGACTCAGACTGTCTCGCCTTAATATCCAGCTCCTTGAGACTCAGTTCATGAGCAAACAAAAGTTTATTTTCAGCTAAGGCTTTTTCAGCTGCTGCCTCCGCTCTCTCAGCTTCAATTTTTAACTTTGCCATTTGCAGTTGAAACTCTCTCTCTTCCCTCCTTTCCTCTGCGGTCAGGCCATGGCTAGAGTCACTTCTCCCTGGTTTACTAGGGGGCACAATTCCAGGGGTAAAATCCCCCACTTCTAGCAAAAAATCCTCTGAGAGGCCATCCTCTGGACCCTCCTCCTCAACACTCATCTGAATGGGCTTCTGCCCAGGCCCTCAGAGCCTTTCGGTATTCCTTCTTTGTGGAGGCACCCTGGTTAGGTACTCCTATCCCCTTGCAGAATCCCTTCAGCTGGTTAACACTGTATGTCTCCAGCTTGGCTAGGTCTAAATCTTCAACTCCTGCTTGAGACCCAGCCAGAGACATGTTGAATGAGGATTTAGTTAAAAATGTCAGGCAGAAAACGAAATTGCAGAAAAAAATAAAAAATCAAGTTGAACTTCAACTGTGGGTACGTAGTGTACACATAGCTATTGTATGTCACTGCAGAAATACGTGTCCAATCCTCACCGCTGATCACCAATGTTAGAAATGGGGTCTTTGGTTGGTAGTCAGGTTACCCCCTGTCTAAGCAAGGACCGCCACTCTAGTCAGGGTAAGTCACACACAATACAAATTATCCTGTCCCCACCCTCTGGTAGCTTGGCACTGAGCAGTCAGGCTTAACTTAGAAGGCAATGTGTAAAGTATTTGTGCAACAAATCATGCAATAACACAGTATATAACCACAAAAATGTTTGCACAGTGTTTAGAAAAATATATATTTATCTGGTTAAATGCAGGTCAAAACAATCAAGATTTGATAAGTACTTGTTGAGATATCACTTTAGAAAATGATAAAAAGCACTTTAGTCTTTAAAAAGCAACAAGTGTTTCTTGAAAGCACAAAGTACCTGGTTTCCGCAAGGAACCACAGAGGAGCAGATGCTGTAAAATCCAGGAAACACACACCCAAGTGGTATTTAGTGTGTTTAATAGTAGACAGCACAGTACAATACTTCCTCCAGCGAGATCCGAGTAATGACCTCACTCCCATTCCACCCTCCAGAACCACCTAACATTCTACACTCCACATTCCACAATACCCAACTATAACATATTTCCCTCCTTTAAACAAACACAGAAAATTACATAGATTACAAAAATACATATAATATATCCATTAATATTCTGTTCTATGTTGATCATTATAACAAAAATCCAAAATGGACAAGGCCACACACATTTTCAACCTACAATATAGTCCCCAAATTTGGCTGGTCGAGATCTTGTCCTAGAATCAAACTTCACCCGGGACGTTATTGAATTACTACTTACTTCGGTATCATTTGCATTATCGACAGTCCAGGCATACTCTTCCTCCCCCCCATCCAGCTCAGGCTCCATAACCAACTGCTCTGGATTCAACACTCCTTCCATACTAAGATTTTTACCTGTGTTTATCACAAAACTTTCACACTGACCATCAGAGCATTCCGTATCATTATTGCACTTAGACACTCTCCTCACGTTCCACACTTTCTCCTCCTGGGTAACATACACTCTTGCGATACACCTTTATCACTTTCATAGCTCTTCCAAACTTGGATGAACCTTTTCTCACAAACCCCGGTTTGCGTATCCTGACCAATCACCCACCACGAAACTGGGTTCATTCACTCTCCTTTTGGTATCATATATCTCTTTGAATTTCTCTTGTTTCCCTCTCACTCTTTTTCTAACCTCATATTCACACACACTATCCCAGTCTTTTCTTTGTTTCTTCTTGAACCACCACGGACACAGTTTAGACACAGGATGTCTCCCTTTCAGCAATCTAAAAGGGCTCACTTGTGTAGTACTTTGTGGTGTTATACGATAATGCCATAACTTTTCCCTTAATTTCTCCATCCACTGTCCACTAAATCCCCATGCCCACCCAATACTTTCTTTAAGTACACGGTTGAACCTCTCCACTTGACCATTACCTTGCGGTTCATAGAGGTGAGTGGTAACATGTTTGATATTCCTATACCTAAAAAAACTTTGCAAATCTCTTCCCACTAACTGAACACCGTTGTCAGAAATTAGTACCTCAGGATATCCCTCTCTGGCAAATACATCCTTGAAAAACTCAATAATCGTACCTGACGTAACCTTGGAAACCAACTTCACCTCCGGCAACTTAGAGTAATAATCAATCAAAACCAATGCATATCGGGCCTCTGCAGGTAGCAAATAAAACGGACCAGAAATATCAAAACCTAGTTTCTGCCAGGGGGAATCCAGCCAGGGCACAGGTATAAGGGGAGCTGGAACTGTCCTTAACATTTTTCTGCATTCACACACACACCACACTCCCTCACTACTCTATCAACCATTTTATCTAACCCCAGCCACCAAAAACATGTACATATTAACCTTTTCATGGAAGACATTCCTGGATTACCTTCATGTGCAAGTCTCAAAATAACTTCCTGCAGCCCTTTAGGAGGAACACACTTTCCTTTCTTGAACAAAAGTTCACTTTCTAATTCCAATTCATCCTTGACTCCCTGGAACGATATAAAATCTTATGAAACCCTCTTCCTATCAGGCCAAACATACCTCACAAATTCTTTAACCTCTTTCAACAACAAATCCTCCTGTTCACATTTCATCCACATCTCCTCCTCAATACCACAAAACTCTTCTGTCATGTAGGCAGACACAACAGATACAACCTCATTTTCCAGCTCACAGCGAAACACCTCAACCTCCTTAATATCCTCCTGAGGTAAACATGACAAACAATCCGCCACAGCATTACTCTTCCCTGGTACATACTCCACCTTAAAACAGTATTCCTGCAACCTAGATACTAATCTAGCAATGCGAGCTGTGGCATTCCACCCACCACCTGGAGAAGAATACCTACTAAAGGTTTATGATCCGTCTGCAAAATAAATTTTGAACCCCAAATATATTTTTGAAAATGTTCAACAGCCCAAACATTCTGTCAATTCTATCTGATGATAAGCTGATCTTAAGTTGAGGGTGGAGAAGATGCTTGCACCCTCCAACATGCTGATTACTTCAATTATATTGGGCAAAGGATGACAATTTACAATGATATTTGCATTAACCGCTCTCAGGTCCGCACACAATCTCAAAGATTTATCAGCTTTCCGGGCCAAAACAATCGGAGAAACCCATTCAGACGACTATATTTCTTCAATTACATCCTCTTTAACCATTTCTGACAAAATCTCCTTTAACTCATCCCTGACACTTATAGGAACACTCCTAAGTTATTCCACAAACGGTTTAGCATTAGTTTTACCTCTAATTTTGTGACTGTAATTCTCTAATTTTCCTAATTTGGCAGAAAATACTTGAGGAAATTTAGAAACAATCCACTCCCTTGTCTCACAGTTCTCTATTGCTAGAACTGGTTCACTACACCTTGGATTCAAAATAATTCTCAACTTTCCTTTGTCTCTCCACCCTAGGACATTCACCCTTTTTCCGCTACATACAACTTAATTGTTGCCCTTCTCTCCATAAAAATTATTTTTGTCTCCACATAATCAATAACCTCAATAGTGGAACCATCAAAGCTCTCAGCGATTATGTCAGATGCTTTCAAATCTGACATTCCCCAAAGGCCATCAAATTTCTGCACAAAGTACTCATGTGTAACAATCGTCCAACATGAACCTGAATCTGCCATAAGATTTAAACTCTTTCCTTCCATCTGTACCTCACATCTGGGTTGACTATTACATCCCTTCATTCCATCACCATTCTTAAGCGACAAGACCACCCCTCTGTGTTCTTCCTCCTGTCTGTGCCTCCCTTCTTCATACCTACCAGAATTCATGTAAGCCACTTTTCCTTTCATTTCACTACTGTTTTTAAAAAAAATCTTAAAACACCCGAGCAAAATATCCAATTTTACCACATCTTTGGCACCTCTTCCCAACTGCTGGACACTGAGGCGAGGTAGCAATATGATTGATATTACCACAGTGATAGCATGATGCCCTTTCCATATTTTCACTCTTATCCCATTTCTTGCTGAGCATGTTACTCTTGAAATTTGAGTTAGGGTTACTGCTACTACTACTACTACTCCCCATTAAACCCACAACATCCGACTCCATACATTTGATACCATCTGAATCTTGAATGGGTTTTATCCATTTCTCCAACTGTTCTAACGCTTTTGCCGTGGTAATAATATCATGTAACTTGGGATCCCTCGTTACCCACAATTTTTCTACTTCTCACATGCACTATTATCTGATCACGTATCATATCATCTGTCATTTCCCCAAGGTTACAATGCATTGACAATCCACGCAACGCAGTTAGAAACTCATCAAACGTCTCTTCAGATTGCTGTGTTCTTGTATAAAATTTGAATCTATTTAAAGCTATGCTTGGAGTAGGCTTAAATCGAATTTCCAATCTAATTAATGCTTCCTTGAACACATCTATCTCCCCATTGGATTGTCCCTGAATGACAACTTCTGGTAAAGTCCTGAACACCATTTGTCCTTCTGAACCTAGACAATGCAACATAATACTATTATTTCCTCTCTTGGGACATATCGTTATCCCCAATTGCCTTCATATACGTCAGAAATTCTTCTTTCCATCTGGACCATGGCAAGGGTGGGTCTCCTTTGTTTTGTAAAAACTTTGAAAGCGGTTCAAATTGCATTGTTCTTATGTTATATATGTAGGCAACAAATACATTTGCAGCAAGAAAATGTTAAAACAAAGAAATCTGCAGAGCAAATGTTCTAATTCCTTTATGTCTCAAGTTTCCTTTTACTTATATTTACTTTCCTTTAAAAAAAAAAAAAATCCTCCTCAAATACCAGTTACAACCGATGATGAGAAAACACCAACATGATCCGGTAATATTTCTCTTTCCTTTTTACATGCACGTGTGGACGAGTTTATTTAAAAGTAATTACAAACTTGTAGTCCTTAGTACTGTCAACAACACATGCGTGTGCGTTACGAGGACAACTGGCACGCTAGCACGCGTAAGCTCCTGTTAATTCCAAACCGCACACGTCTCCTTGGAAACGAAACACAGAGCAGCTCCTCGTAAATTCACCCGAGTCTCCTTGATTACAACTGATGCCGTCACGCGGGGAAAGCTTTGAACCAAACGACTAAACGGTCACCAGCAGGAGTTCACCGCTTCAATCTGATATAAACGCTGCCGCTCTCCCCCAAACAGCATGCCGTCAATACAGCACAATACCAAAGCCTCCTACTCTGCTGGCCGTACGCCACACGCCGTACACAATGCTGGGTTTCTCTAACAGCAGAGAAAGATCAGGTGAAATCCAAAATGCTGCCAAAAATGGCACCGCTCCTGTGCTGTCAAGTATAGTAACAGGTGTCGTCCCTCGTCGCCACTTGTAAAATCCAGGAAACACACACATAAGTGGTATCTAGTGTGTTTAATGGTAGACAGCACAGTGCAATACTTCCTCCAGCGAGATCCAACGTGTAATGACCTCGCTCTCATTCCACCCTCCAGAACAACCTAACATTTTACACTCCACATTCCACAATACCCAACTATAACAGATGGTGGGAAACGAGGAGGTATGCGTTGGTTTCTCCAGGCGCACACAGACAATGCGTTGATAATTTTCCACGCAGGAGAGGCTTTGTGTCGATTTCCGGTGCGCTGACTTGGATCCTCTTCGGGTTGTGGGGTATTCGGATGCCCCGGGGACGATGCGGAGAAATCCTGGGCGCGGAGTACGAAGTCACAAGAGCTGCGTCGATCAGGTGGACAAAGCAGGAAAATGTCTGTTGCACGGCAGGCACTGCGTCGATTCTTCTCGCAGGAAGTTAGGCTGTGTCCTTCTGGCTGTGTGTTGATCCAGTGGGCTGTCCGTCGAAGTTCCGGTCGCAAAGCTGGTGCTGTGTCGATCTCCTCTCGGGGAGCTGGTGTGCGTCGTTCCGGTTCGGCGTGCAGTGATTTTCTCATTGCGATGCAGGCTGTGTATCATTTCTGGCAGGCTGTGCGTCGAATTTTAGCCACACAAGGAGTTCTTTGCAGGAGGAAGTCTTTCTGGCCCTGAGACTTCAAGGAACAGGAGGCAAGCTCTATCCAAGCCCTTGGAGAGCACTTCTCTGCAGGACCAGAGGGCAGCAAGGTAGCAGGGCAGCAGTCCTTTTCAGAAAAGCAGTCATGTGAGTCCTTTGGGAAGCCAGGCAGTTCCTCTTGGGAGGTTGCAGGGTCTGGTTCAGAGTTTCTTCACCAGTGTATCTTGTCCAGAAGTTTCTGAGTTGCTAGGGTCAGAGGCCCTGTTTAAATACCCAAATGTGCCTTTGAAGTGGGGGAGACTTCAAAGAGTGGTTTAGAAGAGCACCAGGTCCCCTTTCAGTTCCATCCTGTCTGCCAGGGTCTCAGTAGGGGGTTTGGCAGTCTATTGTGTGAGGGCAGTCCACTGTCCTCTCAAATGTAAGTGGCAGGCCTTCCACCCTCCTAGCCCAGGAAGACCCATTCAGTATGCAGATGTGTGCAGGTATGACTGAGCATCCTGTGGTTGGGGTTGTCTGAGTGAAATGCACAAGGAAGCTGTCAAGTAACCTAGCCAGACGTGGATTGTAAGGCACAGAAGGAGTTAAGTGCAGAGAAATGCCCACTTTCTAAAAGTGGCATTTCTAGAATAATAATATTAAATCCAACCTCACCAGTCAGCAGGATTTTGGATTACCATTCTGGCCATACTAAATATGCCCTTGTTACTCCTTTCAGATCAGAATCTACCACTCAAACATTATATGGGGGTAGCCCTAATGTTAGCCTATGAAAGGAGCAGGCCTCACAGCAGTGTAAAACAAATTTAGGTGTTCTACACTACCAGGACATATACACTACACAGGTATATGTCCTGCCTTTTACTTACATAGCACCCTGCCCTACGGGTTACCTAGGGCCTAACTTAGGGGTGACATATGTAGAAAAAGAGTAGTTTAAGGTTTGGCAAGTACTTTTAAGTGCCAAGTCAAAGTGGCAGTGAACATGCACACACAGGCCTTGCAATGGCAGGCCTGAGGCATGGTTAAAGGGCTACTTATGTGGGTGGCACAACCAGTGCTGCAGGCCTGCTAGTAGCATTTAATCTACAGGCCCTGGGCACATGTAGTGCACTTTAATGGGGACTTACAAGTAGATTAGATAAGCCAATTGGGTGTGAACCAATGTCACCATGTTTTAAGGGAGAGAGCATAGACTATTTAGCACTGGTTAACAGTGGTAAAGTGTGTAGAGTCCTAAAACCAGCAAAAAGTGGAGGGAGGCAGGCAAAAGGTTAGGGGGACCACCCTAAGGCTGTCAGGTCTAACATGATGCATCACTAAATATAACTTTGCTGATACCTCAAGGGTCATGGTAGAGGTCAGACTGGTTTTCAAGTATGGAAAGGCTTTGTTGTACAAAGATTGCAATGGATTGTAAATCAAAATATAGCTGCAAAATAAAATAAAGCAGAGACTGGCTTTCTGAAAAAGACAGTCCCCTGTAGGCTACACAATTTACACTTGGATGTTCCCTGATGGATATTTGTTTGCATAGTCGTGAAATTTGGAACTGAGAATTCCTTATTTCCAGTGTTTGTCATTTTCTCGCACTGTGTGTATTCTTTGCATGCATGCTTTTCCCAAGTGGTAATAGCAGCTTGTGTTTCTGGCCAGTTATACAATGCTGTAAGACCCAGAAAACAAAAATGATCAAAAGTCCCGTACTTAGATTTATCTACTGGAAACCATATTCCCAGGTGCGGATCAATCACACCCTGATACCATGCAACTCGAAATCGAGATCTTGGACTCTTGTGACCTAGACCAGTGGTTCTCATCCTTTTGACTTCTGTGGACCACTGACCTAGATCAATTCCTCAAAGCTGGAGATCAATTAATGTTATTCAACCATCTCAAACTCAGCTCATCAAAAGAAGAGATTCTCACCTGAGATTTAACTTTTTGGACGCTGAAGAAACAGTCTGATGAGACATGGGATAGGATTGAAGTCTCACCCACACTCTCACCAAGGCGTATGCTGCGATAATGTAATACACATCCGATTTTACCATGGCACTAACCATCGTCACCAGCTAAGAGTGTAAGGGCCAGATGTAGCAAAGGGTTTTTCCCATTCTGTGTCAATGGGAAAATGTGTTCGTACATATGGCCCTAAAGGTGTAATAAACTGCCTAGTCACTTAAGTATGCTAAGGGTCCGTTTAGAGCAGTCAAGTCAGGTCTCCGAGACTGTCTAAAGGCAGTGACCAAATGAGTTAGGCACGCATTACATCTGGGCCTCAGCCACCCTAAGGTGCCAATGTGCTATGACTCCAATTACCTCCTGAATGTACTCCTTAAGTTATAGTTTTGGAAAGCTCCCTGTCCTCCTCAAAGCGCAGCAGGGTGGGTGAGTGGAACAGAGATGTAAGGTAGCACACTGGCTTAGAAAGAGATCTCTGTGCTGATATATATAATCATGGTAAGAAAGACCCCGTGGGTTATCTATGGGCTGAAATCTGCCCCAGGAGATTGTGTTGAAATCAGTTTTTAAAGCACTAATGTGGTCAAAAAGCTTCTATCTAGGTTACATTCTAGCTGGAATACCCCTGGAAACATAAGAGGTTTGCCACTTCATTATTTTTATAAGTGGCCTTTTAAATTGTCAAACTGCCTACATATTGATGGGCTAAACTTTTATGATTCTAGGTATTTAGCCAAACTCTTTAATATTCCAACTAGGAACACCTTTGGTCCGCTCCAAGACTTGAAGTAAATTGATCAACACGCATCTCGCTATAAAGGAACATTGTGAGAATCCTTAGTGCATGCTGAAAGAGTCCAAGCATTAAGGGATAATGCTGGTGGTAATTGCCTGTGTGCTGTTTGTCCAGCTAGCACAACTGTAGAAAATGGGTTTATTTGCCAGTTACCATGAAACATTGCTGGAGTACATGTGTTTGGATGCACAATTTCTCTGCATGGTAAGAAACGTGCCCCGAGTACTGAACTGTACTGCTGTCTGGATCCCTAATGCTGATTCTTTATTTGTCATAGGTAAACATGAATAATGTGTGTGCGCCATGACATGCTTGTCTAATGGACTGTGGTCTTTAGACCGTGAGTGGCACTCAAAGTGTTTCCCTCACAGTGGTGGAAAGCTACCACATTCACCAGGAGTTAAGTAGCACACATGCTGTGGTAGAAGAATACTGTATAGTGAACAGGACCATTTTACCCTGTGTCACTGCAGTGAGGTCTACAGGCAGACTCACCTTTTTAAATGTTCTGCTGCTCTGTGCTTAAGTCGCCCTTGGCCTACATCAGATGGATGTGTAGTGCTGCACAGCGCAGGAGTAGTGACTGAGCTGGATGAATGTGTGCCTGGGAAGGGTACAGTACAGGGATAGAACAGCAGTGTGTAGTACATGTATGATTAGTGCAGGTGCTGAAAATATGTATGCTTACTAGGAATACATGACATGGAAGATGTAGCACTGTGCAGTGCGTATGCAATGAAGGCATGTGCTGGGTGTATGCATGCTTGGGGGAAGTACAGTATATGAAGAGTGAAGTGTTGTGCAGCACGCACATAGTGAGTAGTTGTACTGGCAGAGTAGGTATTTGTAACTAGAACACCGTGGTACGCTATAGAAAAGCTGAAAAGTGTGTGCAGACTGAGTGTGAATGCTGAATTTATGTGTACCTGTAATGGTACAATGCAAGGAAGTAACAGTGCTGGACAATAAATATACTGTGAATGTACACTGAGTAAGTGAATCTGAAATGGTACATTACATGAAGGACCTTGGGTTTCATTTTGGGATGCCCAGGCCAGCATTGTGAAGACACAAGCATGACAGAAATTCCCCCAAACAAATGTATCTATTGTTGCATTCCTGAGCTAGGTGGGACACACACTTGAGTAAAGGTGAAAATGACACCCTTTGCACCTCAAAAGACTGCTCTTCGATTCAGTGATAGATCATAAAGAAGGAAGGGGCCTGGACACATCTCAGGCAAGGAAATAGGGCTGATAAGGGAATTCTAAACAGTAGGGCTGGGGGGCTGGGGTTAATCTTTAATGATCCATGAATTGTGTTGTAGAACAAGCAACTTCGAATCTGGCCTGCTGTGAGTGACAGGCAGCCTTTCCTGAGGAAAGAAGAAAAAGAGAAGTGTCCTATTTAAAAGAAGCAGAATCCCACATAACAATTCAGAGACTTAGACTCTGAATTACACTTTGGTGTCTGGAACTGGACTAAAAGAAAGGAAGGATGCGGTCCCAAACTTTGTCATCTACCAAGGAGCCAGACGGGCTGTGTGAGAAGTGGAAGCTCTGCAAGACTTCTGCCTGTGAGCAGGACTAGGGGCCAAGGTCTTCAAGTCTCCATGCTGGGTGAGGGGTCATCTCTCAGGGAAAAGCAAGATCACCTCCTGCCCTGGAGCACCAGCGCCTGCTTCCTTGCCAAGACCGGTGAGCCCTTTAAGGAAGAGCAGAGCATTGGAGGGAGCGAGGTCCAGTGGAGAGCCCCATGGAGTGGACTCCCTGACTGAAGTATGAGGAGAGTGGCTTTGCATCGATTGAATCATTACCCATGTGCAGGAATGGTTTGAGGACCCCCCCACCGTATGCCAGGAGAGGACCGCCATTATCTCAGATATGTGGAGAGTGCACATAGGAAAGTGTCAAGCCTGCATCATTGTGCTGCTGTTACCCCATCTCCTAGAGGGGTCCAATGTTGAACTTATAAGGGCCAGGATCTTGAGACTTGTGTCTGCCATGATCTGTGACCCTATATGGCAGAATTGGGTGGGTGATCGCACCGGAAGGGTCTGCACCTATTTGTTAGTAATGTGGCAACCTCATGTGGCATGAGGGGCTGCTGGTACTACTGTCACAAGTGTTTAGGTCGTGTCCAGGATGAGATTACTGCTGTGACCAGTGGATCAAGCCCACCATACACACCTCACTCCTTTCCCAAGGATTGCAGCACACTACTGAAGGAGTTGCACACTTGCCGGAACTTGAGACGGGAGCCAGAGAATCCTACCCCTCTAGATAGGGGGAGGCTGACTTACCTGATGTTATCTGATCGGAAGCAGCTCCGATGGCTGGACGAGCGGGGCAGTGCGGCTCAAATGAGAGAGTCTGTACCTGCTAGGTGCTGCCATGGGAACTGCTCATGGCCTGACTTTGCCGAACAGGACTCAGGAGTCGCTAAACACTTCCATACCGTCAGAGTGGGTAAGACCGGAAATGGGCTTGTAGGACCCGGAGAGACCAGCTGCTAAAGGTGCTGCAGCACTGTAGACACTTTTGACAATTTGCTAAAGGGTTAAAGAAACTATTGAATATGGCCTACTAGTATGCACTCCCTGGATGCGACCACTAGTGAATGGGGAATAACCTTCAACATGTGACAGTATGAAGGTTTGGACAGAAACGTGCCTCGCAACTACTAGAGCACAAAACCTCAAGGGGAGTGTTTTTCCATATGAGTATTATTATTCTTTTGCATGTGTAGATTTAGAAATAAAATACTTCTTTTATCATAAAAACAAGTATTTGACTGGACAATGGTTTATTGTTCGTCCTGTGTGCACTTTGAGTTATGAGTCGTGTTCACTTACCTGTATCTGCACTTCCCCTCGAGGGAGCCTTTAACTGCATGTCCACAGCTACCACTGAGAGTCAAATATAGAAGGGGTAGTTCGCCCAGCTGCTCAGGTTCCACAGTAGGTCAGACCCCAGGACATTAGGAGTAAATGCTCTCAACCACCTTGTTTGGGCCCAGTAGCTCCTGCGCGCACTGTGGCCCACTGAAAGAGGTTCTGGCAATGTGCAAAGCAGAAAAACATGACTGGCATTCTTTTATGTATGAGTTTGATGTGATTTGATGCCAAGAGACATAGGGCCTCATTACGACCCTGGCGGTCCAATGACCACCAGGGTCACGGTGACTGTCGGGGACCTCCACATTACGACTGCGGCGGTAGTGCTGAGGTCAGACCACCAGCACCACCAGATCACGACTTAACGTCAGTATGGTGGTGCTGGCCGTCCTAATCCACCAGGGCACCGCTGCAAGCAGCCCTGCCGTGGGGATTACGACTCCCTTCTCTGCCAGCAGTTTCCTAGCGGTAGCACTGCCATAAAATGGCTGGTGGAGATGGGGTGCAGGGGGCCCCAGGGGGGCCCTGCACTGCCTATGAACTTGGCATGGGCAGTGCAGGGGTTCCCCTAGCCAGTCCCATCGCCATGTTCACTGCCGACAGTGAACACTGTGATGGGTGCTGGTGCACACTACACACTACAGCATTGCCGCCGGCTCTATTACGAGCCACAGGCAAAGCTGTAGGCTGTTTGCCACTGGGCAAGTGGGAAAATCGTAATGGGGCCAGCGGGGAGGCAGACGCACTTAGAGCAACCTATCCTTCTGGACTTCAGAAGACAGGCTTTTCCATCCACCGAAGTCGTAATGACACCCATAGTCTAAAGAGGATTTCCACATTTATGGTATTGATTCAATTTGTGCCCGTCCTGTACAATCCATTAAAGGTAGAACTGGGTAGTGGGGAAGGGAGGGTGCCAGTTCTATTGTCAGTAAACTGCACCAACTTTACTGTAAGCTTGTTATCCTTCTCGACAAACTATAAATTGTTGCTGTTAAAAATTAGGAGGGGAGGAACAAATTTTGATAGTAATTTTTTATAACAATATTTTTTACCAGGCACACATCTCAGTTGGACCACAACCTTGATAAACAACTGGGAAACCTTCATAAGTTCCTCCAAATATTATAGGGTGAGCATCTCAATATTAGCACATGCAAATACACCAGCAAGAGCGTTTGTGGCTTTGTAGACATAGATGTGGAGGATCAGTTGCCTTTTAAACATGATTTATACAGGGAATTTTAAAATAGATTATTTATTGGATACAATTTATCAGTTTACTGCATTAGGCCGGTGGACATAGACAACCATCTGTTGTTGACCATCACAGGGAAAGGGGCAGGAAGCATTATTGATTTTATTTCATTTTCTGTCTCCTTAACCACCATAATGTCTAATTTATGGTTATATCTAAATGTTATAGTGATCACGACCCTTTCTCAATTTATATCCACGTGGGATTGAAGCAAAACCAGACGTTTGGCCCATCGATTAATGTTGGAAAATGGGTTATTGGTAAGGGCAGGTAAGTACCTGCATTTAACCATAGGCAACTAACCTCCACTTAGGTACAGTTAGGTCTCAGTAAATTATACCTAGCTCAACCCTTGGTAGCTTGACAACGAGCGACATGGATTAACTTAGGACATATGTGTAAAGCATTTAAAAATCACAAAAACAGTAAATAAGTAAAACACTAAACACATTAAAAATCCAACACCAATTCATAAACATAGATTATATTTTTATCTTTAAAATGACACCAAAACGAATACAATTGGATAATGGGAACCGGAGATATGAATTTTTAAAGAATTAATGCTTTCTTGCACATAGAAACAAAAAGCGCCAATCTGGTCGCACCTCGACTGTGGTAAAGTCAAAGTTTAGGGCCGACCGCGAGGGAGCCCGGCTCAGCTACAGCCAGCAGGCCTTGGTCAAAAGTTTACCTTAGGACTTAGTCGTTTTTCTGGAGATTTTCTTCAGCGGGACCAAGTCGCCAGTCCAATCCGTCCTCCTGGAACTCTTCCTTGGATACGCATCGCAGGAGCCCACGGTGGAGATCTTTACCTTCAGACTTTTTTTCGAGGTGAAAATCCTTCGACCAGGGCAAACCTGAATCTTGAATCGACATCCTTGGAGCCCTCTTCGGATACACTGCCTGGGAGGTCCCGGTCAACTTCCTAGGTTCGGACGTAGTCACTTTTTCTGAGATTTTCTTCACTGGGATGAACCTGCAAGTCAGGCCGGGGCGTGGTTGAGGCAAGCCGGCTACAGTTACTGCGGCGGGTTGATCCCTTTATGGAGCTTTTTTCCAAACGTTCTCCAAACTTCTCCAAACTTCTGGATCTTGTCCAGATGTTACTTTAAGGGTCTTTTGAGGTCCACAGCTCACCCCAAGGTTCCAGACACTCTGAGATGCTCCTTGAAGGTGTGGACTACAACTCCCAGAATGCACCTGGCGCAAACTCCTTTTTGGCCACTAGTCATTTTCTTCAAGAGTTGGCGCAGGGGACTCTGGTTAGCAGGTTTTTACCTGTAGCAAACAGGGAGTCCCTCCTTGAACCAGTTGAAGCCAGGCAAAGTCCTTCTTGTGGTGAAGCCCATGTGTGCAGCTGGTGCAGTCCTCCAGAGTGCAGTGTCCAGGTGCAGGTCAGGGGTCCAGCAGGGCAGTTCTTCTTCTTCTGTAGTTCTTCCTTGTTGGAATCTGGTAGGGATCTGAGGCATGGGTGCAGGTCTGCCAGTTTTATCCTTGCTCCTTGGTGAAAAACAGGAGGGTCCTGGTACTCCAATCAGGGGCAGTGTCCTTCCCCCTGTGATGACCACTTCCTAGGAAGTGAAGCAAAAATCAATCCCAGGGAGCAACATTCCTCAAACATCCATCATGGCTGAAAGTGATTTTTGGTGGTTACATCTGGCTGAGCCCACCCCCTGGTGTGGCTAAAAATCCTAAACACACCTCTCTCCTGCCCTCTCCTAATCTAATCAAGGGGGCACCTAATTGTCTGGGTTTGCAGGATGTGAGGGTGTTGCTGGGTTGCTCTAAATGTCCTTCCCTGCCTTTAAAGAAAAATTTGGCAGCCCTCCCCCTTCCTGCTTCCCCATCTGCTGAGGGGAGATCTCCTCCCCCAGGCACATCTCTTTGTGTTGAGCCAGGCCACTTCACAACTCATCCAGGCCTGGGGCTGGCCAATCAGAGCAAAGCAGCAAAAACACTGCAGGGCTGAAGTTTGCAACTTTTCAGGTAAAGCTTAAAACTCCTTACCTGAACAAGTTATAATAAATCCAACAACTGGAAGTTGTGGGATTTATTATAACAATTAATTTGATACCAAACTTGTGGTATCTGTTACGTAAGGGGACTTTTAAAATTAAAATAAAGTCTCCCCATTCTAGCCTATAAAGGCGATTCACTACAATGAGGGAAAAATGAATTTGGCTGTTTTACCTCACCAGGGCTTATAAAACTATTTTTATAAGGTCTCTGCTTATAGTTACATGGCACCCAGCCCTGGGGGCACATAGGGCACACCTTAGGGGTGACTTGTATGTAAAAATAAGGTAGTTTAAGACTTTGGAACTACTTTTAATTCCAAAGTCGAATTTGCATATAACTTTAATTTAAAATAACCAGCAAGGCAGGCCTGCCTTTAAAATGACACTGGGCACCTTAGCAATGCACTACCTATGCTGTGGTCCCTAAACCTACATGCCCTACCATATACTAGGGACTTATAGGTAGGTTAACTTAGCCAATTATAATTAGCCTAAGTTGCATATTGATTTTACACAGAGCACAGGCCCTGGGACTGGTTAGCAGTACCCAGGGCACCATCAGAGTCAGGAAAACACCAGCAAAAAGTGGAAAATTGGGGCTAAAAGTTAGGGGGCCTCTGCAATCAGCCCTGTTTTCTCACAGTTATTATTTGCATGTAAGTTTAATTTAAAAACACCCAGAAAGGCAGGCCTGCCTTTAAAATGACACTGGGCACCTCAGCAGTGCACATATGGGCACACCACCTATGCTGGGGTCCCTAAACTTCATGCCCTACCATATACTAGGACTCATAGGTAGGTTGACTTAGCCATTTATAATTAGCCTAATTTGCATACTGATTTTACACAGAGCACAGACCCTGGGATTAGTTAGCAGTACCCAGAGTACCATTAGAGTCAGAAAAACACCAGCAAAAAGTTAACAATGGGGGCAAAAAGTCAGGGGACCTCTGCAATCAGCCCTGTTTTCTCACAATTAAATACTCAAAAAGTCAATATTCAATGGCATATAACTGAACCAGCAGCGTTTTAACTGATCTAGTGTCAGACCATAAGGGTCTTATAGAAATGTATTTGAACCCCACTGGTAAGCATAATGAAATTTCCTATCTCTTAGTGAGGCTATCCACTATAGGCTAACCAGTAAAAACCCAGCATATGAATAAACATAGGCAGGGCTGGTTTAACCAATAGTGTACCAATGCCCAAGAACAATTTTTAATGGCGTTTAAAGAAGCTCCACGGTCCTCTGCTGCTACCAGGCTTTTTAAATCAAACTATAATCGGGCATGCAAAAAAAACAGAAAAAGAAAAGAAAAGAAAAAGGCTGGCCTGACTTGGAGGAGGCAGGCAACTTAAAGATGACTGAGCATTTTGGCGAGTGGTGAACTCTCCTTATTTTAGAAACAACTCTGTGTTCTCTGCAGAAACAGTAATTCCAGCAGAAAAGTGAGTAGAACTCTTTTTAGAAGTTTTTAATTTTTAGGATGTTTGTGAAGGGCTGGAATGTCTTGATCGGTTGGTTGACGGATTTGAGCAGTTTTCCCCTTTCCATCAAGGTCCAGGGGGTAACATTTGCGCTCTCTTTATCAGGCAAAGTCCCAGGCCAGCTAGCGTACCAGTTGACGTTTTTAAAAGTAATGTCCCTTTGCGGGCTCGGTGGCTGACAAATGTGTTTTGTGCTGCTATTAACGGCGTCCTCCCTTCCTCCTGCTCTGAAGCAATATTAGTTTCTATTTTCATCAAGCATTTTCAATGCAATAGGTCTTGCATTTGCTTGAGCTGGAGCTATTGGCGTTGTAAATGCATAACTGGACTTTTCTTGCCTCATAAATTGTTCAACCCAGCCGCATAATTTGGTCATCTCTGCCACATAATTCCAGTCCCCTTGCATATAACTAAGTATAAGTAGCTACAAGAGCAAACCCAAATGTCCACATGAATTTGGGTTAAATATCTAAAGGAGCACACATTCATGTGAAACTCATTTAAGATTTATTTGTAATGAGGCAGGAATTCCTGCAACCGAGATAACTAACTAATCGATTTTTTCATCTGGACCGTGTAGTTTGTCAAGAATAATCTATTATGCCACCAGTATTAAATGCATTAGACACACTTTATTGTACATTACCGTAATAATCAAACAGATTGCAAATTAAAAACTCCCCAAGTGAAGAGAGGACACCACAAAGGCCAAAAAATAGGAGTATTCTTTTAACGTTCAGTGGTAGGTGAATCAATGAAAATCAAGACATCCTCCTCCAAAAATGAACAAAAGAATTTCGAGAATACGTACTAGTTGCAATGAATAATGTATAAATGGGCATAACCGGAACTAATGCTGCATCTTGCGATTACAACAGAATACTCATGATATCTATAAGGACAGTTAGGCTCTATTTAGTCAGAGTCCGGCAGAGAATAAATACATAAGTCAGAAGAAGAATGCTTACCAAAGATCTAATGTAGGACTTGGATTCAGTGCCAGAAAATTAAGAATGCTCAAAACTGGCCAGAAATGTGAAAAATACAAAAAGGATTTCACAAAAATATGATTTTGCGCAGCAGAAGAGAGTGATGAATAGGGCTCTAATTGGGGTAAGGTTACTTTTCCACATTTAAGATGCAGCCTTGGTGCGCTCATGGCAGTTCCAGAGATAAGGAATGCCTTCGCTCCAAATATAGCCAGTTCTCTCGGTCAGAGAACCAAACGAAGAAGAGCATGAACACTCGTCTTCCTAAATAAGCAAGCAGGCTGGCATATCTGTTCAACCGCGGTACCCTGAGGGCAAGATCTAATTTGGCACCGCTGACATTGAGCGCAAATAGCTCTATGCCGATATAATACCGAGCTCTCACACCAAGGTGAGAGAATGACGGTGAGCAAAATGGTAAATTAACAATAGTAAAACAAATGAAGAAATAACGCCCGTGGATCCATGGGGAAATTGTTTATTGTTAGAGGCGGAAACAAACGTTTATAAAATGTGGGAATCGAACCCTGAGTCAAACAAAATATAGCTTCTGCGGGCATATCACTTTCCTAGCCTAAAAACCGCCACATATCGAGATTGGAAGAGGAACGGGGTGCAGCTTCTCAAATAAGACACATGCCCTGGGGAACTTAAGCTAAATCAACAAGCATTTACAATGCAACGGGAATCGCGTTTGCTCATGTTAGAGCTGATCGCGTTGTAAACTCCTAACCCGACTTTTCACCTATCGGGCAAAAGTGCATTTGTGTACACAACCCGAAAAAGTGAAATTAACTATGTAAAGCGCTGGACTTCTGCCAAGCGAGATCGCGCTTGTAAATTAGAGAAAAAGAAGTCCACGAGCCCGATGGAAAACAGCGAGCCTCGCATGTTTTCTGTACTTTGTCGCTGCGCTCGAGGAGGGCTAGCCACCGGAAAAGGCATGACGTATGCATGCCTTCGACTAATGAAAGCAAGCAGATTTTATTACGCAAGACCACGAACCAATAAAAAACACTGACATGAAGTTGACAGGGCTCCGAGCCCTTTTCTAAATACAAAAGCGTCTCGCTGCGATACGCATGCGCGAGCGCATGCAACGCAGGCTCGACCCTAAAAAGGGGCTTACTAGGGGCGTGTTACCGCTCCGTGCCTCAATTATAGGAGCCCTCCATAAATAAAGGCAGACCCTGCATGATCTACGTAAAGGACAAATAAAGTAGAAGTAGCGGCAATTAATAAGGATCGCACTCTCGGTTATCTGTATTAGAAAATAAGTACACGTGCCACTAGGCTGGTCATGGGGCTATCGAACCACAGTATGTATTGGCCAGTAGAAGTGCCAGTTTACAGAACTGTTATGTTTTCAGTATTCAAATTAGATCTCTGAATTTTATGACAATCCCAAACATTCATGTATTCCTTCGCGGCAAATCGATATCGCAAAATGCCAACCGTGAGGGTTATCCAGAGTCATAGTAATGTATTAAAACAGCAAATTATGATGTTAATCTAGCTGCTTATTGGGAAAACCGCTGGGCCAACCATATTTCTCTACCAAGATAATGACATATCAGATATTGACAGAAGAGCTTCACGGGAACAATGCAGATTAAAACGCCAAAGAGCTACTGTGGGGTTGCGGTTGTTATAAATTACCTGAGATTACTACCTAAATGGGCATTCGATGCAGAGCTAAGAAAAGCCTAATAAACCAAGACAATAGGTCTGAAATATGTGATTCCAATTGTGTGTATGCCTAGGAAAACAGATCAAACTATATAGTATACACAATGCTAAAAGCGCCAATCTCATCCCGATTCTTGAAAAAGCGTTAGCGTAACAAAGTGGAGTCATCCAAAATATTCATGAAGACAAGTCCAAATAAAAGACATAAATCTGTCCTACATAAATAAGTTCAGGAATTAAATACATTTCTTCCATTCTTCCACAGTGTTCAGGCCTTTCCATATTGAATCACATTTGTCTATCCACTTGCACTCAAGTGTCTGTAAATTAAATGTGTTATCTCCTCCTCTTGGCGATGGAATCACCTTTTCAATTACTTGCCATCGGAGGTCCTCAGATATATGTTGAAGTTCAATGAAGTGTTGAACAATCGGTGCTGTCTCCATGTGGCATTTGATGAGACTCCTATGCTGGCTGATGCTTGTCCGAAATTGTTGTGTTGTCTGACCAATATAAATCAAATCACAAGGACAACAAACACAGTAAACATTTGTGGAGGCACAATTGGTATGATGCAGTAGAGGGACCTGAATTTCTGAATGAACAAACATTTTTGTATTAGACTTAGATTGAAAAGCCACACACAATCCACATCTATAGTGACCATTAATTGGGTACAAACCCATTAAAGATGGCAAAGTATGGTCAGACTTATGGATTCTAGTGTCCGCATGAACTAGGTGACTTTTGATATTTCTTCCTTTCTTGTAAGAGAAGAAAGGAATGTCTCAAAAGGGGCCCATGGTCTTCCAGAAAGCTAAGGAAAAATCCAGATTCCAAGTGTGAGGGTACTGTTGGTCTACTTTCTGCATTCCTCAAACACCGACACACTGGACTGAGGAATTAATTCTTGGATGAAGTAAATACCGGCTATTTCAAGTTGACAGTGGGGAACAGCAACCTGACTTGGGTTCCTGTGCACCAAAGTCTGCATGTATTGGTATATATCAAGCATTTTTCCTTGCAAATATCAGCATGATTCACCTGCAGAAGTTTGTAGGAGGGAAACTGCAGGAGATGCCATAATGACACAAAACTCGGAATTCGGAAATGTGCAATACCGGGATTTACAGCACATCAGAATTTATTGCCCCCTTGGAATAGGAGCCTTACAGCCAGTGCCTGGTTGTCTCTAAATAAATGCTGCATGTTCCATCTGAACTTTCACACTCGGTAAGGGTAGGTGTCGTTCTCAAAAATGACTTGAAAAAATGGCCTATTGAGTAGCTGATAACAAGCTGCCAAGTGGACCAATGATCTTTTCAGTTACTTGGTGTTCTCTTTTTAAAAAACAGCAAATTCTTAGAGTTGTAGCTTTGTATTTAAGAGTAACGGATTTAGAGCCTTTGGTGAAAAGTGCTGCTGGGGGGACTGGCTGAAACTGTCACTTGTGCCACATGGACTCCCACCAACTATGTAACAAGTCCCAGTTCAAAGGCCTTATTTAAATTTCAAAAGCATCCAGTTGTGCATGAGAACAGTGTGGGGTGGGCGTAATTAAGAAACAGCAAAAAGGCGGAACACGTTAAAGAGTCTGCCCATTTCTGTGCAACGTGCACCTGTGCATTTAGCACCACAAAGGGCAGGCAATTAAAACAGTGATAAAAAGACTACTCAAAGCCAATCATCACTATTTCTTTTAAGCAGACCCGTGCTAGCGCACCTGGTCCTTAGTAAGTAAACTTACAAGGGGACGTGTATAGGTCGATGAACCTTTTGGATCGCATGGATTATCCTAGTTATGCGGTAGACCATTGAACCACCATCAATATCACTATAAACAATATCAAACATTAATGAAAAACCTATCTAATAAGGATACCATCACTCTAAAAAAAAGTTAATAGTTTTTTTATTCCCTATTAGCTTCAATTCTAATCAAAAACCTTTTATTTGACTTTATTATTAATCAAACCTTTATTAATCATCACAAAGCAATATTCCACCAAGAATAGCAAATCAAGCAACATTAACTAATAATTTCTCAACACACGACATAGTAATTCAGCAAAGCAACTATCGTCAGTCAATTCTCACAGTCAATGTCACCCTTGTCAGTCTACCTAACTCAGATTAGCATCAGCATGTGGGTCTTCATGCGAAAACAATTTGGGAAAACAGTAATTTGGAAAAATCTATCTAAGAGAGAAAAATAATTAAAACAGTGCAGTTGGTACCTAGAAGAAGAAGTAAATTAGTCAGTCACATTATTATAGCTACCTATGCAAGATGGATCAGCAACGAGTCAGTCTTCGTCTCCAGGTGATCAGTCATCAACAAAATATCTGGCTCACAGAGGGTAAGCCCAATTATCAGCACTTCGGACAGCGTCTCCTGACGTCATCAACTTTCTCCTCTCCGCTCTCGATTTTCTCCTCTTGTCATGACATTTTATTAGGGTCTCTCAGTCCGTCCCACTAATTGCTAATTGGTCAATCTTATCAGAAGTTATGACTCTAACCTATAGTTTTTGTTTACCGCAAATACACGTCTATTCAGGATTCAAGTTCGATTAGTTTGATTGGTTCTTCTGTCGATGAGAACATCATCCGGCTCCTCAGGTAACAAAATTGTTGCTCACAGTCTTTTAGTCAGTGCTTCCATTGTTCAAGTCCTGGGAAAGTGCGTTTAGCCTGCACTACACATAATTGTATCAAATTTTCTTCATCATCTCCTGTCTACTAGTACATTTGCAGAATGTTCTAGCAGAGCTTTCTGAACTCTGCATAATTCAAGGTCCTTCTCTCCAGTTCCAGTCCTCGGAAGCCTTGTCACGTCTCCATGTTAAAGCAGGAAAGGCCCAGTAAAACCAGGCCCTTAGTATGTCTAAGTTAAGGAATGCGAATTAACACAAGACATAGGTTATACATCCAAATATGACATATTAATACATTTTTCATGATTATTTTTCATTATTTAGCATTTTGTTAATACATATGGTGACCACTCCCCGTGGGCACATTTTGCTTACACAAGTTATTTTCACATTTGTTTCTTCATTGGATTTTCTCATTAGTAAATACACACAGCTCATTAGAAATTTCTCATATTAGCATATCTGCTCCTACAGTCCCTCCTCTGATGAATAAATGTGTCATCACACCTTTCCCTTATTAACATTTTACAAATTGCTTTCGGCTACATTTTGATTTCTACTTCTTGTATTCTCCCTATAAATTATTCTCCTGGGCTTTTTTTCCCTCCTCTGATTATTTTTGCCCCTTTTTAGTTTTATTTTCTGCCATAATTTACATGCCCCCCATAACAGTAATCACAATTAGTATTCCTTGGACAATATTCCATAGTATCCCACCCCAAATTTGGCTAAACCAATTTCCCACAGCAACAAATCCATTTCCAACCTTTTCCCAAACTCCTGGTTCTTTTAATTCTTTCAAATCCTTACTTGCGTTAGTTAAATTAGTAAGCAAATCTCTTATCTCTTTCTCATTCTCAGGTACAAAAGAACAACAGTGCCTTGCATTAATCATTTTACAGACTCCTCTGTCCTTTGCTAATATTATATCTAAGGCAAGCTTATTTTGAAGCGTCATAGCTCTATCCGCAGCTAATTCAATATTTAACAAAAGTATGGCTCCAGTCAAATTACTTAGCATATTATCCACAATAGTAGACAGTTTTCATATCTTGTTTGCATTTAGTATAACTCCTACAGAAGGAATTATTGCCCCAAAAATATCCTCTACAATTGCAGAGGCTGTTTCTCTCTTTTGTCTCATCTGGTGTAATTCAGTCACTTTCGGTATTTTCTTCAGATCATCTGATAAATCTTAGGAAAAACTATTCCCAAATAACATGTTCCATACCATCCTCTAGGAAGACGGTAATAAGCATTAAGCCCACAAATATAATAAATTACAGGAATCACAGGGTCTGCACCATTCAACATAAATGTCAATTTACTCTGAAACACAAACACATGCCTACATTCACTCATTCCCACAAATAAAGTGTCAGTACGTGATTTTGGCCTATATACACAGAGCTTCCCTACATGTAGTGCATCTAAAGCTAATCTCCCTTGTGTTTTAATAGCAGTGTAAGTATAATCATTTTCATAAGTCCTTTTTTATAATCCTTTTTCTAGTTTCTCTTTTAGTGCTTTTCTCCTATCGTCGGTATGCCCAAGAAAGCTATTCTCCATAGGTGTTAATAAGCAAGTTAGATTGTTACGATACGCATAAGCCGTGCCAAAAGTTAGTGTTGGTTCAAAGAATCCTCTAACTAGTACTATATCATGATCCTTAGCTATCTTACTCAAATATCTAATAATCGAAACAAAGGAAAACACCAAGTCGTGATTAGAGTAAAAATATTGTATGTACTGCTGATTATAGAATTGGGTTAGTAGCAAACTACAAGTTATACCATAAGTCAAAGGCAAGCTATGATAAGTAACCCCTTCTTCAACAGAGGAAGGGATCTGCGTGCACACAAGACAATCCTTTGCATCCATCGTCTCCACATACTCACTCAACAATTGATAAAAGACGTTAGAAGACAGCTCTCCTTTTGTGTTAGTATAATCATGCAAATATTGGTCATCTAGCTTAAACCTTTCTAAAGCCGTTAGTGTAGTAGTCTCAGATACAGACGTAATATCAACTTCTTTCATCTCATGAATAGACAGTCCCACAATCATTATTATAAACAATATACCACACACAATTGTCATTCGTACACTCAAATACCTACAATACCTAATGTTTTTAGTGCTATTATTTAATTCAGCCATGATCTGTAAAGAATCATAAAGCAGAATTAACTCTTAAGCAAAGTGCAACAACATAAATCAAAAATCAAAAATATGCTTCTTTTCTCTACGCTTCAGATTCACACAAAAGGACCCTTTTTCTTCCTTTATCAAAATCGGTTAGCAGCTGGTCACTTACAACAGTTTTCTCAATTGCTCTTTTTGTTAGCTCAACAACTCAGTCTATTGATTTCCTTCAGGATGCATCAAAATACTGATTCAGAACTTCTCTGTCAAAGCGAAAGGACATGAACTCGTTTTGCCAATCACTTGTCGCGGCATATGCCCAAGCAGGTCCTGCGTATCTTCGACTTGCTACTCTGTTTCTTTTCAACTTTCGTTCTCCTGCTAACTCTCCATCACTTAGTTTGTCTTTCCTTGCAGTGTCTATTTCTTCCTCTATTGTCTCATTATCAGCCAAGTCCTTCTTCTTGCCTATTTGAGATTCAGGCCAGCTGTCTCCTTTTCTTGTCCCTTCTGTCAACAAGCTCTTTAAGATCGGACTTTTCTCCTTTGCCTTATCTGTAGTGCCTTCTCTTGATGGGCCTGCAACAGGTTCAGGAGGAGTCAGATCACTTTGCCTTTGACCCGCCTTAACTCTTTCCCCCTCAGGTCCTGGCACTTGGTCTCCTTGTGCTTTGTCACCATTTGCTTCTGAGAGAACCTCCCCTGTGCTTGGTTCTCCAGTCACCTCCCCTGAGCTTCTGCACCTTCATCTCTCACTGTGGTAATTGATCCGTCTTCCACCAGCTCTGGATCCACTTCAGGCTCAGCCTGCTCCGGCCCTGGTTCAGGAAGAACTACTTGCTTTGCTGGTGTTGGTGCTCTCAACAACACTTCTTCATGGTCCTGAGGACTCACCACTCTCTTGGTATGGCTTGCGTGCATCCAGTTAGGCAAACCTGCACATTTCACAGCTATTGTCGTTGTCAAAACCACTTGGTATGGACCTCTCCAATGTGGCTCTAGGCAAGTCTTTCGCACATGCTTTTTGATCACGACCCAGTCTCCGGCTCTCAGGTTGTGACCTGGGTCATGGATGGGTGGCAGGGTAATGGCTTTTACCTGCTGAGAGAAAGATCGAACCACATCAGCTAGACCTTTGCACTAGTCCAACACCATATCATCTGTAATATTGACAAGAGCATTGGCTGGTATTGCTGGCAACCTCATTGCTCTACCAATGAGAATCTCATGTGGGGACAGTCCTGTTTTCCTGTCAGGTATATTTCGCATTGACATCAACACCAAAGGCAATGCATCTGGCCATTTCAGATTTGTTGCAGAACACATTTTGGCAATTCTCAATTTCAGAGTACCATTCTTCTGCTCTACAAGTCCTGATGCTTCTGGATGATAGCTGCAGTGAGGATTCTGTTCAATGTTCAGTGCTGCACATAAGAACTTGATCACTTCGTTATTGAGGTGCGTTCCCCTATCTGATTCTAAAGAGATCGGAAATCTGAACCGTGGTATTAACTCTCTAAGTAACAGCTTTGCAACTGTGAGACTATCATTCCTACGTGTGGGGTATGCTTCAATCCATTGACTAAACACGCACACAATCACCAACACGTACTTTAGTCCATCACAGGCAGGCATCTCAATGAAATCCAATTGCATTCTGCTGAATGGTCCTCCTGCTCTTCAAATGTGGCTCAAATTCACCACTGTACCTTTTCCCACATTTAACTGCTGACAGATTACACATCTGTGACACACTGCTTCATCTGCTTGTCTGAACTTTGGATTAAACCAATCAACTTTGAACAACCTGACCATGGCATCTCTTCCAATGTGTGCCTGACCATGGTAATACCGAGCCATCTGAGTCAACAGATTATTCGGCAATACCATCTGGCCCTCCTCAGATACCCACATTTCATCTGGTCTTTGCACACATTTCAATTTCAACCACAGCTTTTTCTCTTCCTTGCCTGCATTCTCTTGCAATGTTTTTAACTCCTCTAAAGTATTGATTATTTTCAAAGCAAAACTTGCACAATTTGTCTCTTCTTCTGGCATCAATTCCCACTTATCCTTGAACGATATACAGTTCAATGCGCAAAACCTTGCGACTTGATCTGCATACCCATTTCCCAAGGAAATGTAATCTTGCATTACACGTTTCCGCACAAATGGCATGGCAACATCCTTTTTATACCCTGCATGTCACTCAGAACAACCACAGTTCCTAAATCCGGACCATGCATCATATCCATTCCGCGCCCTCTACCCCTCACTTGAGGTTGAAACATGACAGCTCTCTGTTGTGGCAGCATCGGCAGCAGTCAAGCTCCTTGAGCTCCTGTTTGGGCTGCCTTAATCTGCATCACCATTGCTTTTTCCTTTAATTTCTTTTGTTTCAATTCAATCTCATCACTACAGTATTTAGCATGTTGCAACACCTCATCAATCGGTTTTGCCTGCCAGCAAATTAAATGACTCTTAATCATCTGCCCTACTTCTGGTCTCAACCTTCCACAAATCTGAACACAAAATGCAACATGTCTTTTGGTTCGATTGCCTCCTTGACACCGTACTCCTTAAAAGGCTTCCGTAACCTCTCATAGTAAGTATGTATTGACTCTTTAGACTCCTGGACTGTTCTAGCAATCCACTGCCAGTCAATGTTTTTGGGAGGAATCCTAGTCTTCAGGAACTCAATCACCTTATAATAATTCTTCATTACCTTGGTTGATGGTGCACCTGTAACCTTGTCTCTCTCGGGTTCACTCGTTGGCCAGTCTACTGCCCTCTTACACTCGACCCATAAGTCAGCTGGAACAACTATCTCCAATAGTGTGTTCAGGTTTTCCCACAAGCATTTAGAAAGCTTCACAAATCTCTCAGTCTGCTGATACCACTCAACTGGCTTCTCTCTCAACTTGGGATAATCATTCGTAAAAGACAATATGTCACTTCTGTGCCATGGGACATGAACAAACTGACCCCCTAGAATTTCCCTCATCGGAAGCATTTTAACTGATTCCCCTTTATCAACTCCTTCTACCCCTTCTTGGGAATCTCATTTTCATTTCTCTTTCTTCTTCAACCATCTGCCTTCCCACTTCTATAATGCTCCCCAAATCTGTGCACTCTGCAGTAAGTCCCTCAAGTGTGCTTTGATCCTAGCTGATCTCATGTGCTCAAATTTTTTTTGCCTCAAAATCTAATCTGTAACTTCGTCTCAGATGCTTTGTCATTTTAAGATCAATGTCATGTTTCTCTGACAATTCTGCTAACTTCTGGTGTATTTTTCCCACCTCTTTTGTAATCCTTGGGCATAAATACCTCAGCTCTTCCTCTGTATAGGATTCTCACCTATTCAGTCCCATTGTTCCCTCAACTAACTCATTTACTTCAATGTTTAGTTCCACTCGGTTCAGCTGATCTTCCCCTTTTGATGCGCTCTGGGAAGTATTTAGACTATCCAGCCAATTATTCAACTGCTGAACCGTTAGCCTTTGCAATTAAATATTGCTTGCATTCGGGGCTGGTAGCTGCTGTGCCACTGTGCCCGAAGCTTGTGGTGTCAGAAGTCGCAGACTCTGACTTGCATTCAAGACATTTACTGCATCTGGCAACGCTACAAGAGGACTAAGACCCATAGAAGTTCTAGGCTCATTATAAGCCCATCCGGTGGATAATGTCAATTGTGCAGAATTTTCCACTCCCCTTCTTAAAAGACTCTGTGACATGTCACTCTGTTCTCCTGTCTCTGTTTTCTTCTGTGCATATAAAGGTACCACTAGTCCAACAATAATCGTTAGCGATATTGCATCCGGGGCTGCCCTAGCACCTGCACCTTGTGCCAGTGGTACTCCCATTGCCTGATTCATAAGGAGTGTGAAATCAGTCGAGGTTCCTGTCAAAGGGGTAAACTTCGACATACCCTGCCCCTGTGCTGAGAGTAACAACATTGGTATTGGGTCTGTCTGATTCAACATTGGCTTCGGAAGCACCTGCTCCCTTGGCACCATTATATTCAACACAGTCTCAAGAACAGGTACATCTGGATAAATTATCTGTACTGAAGGTGGATGCAACTGTGCCTGAGCTACAATACTAGCTCTTGCAACAGGTGTACTTTGTACTACCCCCGGTAATTGTCCTCCTGCTTGTACAGCTCCCACAGCTCTCTGGGAGGGCCCAGGAGTAGCCGGAGGGGCTGTAGCCGGACCCCCTGCATAGGTTTTCATATGTGGAGGTCTGTCTCTTTACAAATGGGTAACGAGATCCTCAACATCAGAGTCATCATTGTCTACATAGGACTTTTTCCTTTTCTTTTTTTCCTCACTCTCTTCTTCCTTGGCACTTTCCCCTTTTCCTGACCCATCTCCCTCTGTAATTGCTGGGAACATTTTAATCTCTTTCAATGTCGCCATCCTCCATCTCTTTTGCTCCCAATCCCATCTAGCTTCCGCTAGCAACTTTTCCACTTTCTCCTGCTGCTGTCTGGCCACTAGCTCCCAGACTGCTAAAGCCTCGAACTGTGCTGGTCTTGGTAATGGCTTCATATCATACAATGATAGTTGTGACTGTTCCAGAATTCTGAAATTAAACGTTCCGTGTTCCGGGAAAGCTAAAGTCCCTTGATTCTTCGACAATTTACACCATTGCTTTAAACCGAAGACACAGTGCTACACCTCTCTCTGCCATCACAAAATATGCCGGAGAATCCTCAGTGGGGGTCGGCTCCCCCACTGATGCCTTAATATAAGAATCACTCCTTATCGCACTCTTAAATGCCTTGAAAAACGTCATTTTGCCTGTTTTGTGTACTATTAATTCAATAAATGAAATTACTTTTACTCCCAAGATTCCCTTGACCCGTTTACTCAACCAATTGGCTCTCACAGACGACTGCCAATCCGGTCGCGGCTCTCCTTACCAACCAACCTATCCCAGCGCGGCACTCTCTGACGTCATACTGACACACAGCGGCTGACAAAGTCTTGCGGCTTGTCTCCCTCAACTCGATTCGCTCAACTAATGCTATGTTATTGCGAGCACCTTTACCAACCATCAACTAAAACAAACCTGCTGGTTTACTACAGGAAAGGACAGAATCACTTCAGGAACCTTACGGATTTTCACTAATGGCTCTTTCTGGCTCTTTAGCTATTCCTCTTTCTCAGTCCCCCACATTCGCAAGCAAAATGCGACCCTCAAACTTTACTCTCAACTGATCAATGGGTCTGTCCTGGTGCACATAGGACTCGCCAAATCTCAGTTGAAACTTCTCTTACTCAACTTCCACCACACTGACTTGTTGATCACGCCCAATCAACCTACTAAACCAGACAGATTACAACATATACCCAAGTGTCTCCTACACTTGTTAATACACTCCGGAGTCAAAGACCACGCATGGTCCGTACATCACCAACAACCACATGGATCATTTTTTTGCACAAAGCACCACACACATATGAAGTTTGACGACTTCCCTACTCTCACACTGTTGAGTACACACACTCCTACTAACCTCAATTGGAGTATGCAGACTCCCTACTATTCCTCACACACATCACAATTCACCTGCGATCTGTTTAAGCCTTGCAAGTGCAACCTACTACTTTCAAACTACTTAAAAATTACACCGAGAACATACCCAACCTTACCAATGGGATCCAGGATCTGGGAAAGACATTTCTGGACTCAAGGGGACATCATCTTTGCTACCATTGCCATTTCAAAAAAACAAAATGTAAACCTCATAAAATACAAACAATTGAACCTAACTTAAACTACTACCTTAACCAATAGTCACCACCTAACTAGTTCCCCAAGGAAACCAACCATCAAGCTGCTACCAAAAAACTGCTAGCGCGCCTGGTCCTTAGTAAGTAAACTTACAAGGGGACTCCTATAGGTCGATGAACCTTTTGGATCGCATGGAGTATCCTAGTTATGCGGTAGACCATTGAACCATCAATATCACTATAAACAATATCAAACATTAATGAAAAACCTATCTAATAAAGATACCATCACTCTAAAAATAAAAAGTTAATCTTTTCTTATTCCCTATTAGTTTCAATTCTAATAGAAGAACCTTTATTTGACTCTATTATTAATCAAACCTTTATTAATCATCACAAAGCATTATTCCACCAAGAATCGCAAACCAAGCAACATTAGCTAGGAATTCCTCAACACAACATAGTAATTCAGCAAAGCAATTGTCGTCAGTCAATTCTCACCGTCAATGTCACCCTTGTCAGCCTACCTAACTTAGATTAGCATCAGCATGTGGGTCTATATGCGAAAACAATTTGGGAAAACATTAATTTGGAAAAATCTATCTAAGAGAGAAAAATAATTAAAACAGCGCAGTTGGTACCTAGATGAAGAAGCAAATTAGTCAGTCACATTATTATAGCTACCTATCCAAGATGGATCTGCAACGAAAAAGTCTTCATCTCCAGGTCATCAGTCATCATCAAAGTATCAGGCTCACAGAGGGTAAGCCCAATTATCAGCACTTCGGACAGCGTCTCCTGACGTCACTGATTTTCTCCCCTTGTCATGACTTTTTATTAGGGTCTCTCAGTCCGTTCCACTAATTGCTAATTGGTCAAACTTATCAGAAGTTATGACTCTAACCTATAGTTTTTGTTTACCGCAAATACACGTCTATTCAGGATTCAAGTTCCATTCGTTTGATTGGTTCTTCTGTTGATGAGAACATCATCCGGCGCTTTAGGTAACAAAATTGTTGCTCACAGTCTTTTAGTCAGTGCTTCCATTGTTCAAGTCCTGGGAAAGTGTGTTTAGCCTACACTACACCTAATTGTATCGGATTGTCTTCATTATCTCCTGTCTACTGATACATTTGCAGAATGTTCTAGCAGACCCTTCTGAACTCTGCACAGTTCAAGGTCCTTCTCTCCAGTTCCAGTCCTCAGAAGACTTGTCATGTCTCCATGTTAAAGCAGACAAGGCCCAGTAAAACCCAGACCCATAGTACGGCTAAGTTAAGAATGTGAATTAACACAAGACATGGGTTATACATCCAAATATGACATATTAATACATTTTTCATGATATTTTTTATTATTTCGCATTTTGTTAATACACATGGTGACCACTCCCCTTGGGCACATTTTGCTTACACACGTTATTTTCACATACTAGTTTCTTTATCGTATTTTCTCATTTGTAAATACATACAGATCATTAGAAATTTCTCATATTAGCATATCTGCTCCAACACCCGTAACTGACTAAAACAATGCTGCAGTGTAAGACATGCTAAAACAAAATAAAAGTATGGGAGAAGCAACTCAAAGAGGCAAAGGTTTAAAAATTGTGAATATTTTGACATACTATCTCCTTATTTGAGTGAATAAGTGGCAACTGTGAAGGGTGTCCGCTGAAGCATGCCCCCAATACTTGTGACTGTACAGAATTAAGCTCCTTGCTAAAAAAAATCCTTTGCAATAATAGTTTGAAAATACTTATTCTCTCGGTATACCGTGCCTGCATCCAATGTGTTTTGCATGTGCATTTACAAGCATGACAAAAAACAATAAAAATGTTAACATATCTTGTCAGACCCTGCCCTTGTGACACTAAACAGAAATCCACTCGTGAGACAGCAGGGGGCAGTTGCTGGTTGCTGTTCGGACTTCCCCCTCCCTCTGCACGGTGCAGAAATCGAGGTGCCTTCTGCACGGATGGTAAGACCTTGCTCGTCAGACCGCACTCCCCAAACTCCTTCTTCAAATCTTTCTCTTTTTTCCAGTGCCATTTCCCTTATTTTTAAGCCGTGCCCAGCTGTCCTGGGAGACTAAAATCAACATTGAAAAAAAAAACAATAGCAAGCTCAGAGGAAAAAAGAAGGAAAGACAGAAGCCCCCACCCGGCCGCTATCCACGCAGAAAAAATAAAACGTTACAGACTGGCACAAGAGTGCAGGCAAAGATGATAAAATTTGAGGCTCTTTCAGAATTGGCAAAAAACATGAAGGCAGCAGGCAGAATCCAGGTTCCTCTCTGCAATGGAGTGAGAGAAAAAACTCATAACATTCCTCCTGGCAGGCACTGCATCTGCTTGTCATTCTTACGTGAAACGATAGGCTTCCCTTGTGTCTTGAGCATAGCTCAATTAGCTGGCATTAAAGGTGGGTGCAGCTCAAGCAGCTTACTTTTCAGAATGCAGCATGTCAGCCGAGTTTCTATTTGTGACCCTATAATCATTGTAATCAAAGCTAGGAGCCTTGGTGAGATTATGCACTGTCACCAGGGGAAGGGAGGGATCAGTAGCATCAGCACAATGCATCGGATAATAACCATTAAAACTAGTGAACACAAACCTGGAAAACAAACCAGACATGAACACGAGTGCTTTCTGACAAACTTGAACATGAGGCGAGGCAGGAAACAATTAAAAAAGTTCCCCAAGCAGCAGAAAAACAAGGCGTAAGGAAACTGTACTTGGTTGTTGCTCCTCAGCCAAGAACGGAAGTGAGGAATCAGCTGGGGGAACCAGGTAGGAGGCAGCAAAGAAGATCGACTCTGCAGTCAACCTATGGTAAACAGTCAGGGGATAAAAGTCCTTTTACTGAATACAGCAGGTCTTGCAGACAGCACATGTGCGCTGCCTAGGCTCGACCTAAAAAGGAAGACAGGAACCTCCTGGCTTCCTATCACTCAATTTCGCTGTCTGACTCCACAGTGCAAGTTTTAGGCAGAGTTTTGCTTACAAAGTTGTAGAGTTGGGTGTGAGGAAAAGGTTTTTTTGTGATATGTGCAATCTGGCTTTCATCCAGGCCTGGGCACCCTGGACCAATGTTGCAGTCTTCTTTTGATAACAGAAATACACTAAGGTTAAGAAAGGATCAGTCCACGTGGGCTTCATGGATTAAACATGCACATTTGACTCTGCGAATCGGTCTAAACTCTGATTGATGATGGAATTTGTGGGTGTGGAGAATATTTTAATCACTACTTTAAGAAGATTACATCAGAAACTCTGACAAGGGTGTGCTATGCTCCTAACGGTTCATGTACAGGGAAAAAAGGATCGGTGAGAGGACTAAAGTAGGAGTGCATTCTGGTGCCTTTTTTATTTTATATTTTATATTTATATTAGTAGTTTAGTTTTTTTTTTAATTGGCGGAGGAATAGACTGACCACAGCTGGGGGAATCAGGCTATCCCAGTATTACTATACACGGGTGATGCCATGTTCCTACTAGGACAGCAAATGGCTACAATCTTTGATTTATTCTTTCGCCTTTTTATGAGGAAATTGGACCTGAACATTAATCACTCCAATTCTGATGTTATGACTTGTGGGCCCGTGGGAACTAAGACTAGTTCACATTCAATTGTTAATACAAGCCTTTAAAAAAGTATCCAAATTCAAATATTTGGGTTTACCATTCACCGTGTCCTTAGACTGGTGACATCTTCTCACTATTAGAAGGCAACAACTGCCGACAGCATTCAAAGCAGTTCATATATTTGAAACCAAACTAGGAGAAAAAACAAATAAGACCCTACCTGAGATTTATAAGGCACAATGCAGTACTATGGGTTGTTATGGAGCAGGAATGCGGGGTTATGTTAACTCTAAATCCCTCCAGAAAGTTTGAAAATTAGTTTTTGTGGTGGCTGTTGGCAGTACCGAAATCAGACCCCAATTGTATTCACCATGTGGAGACCGGCATGCCTACATCAGTAATTTCATAAAATGTTGTCCGATCCTGTTGTGAGTCTCTATTTGGGCTAAAAAGGAAACTTCCTTCTCGAAAGCTGTCATTTTGGATTGATAAGCGTTGAGGAACGCCCAAGCCATTCTTTGGCTCAAGTATGTGAAGCAAACCTTTGTTGAGCTGGGGGTCCTGGATGTATTTGAGTAACCAGAACGTATTGGCGGGTCAGTCTAACAAAGAATAAAGGCCAAGTTGTATGATTATTATGGGAGAAAATACCTAGAGAAGTTGTTGAGCAGCCCAGCAGTAAGGAATTATCCCACCAGGGGTTTTATCAACAGAAATTGAACCTTATTTATATTATGTTCGAAATGCATAGTTTAGATTTTATGCCACCCCCTGAATTTCAACATACTGCACTTTCTGATTGCATATCTGGTTGTAGATACCTGGTCGTCATGTTTGCCCAGCTGTCTGAGTGGCAATGTATTGATACAACACATTCTACATATATTTTTATTTTCACATCATATAGTACTCTACGGAAACGTTTTCTTATCCCTGTGTTGAAAGCTCCAAATACTCGGAGTCAAAGGGGCTATGATTTTAATACAACTCCATTCGGAAAGTATGCGTTTGGCTATAATTAACTTCATTCGGGTAGCCTTAAAGATCAGAAAAGGTTATTTAAATGAAATTTGATTAAGTATTTATTTATGAGAGAATGAGGGTATTTATAAGCTAACACTGCAGCCTCCACATTAAAAAATAACTGCTGATTTCAGCATGTACGCCATGAACGACTTCACATTTAGGCTAATATATTTATTTTCATAAAATCTATATAGAAATTAATGTGCGTGACAGCATGAGAAGAGACTGAATACATAGACTATTTATTACATTTAGGGGCTGAAAATAGACTTCTAACTCAGACAGTCGAACTAGAGTACTCCCTGCACAAGCTGTAGAATCTAAAACCACACCCAGTACTGTTAGCAAACCTAATGATGTGCATAGGGACTTTTCCTATTGTTTCCTTTGCTACACATCTGTAGCACTGTCAAGGCTTTTGAAAACAGATAAGCAGCGCGCTGATCCATTTCGTCAATGAATGCATACGGGCTGACCACGCCAATGGGTGTAGTTTTCGATAGTAAAAATCATGTGTGTCTGCCTGTTAAGCATGAAGATTTGTATATTTCTGGGGAACAATGAAGCCACTGCTTTAGTTTTTTAGTACAATGCCGTGGCTTGGTCCTGCGATGGAAAGGATCAGTGTTTGTAGAAAGGGAGTACAGTGCTGTAGGGGCTAGCGTGGTAGTCTGAAGGTTGTATTGTTCAGGGGAGAAATAGTGCTGAAGATGTATAGTTTCACTCTTGGACCATAGCACAATCATGGGTGATGGTTGTTCAGTTGTGACACAGCAGTGCTGTGTGGTGCATGCGCGGTTGTATGAGTATGGTGGTACAGATATGTGTAACATTGGTGCAGTAAAAAGAAGCTTGTGGATTGATGAAAGTAACTGTTTGATGCTGCATGATAAAGTGCATGGTTGGGACGTGATTATGTGGAGCTGTGTAGGAGTTGATTTTTTTCTTTCTCATTTTAAATGCACTTTGAATTGAGCTGATGCTAACCTCAACTATGTTTACAATGCTGTCCATCTTGCATCAATGTCACACAGTGCTTTAAAAGGGCAGGTATTGCCCAGTACTGAGTTCTCTCACTTCTTCAATTTGAGAGCGAGAGTACGTACACTTCTCAGAATTCCTGCAATACATTAAATAAGAGAGTACCGGCACTTCTCAGGAACAAATATGTACTCTAAATAACGAGTGCCTGTACTTCTATATTTGCATTTAAAGCACTAATGTCACAATACATCACATGACAATTGCTGCTGTTGTTTCCTGTTCTAAATAAAGAAGTATGAGATTCACAATAGTAAACCGAGAATGCTCCCAGAGACTTTTGCTCACTGTACCTAACCATAAATGTATCAATGGTCTCAGCCTATAGAAGTACAATGTATCTATTAACATGCTTGAAATATCATGAGAGAATCTCCAAATATATTCTGTAGCAAAAATGTTTCTTCTTGCTTGTTTCCCATTGGTGCATATAACTCGAGAACCATATAGTTATGTAGAATGTATGAAAGTCTTTGTCTAAAGCTCTATAAAAGACAACGTTTTCTGTGGTGCCCCTTATTCCCTGCGTTTAGTAGGTGAATATATGCTGGATTTCATAGAGAACTGAACTAAGGGCCAGATGTAGCAAAGGATTGCGAGTCGCAAATGGCCCGAATCGCTATTTGCGACTGCGCAAAATCGGAAATGGGATGCAAAAATCCCATTTCTGACTCGCAAAAAGCGATGCGAGCAGTTACCGTTTTGCAAAATGTGCGACCCCATTTTGCGACCCGCTAATAGGTAGTCGCAATTTGCGAGTCGCAAACCATATGCAATTGCAACTCGCAAATTGCGACTAGTCGCAAAAAGCCCAGTTTGCATGTCCCATTTACCACTAACTCAGAGCAGGTGGTAATCATTACCAAAGTATAAAAGGAGACCCAGAAGGCATCTGGGTTACTCAAGATGGCGGAGATATACCTGATAGCAGTGAGGAGGAGAGTCCACGCAGCCCAGCAAAGGAGGAGGAGAAGACAGAGACAGGAGAAGATTTACAGAACAAAGCAGAGTCTTTTTCAGCAAACTGAGGAAGAGATCTACGACAAATACAGACTTAGCAGCGCAGCTATACTAGAATTAATTGAATTACTCAAACCACAGCTAGAACGCCAGACTCTGCGCGGCTGCGCCATCCCTACGCATGTGCAAGTGCTATGCTTACTGCACCTCTTGGCCTCGGGGAGCTATCAGGGGGTCATTGCTGTGGCAGGTGGGGTATCTCAAAGTGCACTATCAAGGTTCCTCAGGGCATTCCTAGATGCCATACTCACACACATGTCTCACTACATATACCTACCCAGGAATGAGGCAGAAATTAACAGCACCAAGTTGGACTTTTACCGGATTGCCAACTTTCCCCATGTCATAGGGTGTGTAGATGGGACACATATTTAAATATGCTCTCCTGCAAACCTGGAATATCTTTTTTTTCGCAACAGAAAGTGTACCCACTCACTCAATATTCAGGTTGTTTGTGACGCCCATTATGTCATCACTGACATTGTAGCGAAATTTCCAGGCAGTACTCATGACTCATACATTTTTAGGCACAGTGGGATACACCAACGCCTGGAACGTGGGGAGTTTGGAGACGGATACCTCCTAGGTAGAGCTGCATACACCTTGTAGACATACACACAGATCAATGTGCACACCAACAAGGACTTTCTAACAGTGTACTGTTTGTGCCCAACAGGTGACAGTGCATATGCACTACGGCCATGGATAATGACTCCGTACTTAACACCCAGCAATGAATGTGAGAGACGATACAACAGTGCACATAAAAGGACCAGGAACCTGATTGAACGTACCTTTGGATTGCTGAAAGCACGGTTCAGATGCCTCCACCGAAGTGGAGGTGCCCTCCAGTATACTCCCATTACGGCATTCAAAATTGTTGTCGCATGTGCTATCCTTCACAATATTGCCACCCGAAGTGGGCTGCCTCTCACCCCTGCAGACCCAGATTCTGAGGATGAAGAGCAAGAGCAACCACATCGCCATCATGGGGATCGGAGCATCGCAAATCAAGGCAGACTGAGATGGCAACACATTGCAACCCAATACTTTAGAAGGTACGTGTCAACTTCAACCATACTCACCTATTGACCAAAAACTCAATTTGTTAAGTGGAACAAAAAAACTATTTACTATGTGCAGAAATTGAACTATTTACGATGACAAACTGTGCAGGGAGTTCAGAAAGCCAACCATGCATGGGGCACATTGCCGTCATGTGCCCCAACATCAGGGACAATGTTTAGTTTATGACCTATGGCGGCCTCTGCCAGCCTGGCTGTCCCAGGTTGTTCAGCAGTGCTCTGCCTCGTACTCCCACTCCGGAGCAACCTGGTGTCACCAGCAGAGACACTGCTCACAGTGGAGCCATCTTCGCTGTCCTGTGGGGTGTCCCCTGTACCCCTGGACACATGCCGTGCCTCCATTAGATCGATCACATGGGTGATCCGGCCCAGGCCTCTTGCCACATCCCCTGCAAAGTGGCCCATTTCCACTTGGAGGCCGACTGTCCTTCTTGACAGCCCAGTGGTGTTGACTGCCAGTCTGCTAATTGATGAGGCCATCCTGTCCAGCCTCTGGAGCAGCTGGCGGTCCCTGCGCCGCCCACCCTCGCTCTGTGACAGCAGTCCAGCCACCAGTTCCCGCATGGACAGGGCTAAGTCCCCAGTGTTGTTGCCTATGACGTCCAATTGTGCATGGAGCTGCTGCATGCTGTTCTCATTGCTCCTTACAAAGCGGTGCAGAACCCCACTAATCCTCCCTAACATTTCGTTCTGCAGGCGCTGACCACGTAGCAGTTGTGCCTCGGTCATGGTGGTGGATGGACACCCGGACTCTACCTGCAGCCCTGCTCTCCTCAACCTGCGTCGCCTGCGCAGCGGTGGATGCCCTGTGAGATGTACCGTGGCACTCCTGGCTGTTGCTGGTGCAGTCTCCGGAACCACTGTTGCAGCAGGTGTTGTCATCAAGGGGATGGTGTTGGTGGTGCAGGTGGGAGTGGTGGCAGCTCCTGTACTTTCCTCATTGGGCTGACTGACTGTTGGCACCTGGCTGCTGTGGCTGGTGGTGGGGTCTTGTGGGAGACCTGTGGGACATGGGGAACAGACTGTCAGTGTCTACTATCTGTTGCACACTTCCTAATAAACATTTGCCTATTGACTGCCTACTTGACTACATTGTCCATAATGCATCATTCTGGTGTTTGCTACACTGAAATGGAGCTATCTTGGTTGTGCATGCCCCTGTGTACATGGTGGGTGGGGGTATGGCATTGATGGGGGTACAGGCATATCACATGGTACTCACCGGTTGATGTTGTGGGCTCAGAGGTGTCCAGATCTCTGAATCCTGTAACAGCCTCCTGCTCCAGGGTCTCCTCCACCCTTTCCTCCAGCGGTGTGGGTGGTGGTATGGATGATGGTCCCCCTCCTGTGCCTCTCATCTCCCGGTGCCTTTCTGCCACCCTCTCCTTGGTCCGGGAGCGGAGGTCATCCCACCTCTTCTTTATTTCATCCACACTCCTGTGGCTGACCCCCAGGGAGTTCACCTTTTCCTGAATATCCAGCCAAATTGTTTTTAGTTGAGTCTGGCACATTGAGGGCTGCCTTCCCAAAAAGATCATCATAGTGCTGACAGCATTCCTCTGTCAGCACCTCCAGCTCCTTCTCAGAACATTTCAATTTCCTCTTTCTGGGAGTGTCTGCCATTGTTGCTGTAGCTCTGTTTGCAGTTCTGATGTTAAAAAGGGTGTGGTCCTCCCTCCTCCCAGGTGTATTAGTAAACTTCCTGGCTGTGATGTCATCATCATGTGCCTGGAAGTGTTTCCAGAGTGTTCTGGAGTGGTTTCTGGAGTGTTCTGCAGCACCTGCAATCAATTTACATGATAATCGCAATTTGCGAGACCCACTCGCAAATTGCATGTCTGTTTTTTGCGCGGTCGCAAAAAGCGACCTCGCAGACAGCGGACTCGCTATCTGCGTTGCGACTCTGGGTGCGAGTCGCAATTTGTCCCCGGATATTGTACCTGCATTCCTATTAGCGACACGCAATTTGCGAGTCGCACATGCTCGCAAATTGCGAGTCGCTAATTTTTTTGTACCTACATCTGGCCCTAAGTTCTTTGTACTTATGACCCGTACGCTTTGCTGCTACGTTATTGATGCCATATTTCATGTAAATTGCACATTAATTTCTCCTCATAAAATTTCAAACAACAACTCTTATCAGTCATTCTTATAAGAGTATTCTAGTATTGATTAATGACTTGGGCCCTAACTTTAGTAGCAACGGGTCTAATCGAGGTGCATCAAAGTCTGTATTGGACTACACCACTCCCGATCCTTGCCGTTGGTATGCCTCATGAGCAGGATCTTTTAAGATATGTTTGCACGCTGACAGCTGTGTGGGGTTGTAGTGTAATGGGGTAGTGCATGAGTGAGGGTAATATTGCAGAGCTAGGGTTGTTGTGCAGTGCTTGAGTGGTAGTGTTGTGTTAGCCGTGACAATGTCATGATAAAATCATGTTGTGGTGCTGGGAATGGTAGTATTTACATAGTCGTAGTGGTAGTACAGTGCAGTGATGAGTGGCATTAGTATGCCACTCTGGTGCAAGAGCATGCTTTGTGGAACCGTGTGATGGTTGGCGTAGTAGTGCACTGCTATAAAATAGTAATGCAGAGATTGGAACGTAGTGAGAATGATTGATAGTTCGATGGTGAGAAGAGGTAGTAAGGTGCTGTGAAATGGGATATGGTAGTAGTGGTGGTAGAGTGGTGGGAGGAGAAGTACAGTGGTAAAGGTGGTAGTATCGTTGTGCAGGTGGGAGTACGGGGCTGTGGATGCTGTGGTGGTTGAACAGTATTTTGCATTGGTATCATGGTGCTGTTAGAAGAGTGATTCTGCTGGTGGTAGTGCAGTGCTGGAGTAATGAACTGTTGAGGGACAGCAGTACAGTAGTGGTGGTTGCAATTGTGTGGACTGGTAGTGCAAAGGCAAAAGGTGGTTGTGCAGTGTTATGGCGGTGGTAATGAGGAGGAGTGGAGTGGTCAGTTGGTATGGGTTTGTTCAGCATTAGGATAGGTGCAGCATGGTGCAGTGGAAGCTAGTTTGGGACTTGTGGTGGGTAGTGTGGTACTACCTCACACTAATACATTGTCTACACACATCACATGCTGGAGAAGGTTGTAAGGCATTATTGTAATATGGTACCACAATGTTGTGTTATGGTGGTGCCGCGGCATGGCAGTATGGTGCTGGTTGTGTGATTTGTGTGTTCCTGATGGTGGTAGTATAATCAAGGGGGTGGTAAGACAGAAAGAGTGGAGCAGCATAATTAACATATTGGTGAAAGGGAGTTGTGCAGTAGAATCAGTGCTTAATTTGTGCTTGTTGTTTCCGGTGCTGGGTACCGGCACTTATTTTTGAGGGCCGGGGCTTATTCTTCTGCCTGAAGCATTTGCTGCGAGCAAAAGACACATATAGGAAAGATGGAAGAAGAAAAAACTAAAAAGCGTCATAAAGGGAGAAAGTAGAAAGTTGCAGGATGAGCCGAAGGGGCAGGGGTGGCCGTAAATGGATTGAAGAGGCCCGCGATGGCTTCAGGATTACGCTGCCTCAGCTTTGAGCACCGGCACCTCTTAACTTACAAATTAAGCACTGAGTACAATGGGTAGTTACGTTGAGTTGTATATATTTTGAGGGGAAAGGAAAACTAACCTCAAGAAATTGGTGCTGACAAATATATTATGTTTAACCTTTTATAGCAATATTTCCACATAAAATGACTTTCACCAGACTTCCAAAACCAACCTGTTGATTACCATTCTTAGCAACATATTATTTCATCCTGGTTGTTTATTCGCTGACTACTACGCCTTTCCCACTACTTTTATTTTCTTCTCCTAGCCCAACCTCCTTTTTCCCTACTTATCTTTGCTTCTCCTTTCAGCTCTTTTTTCCATACTTTCTTGTTCTGCTTCTTCTTTTCCAGGTCATAGTAGATATGAAGGAAAGACGACAGTGGGTAGGTTTTGTTTTTATTTTTTGCCCCTTTTTCTCTTTATTTTTTCTTGCAATTCCTAGGTATCAGAAACTGTGCTATTAATGTGGAAGGGGTTGATAGAAATTGGGTCTCTAGTTGGCTGAGGTATACACCTTATCTAAGTACTGACCCCAGTCCTAGTCAGGGTAAGTCAGTACACAACCTTAATTATCTTGTGCTCACCCTCTGGTAGCTTGGCACAGAGCAGGCCAGCTTAACTTAGATGCTAATGTGTACATTATTTGTGCAGTTACTAATACAGTAACACAGTGAAAACACCACAAAAAGTACTCCATGCCAGTTTAGGAAAATAGCTAAATATTTATCTGAATAAAATAAGACCAAAATGTCAAAAATCCAATGTACACCAGTAAAGTTATGAATATTGCTAGATTAAATCCTATGATAGCACTTAAAAACACAATAGCTCCAACTGGGGCTATTACAAAGTCGTGACAGAGTCCAAAGCCACTTGCAGCAGAGTGGGGCCCAGGTCACAGAGTTGCACGGACCCCAGGCAGAGTACACTTGGAAAACGAGGAAACAACAATGTTTCGTGGAATCAGGGAGATGAGGATTTGCTGGAGTCAGTGCGGCATTGGTTCCTTACTGTGGCCAGGGAGATGAGGCGTCGGGTCCTTACTTCTAGGCAGAACAGGTGATGCGCCAGTTCTGTCTGGTTACAGGGGAGACGATACAGCGTCATTAGAAAGGCGTCAGTTCCTTATGACCTGGTGGGGTCGATGAGTCCAGCAGATCACAACATGGTGCGTCGACTTCAGTGTTTTGAGCACACCACAGGACTTCAGCAGCATCACAGCGATATCGGGGTTACGTTGCAGGCTGCAGTCATTGCGTTCAGTGGGGACGCCAGAGCAGGCAGCAGAGCAGCGGTGGAAGGCGGCACTGGTTCTGGAATCGCTGAAGTCTGTGGACTAGCTAGGAACTAGCAGATGAAGTATTTGTTGGCCCTGAGACTTCATAACAGGAGGCAAGCTCAATCTAAGCCCTTGGAGAGCACTTGTGGAGGAACCCATATACTTCCAGCAGAGTCAAGGAACAGTAGGCAGCAGGGCAACAAGCAAGAGAGAAGTTCTTCCAGAAAAGCAGTCCAGCTGAGTACTTTGGGCAGCCAAGCAGTCCTTCTGACAGAGTCCAGTTGCAGATACAAAAGTGTCTGATTTGGTGGGGTCACAGCCCCAGTATATTTACTCAAAAGTGCCTTTGAAGAGAAAGAAACTTCAAAGAGTGGTTTTGAAGTCCACAAGTTCCCCTTTCAACTCAGCCCTGTCTGCCAGGACCCCTTGGGGATTTGGGGGGGTTATTAGTCCTTTGTGTGAGGACAAGCCACTGGGCTTTGAAGTGTAAGAGAGAGCCCCTCCACCCTTCCTGCCCAGGGAAACCCATCTGTATGCAGACAAATGCAGATACAGCGGAGTGTCCTGTCTTTATGGCTGTGTGGGTGGAATACACAAGGGGAGCTGTCAACCAGCACAGAACAGACATGGATTAGACAGTGCTTAATTTGTAAATAAAAACATGGCGGGGCTCAAAGTCCTCCTCTTAAACAAGCAGCTGCTGCAATTAAATGTGGGAACACAGAATACTGAGGCAGCATAATCCTAAAGCCATCTCGGGCCTCTTCAATCCATTTAAAGCCACTCCTTGCCCCTTCAGCTCACTTTTGCAGCTTTCTACTTTCTCCCATTGTGACCCTTTTTCGTTTTTCCCTTCCTCCATCTTTTCCAAATGTGTCTTTTGCTCACAGCAAATGCTTGGGGCAGAAGAATAAGCGCCGGGCCCTCAAAAGTAAGTGCTGGTGCCCAGCACCGGAAACAACAAGCATAAAGTAAGCACTGGGATTGGAAACAGGCTGTAAGGCACAGATGGCAGAGAAATACCCATTTTCTAAAAGTCTCACTTAAAAATGCTCCTAGGGGAACTATTTAGATATAGTATGCGTACATATTATACAGTCTTCAATTAATGAATAAGACAACTCCGTACTGTTAAAATCCAATATATTACTCAATAGGATTCATGAAGTTCAAAAAGATGTACAACAATTCCAACGAATGTCTATTTCATAAACAACAACACTGTATATAACCCCTCTAGATCATAAGATTTAATCCAAACTGCAGATTCAGTAAGGGGTTATAACCCTCCTCATGACACAGTTCTGCACAATAATTGCCTGGTTTTCAGTCCCAGTTCAAGCAATATCATGGACTTTCAATTCAGCTTGTCAAATGAGAAGGTAATGTCGACGTTTCGGCCTGTAGTGGCAGTCAGAGGTCAGTTAGACCATCATCAGGACTCAGTGTTGTTAAATAATACATACACATAAGAAAAATTAATTAATAAATAGTACGTGCAATCTATGAAATCACACCATGTGTACCACCCGTTGAACCCAAAAAAACACCAAAACACAGGTGTGGATAGTAGTATAAGTCACCACCTATATGACAAGCAAAGTTTAAAAAAAGACTTTAAAAACATAGCAAACATGCACCAAAAAGTACACTGTGACGGGCTCCCAACTAGAATAGCTATATTTTGCTACTTACAACAGGTTGCAAAAATAGGCTCTGTAGCAACACACCAGGGAATTTCAACCTACAAACCCAGGTAAACAAATCTACAAAGATTTAAATATTAGAATTGCTTAACAGTCATACAACAGAAACTCTAGAAAAACTCTGCCTCCATTGCAGTGTACTCATACCTTTTAAATTTGGGACTGCTAGCGTCTGTCTTCATCCACATCTGCTCAACACATGCGAGCCAGAATCAAACTTTGCTGGCCTTGCCAGTGAGTTTAAATAAGGAAGTGAAAGGTCATGTGACCATTCCAGTGACTTTGCCAGCCATCTTAAACTGGTAAAAATGCCTAACTAATACCCTGAGTTTGGAAACTGTTGTAATTATGGTAAGTATACTGTTGTCAACCTCAGTAAGTTAATAAATAAAATATCCATCTGGGCCATAAGCTCAGTCCATGTTAGTAAGATCCACACGCTGTCTGACTCCCTATTACAGAGCATTCAGGTAGTTACATGTCAGATGACCAAATGCAGTAACTGTGGCGGCCATCTTTAAGTGTAATAATGGCCCATCTAAATACTCTCCAATACTAAATCTACTTTCACAACCCTGCTGTAGGTAGCCCCAGAGTCTAGCTTATCCACAGAACAGATAGAATAGACCCAACCAATCATTGTCAGGGCATTATTAGCCTTCAACCACAGCAACCAATACAACTAAATGTCAGAAATGAAAGTACAGATAAAAGGGACTCACAGCCCTCATACCAACTATAAGAAAGAAAAGGACACAATAGGAAACCCTGAAAGGGACCAGACCCTCTCTAGTAGAGCTTCTAGATATCAATTCAGTGTCCGCAATTGCAGGCACAGAACCATGAAAGGCGGTTAAGAATCATAACTGTCTATATGGAATACATCACAATAACTGTTCCGTTCATGATAGTCTATCTACGACGTTGCTAGTATCTGCCATTCCACCTGTTGATTCAGACCCTTTTTAACTGTATCTGCAAGCCAAATCCATCGGATCTCTTTAATGGTCAACAGGCGGTCCACATTTACACGTCTTTTCGAGGGTTTTATAACATCAAGCACAAACAGTGCATATTGTTGGGGTCATGTTTCATAAGATTGTAATGTTCAACCATAGGAGCATTCACAACATTACACCATATTCGTGATTGATGTTGAGTAATCCGTTTTCTGACCTCCTGAGTTGTTTTACCAATGTAAAACAAAGAACATGGGCATTGAATACAGTAAATAACAGTTTTAGAGCCACAGTTAGAAAAATGTTTCAGCTGCCAAGTTCTCTCATTTAGACAGCATGTTTTTACAATTTTAGTGGAAGCATATGTACTGCAGTTCCCACACAGGTAATGTCCAGCCCTTGGTGTTAGCCCCCAGATATTACTCAGTGTGTGTGCTTCTGGTTCAATGTAGGCCCTCACTAGACTGTTTCTCAAATTTTGACCCCTTTTGAAGGCAAATAATGGTTTCTCAAGTGGAATATCAAGAGAGGCTAATAAGTGCCAATTTGTAAAAATATTCTTTTTAATTCCATTTGACTCTGAACCAAATATTGTAACACAAGTCATACAAAAGTGAACAGCTTTCTCTTTGACCTGGAGTAAGGCTTGTGGATCGTAATACCAGGCACATTTCAGGGATCTTTTAACCAGTCTATATGGATAGCCTCTTTTGATCAATTTGGACATTAGAGTCTTGGCTTCCAAAAAATAGGTGTCCTTCTTGGTGCAATTACGTTTAATCCTTAAGAATTGCCCAAACGGTAAATTGCCATTTAAATTCCTGGGATGATGGCTATTATATCTCAGAAGACTATTTCTGGCAGTGGGTTTAGTATGTAGGCCACCATATAGCTCACCCTCATCAACTGAAATTTTAAAATCTAAAAAATTATTTGAATGGGTATCATACTTCAGGGTAAATTTTAAGTTGGTATTTTGATTATTAATCCATTTGTGAAACTGTAGTAAGTCACTTATTGGACCATGCCAAATAAAAATATTTCATCTATATACCAGAGCCATTTTGTGATGTAACTGCCATAAGGATTATCCCCCTTATAGATGGTATACTCTTCAAAAGTGGCCACATATAGATTTGCAATATCAGGAGCAAAAATAGCTCCCATTGATACTCCATTTATTTGTGCAAAGTACTCATCATTGAAAAGGAAGTAATTGCATTCCAATGCAATCTGAGCACAACTTGTGATAAAATCAGAGGGGACCCTATGAAGTCTTGGTCTAGAGTCAAGAATGGTGGTAATTACCTCAAGTGCCTCACCTTGTGGAATATTGGTGTACAAGTTTTCTCTATTCATTGTAAACAAGATGTCAACCTCGGGATTAAAAGAAGCCCCTTCTATTTGAGTGATCACAGACAGACTATCTCTTGGGTATGACTTGGTTAGGGGAACAAACGGTTTGATGAAAAAAATCAACATTTTCTGCAAGTGGTTGTAAAACAGATTAGCAGCCAGGTACGATGGGTCTTCCTGGTGGTTTCTTTGTATCTTCGTACCTTGAAGGGAACAGCTATCACAGCAGTTGTCTTCAAGGTGCAAAGAATTTGGTGAGTGGTCCAAAGTGGGAGCTTGTTTTTGAAAAAAAAAACTAATGACCATCACACTGTACCATGGAGTGGGAGAGTTGTTATTTTGTAGAAAAGTACCCTCTTTCTTGGCATGGATACCCCCTTTTCCTGCCTGAGGCCAGTGTGTTTGACTGTGTTCACTGGGATCCTGCTAACCAAGACCCCAGTGATTATGCTCTCTCTCCCAAAACTCTGTATTTCACCCTAAATTGGTACACTGGCACACTGGTGCCCCCTTACAAGTCCCTAGTATATGGTACCTAGGTACCCAGGGCATTGGGGGTCCACTGGATCCTTATGAGCTGCAGCATATATTTTGCCACCCATAGGGAGCCCATGCAAAGGCTTCTGCAGGACTGCCATCGCAGCCTGCGTAAAAAGGTGCAAGCACCCTTCACTGCCAATTTTCACTCCACCAGGTCACTTATAAGTCACCCCTATGGCAGGCCGTCCAGCCCAGAGGGCAGGGTGCAAAGTACCTGTGTGTGAGTGCACCCCTGCACATTTTCCCAGACTTCATGAGTGCAGGGACACCATTTTACGCGTGTACTGGACATAGGACACTACCTATGTCCAGCTACATAATGGTAACATAGAGCATAGACATGTTTGGTATCAAACATGTTGGAATCATACCCCAAGGCTTTTGCAAGCATTGGATGTATGATTCCATGCATTTCAGCCAAGCTGCTGCCACCTCCCAGACAGGGTTCTGCCCTCCTGTTACTTGAGAAGCTCAAGCCCTGGAAAGCAGAACAAAGGATTTCCTTTGGGACAGGGGTGTTAAACCCTCTCCCTTTGGAAATAGATGTTATGGGCTGTGAGGGGTATCCTCCCCAAGACACTGGAAATGCTTTAAAGGGCACATTTGGAGCCCTCCTTGCATAAACCAGTCTACACCAGTTCAGGGACCCCAAGTCCCTGCTCTGGCACGAAACTGGACACAGGAAAGGGGAGTGACCACTCCCCTGTCCGTCACCACCCCAGGGGTGATGCTCAGAGCTCCTCCAGAGGGTCACTGAGTTTTGCCATCTTGGATTCAAGGTTGGCAGGGAACTCTGGGCGCATCTGAGTGGCCAGTGCCAGCAGGTGATGTTAGAGCCCTCCTCCGATAGCTGCTTACCTGGTTAGGTGACCAATCCCCCTTTCAGGGCTATTTAGGGTCTCTCCTTTGGTTGGTTCCTCAGATTTGGACTGCAAGACTCCAGCAGGAATCCTCTGCACCCTCCACTTTGACTTCTCACCGAAGAAACTGCATCTGGACTCTTCAGGACCCTACAAGCTGCAACAAAGAAGCAAGACGCCTTCTGCAACATTGATCTTCAGCTCCTGCCAGGACCTGCAACAGTTTCCTGGTCACTCATCCTCTGAGGACAGGCCGTCTTCAGCCTGCATCAGAAGGAAGAGGAATATCCCTTGGGGTGAAGGAGTCACTCCTCTGCTTCTGCAGGCACAAACTGCAACGACGACCGGCTGCGTGGATCTCCTCTCCTGCTCAGCTGTGTGGATCCTGCATCACAGGTGGTGGACTGAAGTGGTCCCAATGGTCCTCTCTTTCAGCTGTCCAACTTTGGTGGAGGTAAGACCTTGCCTCCCCATGCAAGACAGTACCCTCGTGCACCATGTCTTATGTAGCTGCCAAGGCTTGTTGGCATCCTTCCTCCAAGATCTTCATACATCTTGAAGCTCCAGCCCCCAGCACTCTTTCTTGGGATGCACAGCCTTTGAGTGGATTTCCCGTGTCGTGGGAGCCTTTGTCGTAGTGCTGTGTGGGCCTCTTCTGCAACTTTCTTGTCCCTGCCCTGTGGGACTCCTGTGTACGTTGCTTGGTGTTCTGGGGGCTCTCTGTGTCACCAAGGGCCCCCTCTGACTTCCCCTCCTGGGTGGAGTCCACGTGGTCCTTCCTGGTCCCTGGCAGTGCAAACTGCAAGCTTTGTGTGTGCCAAGGCTTGTTGGCGGACTCAAATGACGCATACCCGACTGCAATCCTCCATCCGGCATGGGACATTACTTGCACCCTCCAGGAACCTGACTTGGTCTTCTTGGGTGAAGTACTGGCTTTTCTTCTCCACCTGAAGTTCTCCTTTTGCACCTTCATCTGGGTTAGCAGGGGCTCCTGCTCTTCCTGTACTCTTCTGTGCTTCTTGGACTTGGTCCCGTTCTTCCATAGGTCTTCTTGTCCAGGAATCCACTGTTGGTGTCTTGCAGTCCCTTCTGGGTTTCGCAATAATCTTCTGTTCTTCTTTGTGTGTGTTCTAGGAAACTTACTCTGATTTACCCCGGCTTTCCTGGTCACTGGGTGGGTTCAGGTACTTACCTTTGAGCTTTCTAAGTACTCTCAGCTCCCCTCTAAACACTACGCTTCCATAGGTGGGAGATCGACTTTCGCATTCCACTTTCTTAGCATATGGTTTGTTCTTCACATAGGCCCATTTCTAACTATTGTGATTTTCACTAATTGCACTGTTTTCTGTTTTTATGCCTATTTCTGCATACTAGTGTATATAATTTGTGTATTACTTACCTCCTAGGGGAGTATAGCCTCTATGGTATTTTTGGAATTTGGTTCACCAAAATAAAGTACCTTTATTTTTGTAACACTGAGGGCCTGATTACAACTTTGGAGGAGGTGTTAATCTGTCCCAAAAGTGACGGTAAAGTGACGGATATACCACCAGCCGTATTACGAGTCCATTATATCCTATGGAACTCGTAATACGGCTGGTGGTATATCCGTCACATTTGGGACGGATTAACACCTCCTCCAAAGTTGTAATCAGGCCCTGAGTGTTTTCTTTCATGTGTGTGAGTACTGTGTGACTACATTGGTATTACATGAGCTTTGCATGTCTCCTAGATAAGCCTTAGCTGCTCATCCACAGCTACCTCTAGAGCCTTACTTCTACACACAGCCTACAGTACACTAATAAGGGATAACTGGACCTGGTATAAAGTACCATAGGTACCCACCACACACCAGGCCCCACCACACCACACACCAGGCCAGCCTCCTCCATATTGTTTTTATTTGTCCCTCACCATTCCGTTAGTGGCTGAGCACGATGTCCATTTACCTATAAATCAGGCCCTTAGTCAGTTTTTTGGTTCTCAAAATCCTCCAAGGGGGCAAGGTCAGAAGCTATAGCTGAACACGGATCCACAAGACCAAGTACTCTCACCATGAGGTCACGATAAAGTATTTTTCTTCACAGCAGGAAGCTTTGGATGTGATAAACCTGGATATTTTTCCTGTTGACAGTGGGCTCTCCTTGGGGAAAACTCAGAAGTTTGCCTGCTGCCTCCTTATAGCCACACCCGGATGGAGATGATGTGTCCTCACTTCTGTCAGTGCTAAAACTATGTGAAAGCTCTTTTTTGTGTTGCTAGCTGTCCCTGTTAACTACCCAGATTTACCATATTTCCTATTCACCTTCTTAGATTATTAATCCCAGCTAATAGGTCACTATGAACACTACTGTTAGACCTGACAGCCTTAGGGTGGTCATCCTTTAACTTTTTGACTGCCTCCCTCCAATTTTCTGACACCGTTTTTGCTGTTTTAGGACTCTGCACACTTTACCACTGCTAACCGGTGCTAAAGTGCATATGCTCTCTCCCTTAAACATGGTAACATTGGTTCACTCCCAATTGGCATATCTGACTTATTTGTAAGTCCCTAGTGAAGTGCACTACATGTGCCAGGGCCTATAAATTGAATGCTACTAGTGGGCGTGCAGCACTGGTAGTGCCACCCACATAAGTAGCCCCTTAACCATGTCTCAGGCCTGCAATTGCAAGGCCTGTGTGAGCTGTTTCACTGCCACTTCGACTTGGCATTTAAAAGTACTTGCCAAGCCCTAAACTCCCCTTTTTCCATAAGTCACCCCTAAGGTAGGCCCTAGGCAACCCATAGGGAAGGGTGCTGTGCAGGTAAAAGGCAGGACGTGTATATGTGTGTTTATTTGTCCTGGTAGTGGAAAACTCCTAAATTCGTTTTCCACTACTGTGAGGCCTGCTCCTTTCATAGGATAGCATTAGGACTACCTTCATATACATTCTGAGTGGTAGATTCTGATCAGAAAGAGGTAACCAGGTAATAGTTAGTATTGCCAGAATGGTAATAGAAAATCCTGCTTATTGGTGAGGTTGGATTGTATGTTACTATTTTAGAAGTGCCACATTTAGAAAGTGAGCATTTCTCTGCACTTAAAATCCTCCTGTGTCTCACAGACTGTCTCCAAACAACATCTGGGCTGGCTGACAGCTCCCTTGTGCATTTCATCCAGACAACCACAAACACAGGACACTCAGTCACACCTGCACCCATCTGCATAATGAATGGGTCTTCCTGGGCTGGAAGGGTGGAGGGCCTGACACATTTGACTGCCAACCCCCCTACTGGGACACTGGCAGACAGACCTGTACTGAAAGTGGAACTTGTGCCCTCCAAAACTACTCTTTGAAGTTTCCCCCACTTGAAAAGCATTTATGGGTATATAAACTGGGTCCTTGACCCCACCAATTCAGACACTTCTGGACCTGAACCTGCAGCCTGTCAAAAAGAACTGCCTGGCGGGCCAAAGGACTCATCTGGACTGCTTTGCTGAGACGTACTGCCGTCCTGCTGTTGCCATGCTGCCCTCTGACTTTGCTGAGAAGTGCTCCTCAAGGGCTTGGATTGAGCTTGCCTCCTGTTTTCTGAAGTCTCAGGGCCAAAAATACTTCATCTCTTCAGGGAAACTCCTTGTGCGCCAGAAAATCAATGCACAGCCTGCCGGAAACAGCGCACAGCCGTTTTGAGACTGAGAAATCACAGTACAGCCCAGCCGGAACACAGCCCGACTTTCAGAGTGAAGATTTGACACAGCGTATGCCTTGCAACCGGAAATTAGATGCACAGCCCTACCGGATTGACGCACAGCTGAACCGGAACGATGCAGCCAATTTACCAAGTGGAAAATTGATGCAGCACCTGCCGTGCAATAGAAAAGTTGAGACACCGGATCAAGCCTGTGGCTTCTTCTTGCACACCCAGGATTTCACTGTATCGTCCCGGGGTGTCAAAAAGATCCCCTCATCTCAGTGAGGAACCACGACTGTGTGCCAAAAAACAAAGCGAAGCCACTTGCAGCGTGGAAATGAAACAACAAACCATTTGTACCGCGTCAAAAAATCCAACACACACCCTATTTTTCTATGCATCTCGTCTCCGTGCATGTGTGTTATTTTTGACGCAAACCAGGTACTTTGTGTAATCAAGAGACAACTGTTGATTTTTAAGATTCAAGACTCTTTTTAAACCTGCAAAAGTGATATTTCAACTTATGCTTCTTGAATCTTTATCGTTTTGGCCTTAATTTAACCAGATAACTATCCTTTATCTTTCTACCTGTGTGGTGTATTTTTGTGGTGTTTTCACTGTGTTACTGTGTGATTTATTGCACACATACTTTACACATTGCCTTCTAAGTTAAGCCTGACTGCTCAGTGCCAAGCTACCAGATGTGGGCACAGGATAATTTGGATTGTGTGTGACTTACCCTGACTAGGAAGGGTGTATACCTCTGCCAACTAGAGACCCCATTTCTAACAACTACTCCTTCTTTCCTGCTGCCAGAGATGAAGCCATTGTCTTCAAGAAGGAGGTTCATCAGGCGTGGGGGAATATTCAGTCTCTGGAGCATGGCTTTAAGGTAAACCAGTTTTAAACCAGTTTACATTTGGCACCACAAAGTAGACTTTTCTAAAGTTACTTTTCAACTAAAGTTATCCACTTTTATAATTGAATTCGATGTGACAGCTGGCTGAGAAGCCTTGCAGACAACCCTTGAAGCCTTGTATCTTTGGGCTGAAGGTGGTGCCAGATACAACTAATGGCCTCCTCACATGACTGTAAATTGCAGTTTGTGGTCCTTGCTCCTAACTACTCGAGACTTATTACAAATAATGGTATTGAAACATTTGAAATGCTCCTTTTTGCCACTGCAGACTTTGCTTAAAGCAAATAAGCATTTGTTCCAGGAGATCAACCGCAGACATTTGAATGCCATTTGTTCACTGCACTACAGTTGCCAAAAGTTGCAGTTTCAATAACTTGTTGCCTTGCCTTCACTACAGTTCAGTGTTTTCTTCACATAAGAAGTGATTGCACTGGATTATTAGAGAACTGGCAGAAGAGTATTAGCTATACTTTGATCAATGCCATTGCTACGATAATAAGGGATAGGAAAATATATCACACCTTTAAGGCTCCAACAGCTGCCAAGCTCCACCCAAAGGGATTTGAAAATGGAAATGGAAACCTATTATGCAACTACAGGAGGCAGATTGTTACTGGCTAGCCTGAGTAATTAAATTAGAGAAACTATAGATTTTATTTTTCCTTTATCTAGTAAGGGAAATATTGTACCTCCAAATCCCGTTCAGGGTTATGTGGCACTAAAGAGGAAGAGTCTTTGCATTTAGAATTGCAGTTAAACAGAACTGAAAGCTTACACCCTCAACCAAACTGCTTTTGTGCTGTTGGTCATGCTGGCAGCATCAAGGGGTGTAGGCCACGAACCCCTGGACCACTGTGCCGCCAGACAACTGCCTACTCCCACTGATGCTGCGAAAAGGAAAGGGTCCTAAGATGACTTAAGAATACATTTTTGGGATTATTCAAAAGAATGAATACTTCTCTACAGCCTCTAAAGTCTGCTTATGAGTCCAACTGAAAACTGTAATTTCAAGAGGAATTTTACAAACCTCCAGCAGATGCATCAATAAGACATCAACAAGTCAAAACCAGTTTGGTTTGGAATTCAAGCTGTCAGTTCAAATGATCTTCTTCTCTGTGACAGATACCCCTAAAGAGGAAGTTACAGGAACATTATTTCTCTTCTTGCTTATTCTCACATTTTATAAAATGGAAACCATTTTTGGATTTAGAAGCAGCACTGGTTCCTTTGTGTTTTGAAATGCATTCATAAGGATGGTGGTCTGCTGTCCCTTGCAGATTATCATCCCCGTGATTGCAGCCAATTTCAGGGGGTCACAAATTGCAACCTGTCTAATTAGGCAAGTCATTCTGCAACCACTTGCAATTTGGTATTTTGTGAATAGACCTACTTGTTAATTGTTTGGTTTGCAAAATGCTATTTCAGTTTCAAAAACTCAGTTTGCAACTTGTGGCCAGTCTCAGTGAGCAGTAGAAATATACTGAGAACAAATGAAGTTGCCCTTTCTTCTAAAAAACACTATGGACTTGATTTAGAAGTTGGCAGAGGGAATACTACATCACAAGCATGACGAAAATCCTGTCCACCGTATTACGATCCCCATAGGGTAGAATGGGATTGTAATACGACAGGTGGAATATCCGTCACCTTTGTAATGGAGTATTCCCCCCACTGACTTCTAAATCAGGCCCTCTGTTACAAAAAATCCCAAATTCAACAGTGACATACATAAAATGTGAAAGTGAATTAAGGGCCTGATTACGAGTTTGGTGGAAAGGGTCCTGCCATTGAAACGGCATTGGATTCCCTGCCCACCTAGTTGGCGGCCCATCCACTGTATTATGATGTTGGCAGGCTGCTGAACAAGAGGCTGCCACAGTCCCACTGAATCTGCCAGCCATTCGCTGACCACCTCGACGGCAGCATGGGAAAAAGCAGCTGTCCGAAGCTGGTACAGAAAAGGTTGCTGCCGACCAGAGTACGAAGTGTCTTTCCGTCAGGAGACCGCCTGCTTTGAGACAGCAGAAGCTAAGGAAATGAGGTGCAGGCTGCGAGAGTGTTGGTTTGAAAGAAAAGGCTCAGGCTGTGGGAGATGCAGACGAGAGCAGGTCCATGGCTGTCGTGGTTTGCTTGGATGAGGTCAGTGATCTCAACGCCAACAGTGATGCAGACTGTTAGAAATGGGGTCTTTGGTTGGCAGTCAGGTTACCCCCTGTCCAAGCAAGGACCCTCACTCTAGTCAGGGTAACAGAGAATCACCCTAAGCTAATCCCCGCTTGCCCCCTGGGTAGCTTGGCATGAGCAGCAGGCTTAACTTCAGAGTGCTAGGTGTTAAGTATTTGTACCAACACACACAATAACTCAATGAAAACACTACAGAATGGCACAAAACAGGTTTAGGAAAATGGAGAATATTTATCTAAACAAAACAAGACCCAATGACAAACATCCACAATACACAAGTCAAGTTATCACTTAAAAACTAAAAAGATTCTTCATGTAGTTTTAAACACAACACTAACACTATTAGCGTGGAAATTTACCTGGGTGCATTAAAAGTAACCCCACATGGGTGAGTGTGCGTCAAAAAGGGCTTGCGATGCATCTATATCACTCACGAGTGAGACCTCGCGTCATTTCTCCATCAGTCGAGTCGGCGTGTGTCGTTTCTTCTCTCCGCAGGAGAGCAATGCGTCAATTCGAACCGCACTCTCGGGTCCAGACAGGACTTGCATCGTTTTTGCATGCCCAGCAATCTTTGCATCAGAATTCCTACCGCACGATGATCCGAAAACCATGCAGCGCGGGTTGCAATCTCAGCGGTCTCCATCAGCTATGCTGTGTGTCGTTTCTCCAGCCTCGGGCGTCGATCTTCCTGTCGCGTTGAAGGCGAGTGTTGATTTCCAACCACGAAGACGTCGGAGAGTCAATTTTTCAACCGCAGATCGGAGTCGCGTCGATCTTTTCCCTGCAAAGTGGTCGTGCATGGATTTCTCAATCTTGGGGTGCCAGCTTCTCCTTTCAAGGTCCCAGGAACTGGATGAGCACCACTTGGTAGAGTAGGAGTCTCAGCAGAGGCTCCAGGTACTGGCAGAGAGAAGTCTTTGCTGTCCCTGAGACTTCAAACAACAGGAGGCAAGCTCTAAAACAAGCCTTTGGAGAGTTCTTCACAAGAAGGAAGGCAACACAAGGTCCAGTCTTTGTCCTCTAGCACAGGCAGAAGCAGCAACTGCAGGATAGCTCCACAAAGCACAGTCACAGGCAGGGCAGCTCTTCTTCCTTAGCTCTTCTCCAGGCAGAGGTTCCTCTTGGTTTCCAGAAGTGTTCTAAAGTCTGTGGGTTTGGGTGCCCTTCTTATACCCATTTTCCCCTTGAAGTAGGGTTACTTCAAAGGAAAGTCTCTCTTGTTTGTGAAATCCTGCCTTGCCCAGGCCAGGCCCCAGACACACACCAGGGGTTGGAGATTGCATTGCGTGAAGGCAGGCCCAGCCCTTTCAGGTGTGAGTGACCACTCCTCCCTTCCCTCCTAGCACAGATGGCTCATCAGGAAATGCAGACTACACCCCAGCTCCCTTTGTGTCACTGTCTAGTGAGAGGTGCAACCAGCCCAACTGTCAAACTGACCCAAACAGGGAACTCACAAACAGGCAGAGTCAAAGAAATGGCTTAAGCAAGAAAATGGCCACTTTCTAAAAGTGGCATTTTCAAACACACAATCTTAAAATCAACTTTACTAAAAGATGTATTTTTAAATTGTGAGCTCAGAGACCCCAAACTACATATGTTTATCCACTCCCAAAGGGAATTTACACTTTAATTATATTTAAAGGTAGCCACCATGTTAACCTATGAGAGGGACAGGCACTGCAGCAGTGAAAAACAAATTTAGCAGTATTTCACTGTCAGGACATATAAAACACATTACTATGGCCCTCATTACAACCCTGGCGGTCGGTGTTAAAGCAGTGGTAATACCGCCTACAGGCCGGCGGAAACAAAATGGAATCACGACCATGGCGGAAACCACCAACATAGACAGCCACCTTAACTCTCCGACCGCCACGGCGGAAGAAACAAACACCGCAGTGGTAACCGCCAACAGACAGGCGGAACACAATGTTCCGCCCTCTGTATTACAACACGCCTATCCGTCACCTTTTCCGGGGCGGAACCAATGCTATCAAAAGCACGGCGGAAACAGTACACAGAAGGGAAACCACTCACCTCTGGACACCCAACGAGGAACCAGGACGCCATGGAGCCCGAACTACACGTCCCTTGCTGCTCTTCCTCCTTCTGTATCAGGAGCAGGACAGACGCCTTCGACGACGGTGAGTACTGCACCTAAAACACAGGGGAGGGTGGGAGGGAAAAGAGAGTGACACACACACGCAACACGCACTACCCCCACCACCACCCTCACCCACAACACCATACACACAAATACATGCAGCAACATTACATATTCACCCCATCACCCCCTGCAAAAACGCAAGGACAAAAGGAAATGATTGTAACGAGTGTAATCAATAAAATTCAGATTTCAGAAATCAGTATATACAAATATGTACACCAACTACACAAGTCCGGATAGTGTTCCAATCATTGTCCGTGGACCAGTGGTCCCAAAATGCATGGGCGAAGCCCACACAAGATACCTGACTCGAAACGGAGAGATCACTGCAGGGGCATCAGATCGAAATGAAACAGGCACCTCAGAGAGAGGGGGAGGGGGGCACCTCAGCCGGATGAAGGCACGACGCCACTGCTGCACGAGGGGGCTCCATGCCCACTGCTATATCCTGGGGAGTGCAAAGCCACAGTCTCTCAAGTCTCTTCAGTGGGTGGTTTGTCCACTGCTGTATCCTGGGGAGTGCAAAGCCACAGTCTCTCAAGTCTCTTCAGTGGGTGGTGTGCCCACTGTTCTATCCTGGGGAGTGCAAAGCCACAGTCTCTCTAGTCTCTTCAGGACTGAGGTAGTTGATGTGAATCTCCACTGGTTCTGGAGGGGGCTCGGTGCCCAGAATGCTACACATGCAGTGTGGCTGGTCCCATTACCTCACATCGGTGTGTGTGCCACGAGATTGCCTAGGAACAGGTAGCATGATACGCCATGGAGGCAGAGACATACCCCACCCTGCTGCGGCTTCGCCTGCCACCTGCAGGTGCAAACAGTGATGAGAGTCATGCCTCATGGAAGCTGGGCAGGGTCCAGGAAGTCTCCTCCAGCCTCGGACAGCTGCCCACTGGGGATGATAGCCATGTCAGCTGTGGTCTGAGCACGTTGCGGGGCTGGTGGCAGTGCTTGAGGCAGTGTCTGTGGCGGAGGTGCTGGTGCATGTGTCTGCACCTGTTGAGGGACACAGCAGGACGTCTCCTGCAGCCACAGATGGCTGCCCACTCGGGATGATGCTGGGGACTGTTGCTGAGGCAGAAGACATGCAGGTGGCGGTGGAGGTGGCGGTGCAGGTTTCGGTGCTGGTGGAGGTGCAGGTGGTGGTGTCCACCGCCGTGCAGGTTGGTGTAGTGGTTGTAGTGGTTGACAGAAGGGGTGACTCTAGTCCCTCAGTCGGAGCCACTGTGCCCTGTCCTGACCTGCTCTTCGGCTTGTGTCCCTTTCCCACATTTGATGTTGCTGCTGGTGTCTTGCCACTGTCCCCTTTTGGTTTCGAGGAGCCCTTGCTGGCTGGTAGGTGCGGCTTCTCCCTCTGGGATGTGGACACCTTCTTCACCTTGGCAGGTGGCGGAATGTCCTTGGCCTCGCTAGGTGGCACACTGCAGCCCTGATGGGTGGCGCACTCAATGAGACTGCAGTTGCTGGCACCACTTTGCCTGGGGATTTGGTGGCTGAGGTGCTGGGCTGGGACCTGGAAAGCCTGGTCCTAGGGGAAGGCCGGGGGGGAGGAGGTGAAGGGAAGAGGTAAAAGTTAGCCAGGAAAAGTTTTTTAGACACACTGGGACGGGAAGATGGAGGGGATTTGGGAGGGGAGGAAGAGGTAGTAGTTGTACGAGGTGTACGTTTGCTGAATTTGGGTGAAGGTGCATGGGCCGGAGGCTGTGTGAGGTGGATGGCTGTTGGGTGGGTGTGTGCCCGCGTTTGTGTAGTTTGGGAGGAGGGCTCACAGACACACCGGGAGAGGGCACTGGGGATGTGTGAATGGTAGTGGGGGTGGTGATTGCACGTAAGCGGTGTGTGGTGATGGGCGTGCTGGTGATGGAGGTAGTGGCTGATGATTTAGTGCATGCAGGTGTGAGTGGAGACGAGACAGGGAGGGAGGAGGAGGACGTGGAGGAGGGGGACACAGTGGAAGCAGTGGATGTTGCTGTGGCTGCATGAGTATGGTGCTTGTGTGAGTGCCTGTGGGATATGTGGTGCTTATGTTTGCCATGTCCACTCTTGTGTGTTGACGGGTGTGCATGCTGGTCTGATGGTGTGTGTAGGAAGTTGGCTCTGTATGCACTATTTCAAAGTAAGGAATAGTATGCACAGAGTCCAAGGGTTCCCCTTAGAGGTAAGATAGTGGCAAAAAGAGATAATACTAATGCTCTATTTTGTGGTAGTGTGGTCGAGCAGTAGGCTTATCAAAGGAGTAGTGTTAAGCATTTGTTGTACATACACACAGGCAATAAATGAGGAACACACACTCAGAGACAAATCCAGCCAATAGGTTTTGTTATAGAAAAATATATTTTCTTAGTTTATTTTAAGAACCACAGGTTCAAATTCTACCTGTAATATCTCATTTGAAAGGTATTGCAGGTAAGTACTTTAGGAACTTTGAATAATTACAGTAGCATATATACTTTTCACATAAAACACAAATAGCTGTTTTAAAAGTGGACACAGTGCAATTTTCACAGTTCCTGGGGGAGGTAAGTTATTGTTAGTTTTAGCAGGTAAGTAAATCACTTACAAGGCTCAGGTTTGGGTCCAAGGTAGCCCACCGTTGGGGGTTCAGAGCAACCCCAAAGTCACCACACCAGCAGCTCAGGGCCGGTCAGGTGCAGAGGTCAAAGAGGTGCCCAAAACACATAGGCTTCAATGGAGAGAAGGGGGTGCCCCGGTTCTGGTCTGCCAGCAGGTAAGTACCCGCGTCTTTGGAGGGCAGACCAGGGGGGTTTTGTAGGGCACCGGGGGGGACACAAGTCAGCACAAAAAGTACACCCTCAGCAGCGCGGGGGCGGCCGGGTGCAGTGTGCAAACATGTGTCGGGTTTTCAATGATGTTCAATGAGAGACCAAGGGATCTCTTCAGCGGTGCAGGCAGGCAAGGGGGGGGCTCCTCGGGGTAGCCACCACCTGGGCAAGGGAGAGGTCCTCCTGGGGGTCACTCCTACACAGAAGTTCCGTTCCTTCGGGTGCTGGGGGCTGCGGGTGCAGGGTCTTTTCCAGCCGTCGGGACTTTAGGTTCAGGCAGTCGCGGTCAGGGGGAGCCTCGGGATTCCCTCTGCAGGCGTCGCTGTGGGGGCTCAGGGGGGACAACTTTGGTTACTCACAGTCTCGGAGTCGCCGGAGGGTCCTCCCTGAGGTGTTGGTTCTCCACCAGTCGAGTCGGGGTCGCCGGGTGCAGTGTTGCAAGTCTCACGCTTCTTGCGGGGAGTTGCAGGGGTCTTTAAATCTGCTCCTTTGAAACAAAGTTGCAGTCTTTTGGAGCAGGGCCGCTGTCCTCGGGAGTTCCTTGTCTTTCTTGAAGCAGGGCAGTCCTCTGAGGATTCAGAGGTCGCTGGTCCTTTGGAAAGCGTCGCTGGAGCAGGTTTCTTTGGAAGGCAGGAGACAGGCCGGTAGGACTGGGGCCAAAGCAGTTGGTGTCTTCTGTTCTTCCTCTGCAGGGGTTTTTCAGCTCAGCAGTCTTCTTCTTCTTGTAGGTTTCAGGAATCTAAATTCTTAGGTTCAGGGAAGCCCTTAAATACTAAATTTAAGGGTGTGTTTAGGTCTGGGGGGTTAGTAGCCAATGGCTACTAGCCCTGAGGGTGGGTACACCCTCTTTGTGCCTCCTCCCAAGGGGAGGGGGTCACATTCCTATCCCTATTGGGGGAATCCTCCTTCTACAAGATGGAGGATTTCTAAAAGTCAGAGTCACCTCAGCTCAGGACACCTTAGGGGCTGTCCTGACTGGCCAGTGACTCCTCCTTGTTATTCTCATTATTTCTCCTGGACTTGCCGCCAAAAGTGGGGGCTGTGTCCAGGGGGCGGGCATCTCCACTAGCTGGAGTGCCCTGGGGCATTGTAACACGAAGCTTGAGCCTTTGAAGCTCACTGCTAGGTGTTACAGTTCCTGCAGGGGGGAGGTGTGAAGCACCTCCACCCAGAGCAGGCTTTGTTTCTGTCCTCAGAGAGCACAAAGGCTCTCACCGCATGAGGTCAGACACTCGTCTCTCAGCAGCAGGCTGGCACAGACCAGTCAGTCCTGCACTGAACAATTGGGTAAAATACAGGGGGTATCTCTAAGATGCCCTCTGTGTGCATTTTTTAATAAATCCAACACTGGCATCAGTGTGGGTTTATTATTCTGAGAAGTTTGATACTAAACTTCCCAGTATTCAGTGTAGCCATTATGGAGCTGTGGAGTTCGTTTTTGACAGACTCCCAGCCCATATACTCTTATGGCTACCCTGCACTTACAATGTCTAAGGTTTTGCTTAGACACTGTAGGGGCATTGTGCTCATGCACATATGCCCTCACCTGTGGTATAGTGCACCCTGCCTTAGGGCTGTAAGGCCTACTAGAGGGGTGACTTACCTATGCCACAGGCAGTGGGAGGTTGGCATGGCACCCTGAGGGGAGTGCCATGTCGACTTAGTCATTTTCTCCCCATCAGCACACACAAGCTGGCAAGCAGTGTGTCTGTGCTGAGTGAGGGGTCCCTAGGGTGGTATAAGACATGCTGCAGCCCTTAGAGACCTTCCCTGGCATCAGGGCCCTTGGTACCAGGGGTACCAGTTACAAGGGACTTACCTAGGTGCCAGGGTTGTGCCAATTGTGGAAACAATGGTACATTTTAGGTGAAAGAACACTGGTGCTGGGGCCTGGTTAGCAGGGTCCCAGCACACTTCTCAGTCAAGTCAGCATCAGTATCAGGCAAAAAGTGGGGGGTAACTGCAACAGGGAGCCATTTCTTTACACAAGCCCCCCCCAGCCCACAGGCCAGGAGACTCAGCCAAGGCTGGGAGAGTCTTCCTAGTCTGTCAGGCGAGGAAGAGTAGAGGAAATAGGCTGGTTTGTTGCAGGGCCTACTCTGCCTTACATCCTCCTGTTCAGGTCATTCCCTCTGGGGAACTGACCCACTTCCACAGTGATAGGACCTAGTCTGAATTGCCTCTTGTCTGTGCTTTTAATGTCTCCACCCATTCTCTCTATTTTGGGGTTAGAGGTATCCACCTCTGATAATCTTATCTTAGCCAGGGTCACCCCTAGCTTACCCAAAGAGGTTACCCAGAGCTGGAGTAACCCCACCATGATCAATAGGGTCAGGGGGCCTAAATTGCTATTTGGCATGGGGTCAGACCACCATGCCAAGGATAGTGCAGCCATAAAGGCTAACACCCAGCAGAGGTCACTGACAGCTGTCAGTGCCCAGAACCACACCTTTAGCTCTTCACCTACAAGGGAAGGGGCTAAGTTACAGGCTTCTTTGAGTTCAGGGTGCCTGTCTGCTGTATTAGAGTGGGGGGTTACCACATCTTGTAGTAAACACCCTTCTTCCACTCTTTCTTCTGTTAGCTGAGGAGCCACCCACTCAGGCTTAACAGTTGCCTGACTAGCCAGGACTTCTTGTGGGTCAGGTTGGACTTTACCAGTGCCACTTTTGGAGTTCTCCCCTACTGGAGCAGAATCTCCTTGGCTTGCTGGAACCTTGGCTAAAGGTTGTCCACCCTTCCTACACTGTTTTCTTTTCTTTTTCTTCTGGGGCCTACTTGCATTTACTGCAGAGGCAGGAACTCCAGAATCCTTGGGAGAGGACTGGCACTGGACCAGCTCCTCTCTTGGGCTCTGACTAACCTCTGGGTAGTCATTTCCAAGGAGACAATCAAGGGGGAGGTCTGTACTGACTACCACCCTTCTCCAGCTAAAAGTCCCACCCACTTCTATGGGCACAAAAGCCACAGGCCTATCAGTGACCCTGTCTGGGCTAACTCTTACTCTGGCAGTCTCACCTGGGATGTACTGGTTTGAGAACACCAGCCTGTCATGCACAATGGTGTGACTGGCACAAGTGTCTCTCAGGGCAGTGGCTGGGATTCCATTCACCAGTAGGTGGTGGAAGTGTCTACTTCCCTCTGGAATCTCCAACTCACCTGTTGGGCCCTTTTTCCAGTTGAAGGCTATGAAGACCTCCTCATCTGAGGAGTCATCCCCAATGGCTACACTGGTCACCCCTGGGATTTTGCTAGGGGGGTTGTTTTTGGGACAAGAAGTGTCCTTGGTGTGGTGCCCTGTCTGTCTACAGTTATGGCACCATGCCTTAGTGGCATCCCAGTTCTTACCCTGGTACCCACCTTTGTTTTGGGTTGTGTCTCGGGCCCACCCACCTGGTCTGGTTTTTGGGGGCCTACAGAGGACTCTTTTTCTTTGTTTCTAGTGTCACCCACTTTCTCCTGGGGAGCCTTTGTAACCCCTTTCTTTTGGTCACCCCCAGTGGAAGTTTTGGTTACCCTAGTCTTGACCCAATGGTCCGCCTTCTTTCCCAATTCTTGGGGAGAAATTGGTCCTAGGTCTACCAGATACTGATGCAACTTTTCATTGAAGCAGTTACTAAAAATGTGTTCTTTCATAAACAAATTATAAAGCCCAACATAGTCATGCACTTCATTTCCAGTTACCCAACCATCCAGTGTTTTCACTGAGTAGTCTACAAAATCAACCCAGGTCTGGCTCGAGGATTTTTGAGCCCCCCTGAATCTAATTCTATACTCCTCAGTGGAGAATCCAAAGCCCTCAGTCAGGGTACCCTTCATGAGGTCATAAGATTCTGCATCTTTTCCAGAGAGTGTGAGGAGTCTATCCCTACACTTTCCAGTGAACATTTCCCAAAGGAGAACACCCCAGTGAGATTTGTTCACTTTTCTGGTTACACAAGCCCTCTCAAAAGCTGTGAACCATTTGGTGATGTCATCACCATCTTCATATTTAGTTACAATCCCTTTAGGGATTTTCAACATGTCAGGAGAATCTCTGACCCTATTTATGTTGCTGCCACCATTGATGGGTCCTAGGCCCATCTCTTGTCTTTCCCTTTCTATGGCTAGGATCTGTCTTTCCAAAGCCAATCTTTTGGCCATCCTGGCTAACTGGATGTCCTCTTCACTGGAGTTATCCTCAGTGATTTCAGAGAAGTTGGTCCCTCCTGTGAGGGAGCCAGCATCTCTGACTATTATGCTTGGAGTCAGGGCTTGAGAGGCCCTGTCTTCCCTAGATAGGACTGGTAGGGGGGAATCACCCTCCAAGTCACTATCATCATCCTCTGTGTTGCCATCCTCAGAGGGGTTGGCCTTTTCAAACTCTGCCAACAGCTCATGGAGCTGTAGTTTGGAAGGTCTGGGGCCCATTACTATTTTCTTTATTTTACAGAGTGACCTTAGCTCCCTCATCTTAAGATGGAGGTTAGGTGTGGTGTCGAGTTCCACCACATTCATCTCTGCACTAGACATTATGCTTCTAAAAGTTGGAATACTTTTTAGGAATCTAAAAACTAGTTCTAGAATCTAATTAAAACTTTTACCAAACTTTTAAACTCTAAAAGAAATGCTAAACAGGATCTAACACAAGGCCCTAGCAGGTCTTTTAAGAATTTAGAAAAATTTCAAATTGCAAAAAATCTATTTCTAATGACAATTTTTGGAATTTGTCGTGTGATCAGGTATTGGCTGAGTAGTCCAGCAAATGCAAAGTCTTGTACCCCACCGCTGATCCACCAATGTAGGAAGTTGGCTCTGTATGCACTATTTCAAAGTAAGGAATAGTATGCACAGAGTCCAAGGGTTCCCCTTAGAGGTAAGATAGTGGCAAAAAGAGATAATACTAATGCTCTATTTTGTGGTACTGTGGTCGAGCAGTAGGCTTATCAAAGGAGTAGTGTTAAGCATTTGTTGTACATACACACAGGCAATAAATGAGGAACACACACTCAGAGACAAATCCAGCCAATAGGTTTTGTTATAGAAAAATATCTTTTCTTAGTTTATTTTAAGAACCACAGGTTCAAATTCTACCTGTAATATCTCATTTGAAAGGTATTGCAGGTAAGTACTTTAGGAACTTTGAATAATTACAGTAGCATATATACTTTTCACATAAAACACAAATAGCTGTTTTAAAAGTGGACACAGTGCAATTTTCACAGTTCCTGGGGGAGGTAAGTTATTGTTAGTTTTAGCAGGTAAGTAAATCACTTACAAGGCTCAGGTTTGGGTCCAAGGTAGCCCACCGTTGGGGGTTCAGAGCAACCCCAAAGTCACCACACCAGCAGCTCAGGGCCGGTCAGGTGCAGAGGTGAAAGAGGTGCCCAAAACTCACAGGCTTCAATGGAGAGAAGGGGTGCCCCGGTTCCGGTCTGCCAGCAGGTAAGTACCCGCGTCTTCGGAGGGCAGACCAGGGGGGTTTTGTAGGGCACCGGGGGGGACACAAGTCAGCACAAAAAGTACATCCTCAGTAGCGCGGGGGCGGCCGGGTGCAGTGTGCAAACACGCATCGGGTTTTCAATGATGTTCAATGAGAGACCAAGGGATCTCTTCAGCGGTGCAGGCAGGCAAGGGGGGGGCTCCTCGGGGTAGCCACCACCTGGGCAAGGGAGAGGGCCTCCTGGGGGTCACTCCTACACAGAAGTTCCGTTCCTTCAGGTGCTGGGGGCTGCGGGTGCAGGGTCTTTTCCAGCCGTCAGGACTTTAGGTTCAGGCAGTCGCGGTCAGGGGGAGCCTCGGGATTCCCTCTGCAGGCGTCGCTGTGGGGGCTCAGGGGGGACAACTTTGGTTACTCAGAGTCTCGGAGTCGCCGTAGGGTCCTCCCTGAGGTGTTGGTTCTCCACCAGTCGAGTCGGGGTCGCCGGGTGCAGTGTTGCAAGTCTCACGCTTCTTGCGGGGAGTTGCAGGGGTCTTTAAATCTGCTCCTTTGAAACAAAGTTGCAGTCTTTTGGAGCAGGGCCGCTGTCCTCGGGAGTTTCTTGTCTTTCTTGAAGCAGGGCAGTCCTCTGAGGATTCAGAGGTCGCTGGTCCTTTGGAAAGCGTCGCTGGAGCAGGTTTCTTTGGAAGGCAGGAGACAGGCCGGTAGGACTGGGGCCAAAGCAGTTGGTGTCTTCTGTTCTTCCTCTGCAGGGGTTTTTCAGCTCAGCAGTCTTCTTCTTCTTGTAGGTTTCAGGAATCTAAATTCTTAGGTTCAGGGAAGCCCTTAAATACTAAATTTAAGGGCGTGTTTAGGTCTGGGGGGTTAGTAGCCAATGGCTACTAGCCCTGAGGGTGGGTACACCCTCTTTGTGCCTCCTCCCAAGGGAGGGGGTCACATTCCTATCCCTATTGGGGGAATCCTCCTTCTACAAGATGGAGGATTTCTAAAAGTCAGAGTCACCTCAGCTCAGGACACCTTAGGGGCTGTCCTGACTGGCCAGTGACTCCTCCTTGTTATTCTCATTATTTCTCCTGGACTTGCCGCCAAAAGTGGGGGCTGTGTCCAGGGGGCGGGCATCTCCACTAGCTGGAGTGCCCTGGGGCATTGTAACACGAAGCTTGAGACTTTGAAGCTCACTGCTAGGTGTTACAGTTCCTGCAGGGGGGAGGTGTGAAGCACCTCCACCCAGAGCAGGCTTTGTTTCTGTCCTCAGAGAGCACAAAGGCTCTCACCGCATGAGGTCAGACACTCGTCTCTCAGCAGCAGGCTGGCACAGACCAGTCAGTCCTGCACTGAACAATTGGGTAAAATACAGGGGGTATCTCTAAGATGCCCTCTTTGTGCATTTTTTAATAAATCCAACACTGGCATCAGTGTGGGTTTATTATTCTGAGAAGTTTGATACTAAACTTCCCAGTATTCAGTGTAGCCATTATGGAGCTGTGGAGTTCGTTTTTGACAGACTCCCAGCCCATATACTCTTATGGCTACCCTGCACTTACAATGTCTAAGGTTTTGCTTAGACACTGTAGGGGCATTGTGCTCATGCACATATGCCCTCACCTGTGGTATAGTGCACCCTGCCTTAGGGCTGTAAGGCCTACTAGAGGGGTGACTTACCTATGCCACAGGCAGTGGGAGGTTGGCATGGCACCCTGAGGGGAGTGCCATGTCGACTTAGTCATTTTCTCCCCATCAGCACACACAAGCTGGCAAGCAGTGTGTCTGTGCTGAGTGAGGGGTCCCTAGGGTGGCATAAGACATGCTGCAGCCCTTAGAGACCTTCCCTGGCATCAGGGCCCTTGGTACCAGGGGTACCAGTTACAAGGGACTTACCTAGGTGCCAGGGTTGTGCCAATTGTGGAAACAATGGTACATTTTAGGTGAAAGAACACTGGTGCTGGGGCCTGGTTAGCAGGGTCCCAGCACACTTCTCAGTCAAGTCAGCATCAGTATCAGGCAAAAAGTGGGGGGTAACTGCAACAGGGAGCCATTTCTTTACAGTGTGCTTGGGATAGACTGAGGTACAGGGGATTGGGTCAGGGTGGAGGAAGTTGGAGGGGGGAGGCTGGACACAGGGACAATGGCTGCCATCAGTGCTGAGGCCAGAGCCTGAAATGCTCTCTGTTGGGCCACCTGCCCAGAAAGAATGCCCTCCAGGGATGCATTTGTTTGTTGCAAATGCCACTCAACACCCTGGATGGCATTCAAAATTTAGATTGCCCAACAGTGAGGGATCTCAGGAGGTCAATAGCCTCCTCACTAAGGGCAGCAGGGCTGACTGGGGCAGGGCCTGAGGTGCCTGGGGCGAAGGAGATGCCCACCCTCCTGGGTGAGCGGGCACGGGACACACGCTGAGGGGCTGTTGGGAGGGCGGTGCTGGTGGGGGGGTGGCGGCTGTACCTGTTGATGCGGTGGGCACAGAGGTGCCCGCCACCGCAAGGGAGCTCCCATCATAGGAGGAGATGCTGTCGCTGGTGTAAGCTCCTGTCTCCGTCATGGACCTCGCCCTCCGTCCCACAGGTGCCTTCAGACTCCGTTACGTCACCCTCCAGGGCCATGTTGGATGCAGCTCCCTCCGGCTCCGGTGCCACTGCTCCTCCGCCAGATGATGCTAATGCACGCAAGAACAGGGTGACACAACAAAAAGGGGGGGACAGAAGAAACACATGTTCAGTGCATGCAACACCACTACCGTTGGCGAACACAACACACAGGGAGCAGCCTTATGCACTGAGCCATGCACTAACAGTTCTTAGGAAGTTCACATGCCCATGGGGGACGATGCCTAAGCCTAATCGCTGCACACCTAGAACCCACAGGAGCCTGACTAGGTGTAGATGGCCCCAGCCAGACACCTCGTAAAGCGCGCAGAGTCAGCTGAATGAGAGTGTACTCACTCCCTTGTGGCTGCTGTGATGCCCTCAAGCGCCCATCAAGCTCCGGATAGGCCACCGCCAGGATCCGGTACATCAGGGGGGTCATGGTGCAACAGGCACCCCTTCCACGTTGGGAGGCCATCCCCAGCTGGGCCTCCGCCGTCTTCTTGCTCCAGCGGCGCAGGTCCTCCCATCTTTTCTGGCAGTGGGTGCTCCGTCTATGGTAGACCGCCAGGGCCCAGACGTCCTCGGTGATGGCATGCCAAATACCCTTCTTCTGGTGGGCGCTGACCTAGAGGAAAAGTGAAGTTAGAATGGATGTTACTATCCCGTACATTTCATCTCACGCATTGCCTAAACACCTCCCACCCTAGGCCAGACATACATACACACACACTATCCTGACATGCTGGCCTGTCCCCCTCCCCACTCTCTTCCATCCACGACACTCCACACAATCATGTGCCATCCACCATGCTCACAGTGTACTCACCTGTTTGTCTGGAGGACCATACAGTTGCGTGTACTGAGGGAGGACCCCTCCACCAGTTTCTCCAACTCCTCCGAAGTGAAGGCAGGGGCCCTTTCCCCAGACACTGTAGCCATCATCGCTTCCAGACACAGGTCACAGCAGCACTTGCAGTGTAGGTCCTCTCCTGTTAAAGGTCAGGTATCAAGTGAGGGAACAGTTAGAAAATGGCGGCCACGTCCACAGCGGTGCGTACCGTCACCACCGGCGTGCATCATCATTGGCTCCTCGGACCCATAGGGCCCAATGTTAACCAGTGCTGAATTGCGACGCAGTCTTCGACCGCGACAGTGTACAACGCCAGCGCAGTTACCTCATTTCCCCTTGTCCCACCTTACAGGTCAGGCAGCCACCATTTCAGGGGGCCACATGGCAGGCATAAAAACGGTGTCACACCTATTTAGGCCTGGAATACGGACAGATAAAGGCACATTGTGAATTTCTAACGTTTTAGTAAATAACACATTGTGATACCTAAGTGTTGGATGACCCTCTGCTCACTGTTCTCAGCCCACAGGATGCAATATAGTCAAGACCTGCTCCTCCCATGTTGTTAGTTGTGGGGGAGGAGGTGGGAGGCCGCCGCCAGTCCTCTGAACTGCAATCTGGTGTCTTGAGACCACAGAACGCACCTTCCCCCGTACGTTGTTCCACCTCTTCCTGATGTCATCCCGTGTTCTTGGGTGCTGTCCCACTGCGTTGACCCTGTCTACGATTCTGCGCCATAGCTCCATCTTCCTTGCAATGGAGGTGTGCTGCACCTGTGATCCGAATAGCTGTGGCTCTACCTGGGCGATTTCCTCCACCATGACCCTGAGCTCCTCCTCAGAGAACCTGGGGTGTCTTTGCGATGCCATCATGTGGTGTGGGTGATGTGTAGGGTGGTGTGTGTTGTGATGTGTGAGGGGATGTGTTTGTGTGTGTTGTCTGAGGTGCGTGGATGTTGTGTGAGTGATGATGGTGTGTGCCTGTGGATGCTAGTATTGTTGATAGTGGTGTCTCTCTCTGTGCTTCTTTCTCAATTTTTGTCGTAGGGGTTTGTGGGTGATTTGGGTGTGTGTTTTATATTGTATTGGGTGTGTGGGAGTGGTGTGTGTATGTGTATCAGGTGTGTGTATTTTGAATAGTCCAATGTGGTTGTGTTTTGTAAATGTGTGTGTATTTTGAGCCAATGGAATAACGCAGTTGAAAGACCGCTGCGTGGATTCGTGGGTCATGATAGTGTGGGCGTATTCCTGTTGGCGTGACGGTGGAGGTTTTGTTATCACCAGTTTATCACTGACCTTTGGTATGGCGGACTTATGTGGGTGTCTGGATTTTGGCGGATTCCGGCCTGTGGGTCGTAATAGCTGTAGCGGAATTCTGCCGCCGCAGCGGTGTGTTGGCGGTCTTCTGCATGGTGGTAAGCGGCATTTACAGCCAATGTTGTAATGAGGGTCTAAATGAAGCCATTAAAGCATGTATGTTTAATACTGAAAAGCCCACTCCTTAGCTTCACGGAAGTTGGTTCAGTAAGCCCTGTTATGAGGCAAGGAAATCCCAAAAGAAGGTTTTAAAGGCACAACCGAGAGATAAGGTTTACGTGAGCAGTGCGCAAGATCAGTATAAAGCTGTCTTAACACAGCTGTCTAAACAGCAGCTCAAGAAGCAGGCCTGGGAGGATCTGGAACGTGTATCATGCACCAAGGACTCAGCCATGTTCTGGAAGATTGTAAATAGGGGTGCCTTTGGGACAGAAACGCTGCAGGGCTAGGCTGCAATATCCCACCCGATGTCTGGGTGAGCCATTTCTGCAGGGTTTTATGGGGGTACCCAAGGGGAGGAAATGGATGAGCTACATGGACATACCCCTAACCTGGCTATTAGATTTACTCTTGATGAGGTGTGGGAGGCTATACAGGACAGCTCTAGCCATAAAGTACCGGGCCCAGATGTCATTCCTATGGATCTGTACAAATGCTGCCTACAGTTGTGGGCACCCATACTGCTCAATGTCCTAAATGCGGCAGTCAGTGTAGAGATCTTGCCCTCTTGGAAATCGGTGTCCATGGTTCCCGTACATAAAAAAGGGAAACCGGAGTGATACAAAATCCTATCCCCCAATCTCACTCCTAGACTCCTCAGTGAAAATCCTTGGGCGAATAGTTTTAAGACGCATTGAGGACTGGATGAGTGGGAATGATGTGTTGAGCAGGGTCCAGTATGGCTTTAGGGAAGGGCTTGGAACTCAAGAGCAGTGTTTAAATTTGCTTATGCTGATCGGTAAATATACGCAGGCAAAGAAGGGTACCCTGTCCCTTGCCTTCATGGATCTTAGCTGCGCATTCGATAGGGTGAACCGTAGTAAGCTATGGGAAAGGCTAACATTAATGGGCTTAGAGACCCAAATTGTGGAACTGCTCTGTTACCTACATTCGGGAACAAATGTAACTGTGAGGTTTGGGATGGAAGGAGAATGCACAGAATATTTTGGGTTTAGAAGAGGTGTGAGGCAGGGGTGTGTTCTGGCCCCCAACCGTTTTCTCTCATATACTAATGGGCTGCACAATTTTCTGGTGGAAAAATGTAAGGATGTTCCCAAAATAAGTGGAAAGAGTGTTCTGGTCCTGATATATGCGGATGATGCAGTACTTATGGCTTGGACCAAGAACGGTCTCCGCAAGGTGGTTTGGGCGTATGATAATTTTATGTCTGACTTGAACTTGGAGGTTAATAGCAGTAAGTCACATTTCATGGTTTGTGGTAAACCAAGGAGTAAAGTGGGTGCGGTAAAGATCAATGGCCAATTTATTGGCCGTGTACAGGAATTTCCCTATCTGGGGGTAACTTTTGATGATAAGGGCACATGGAAGCCCTGCATCTCAAAAAGGTCTGCGCGTTTTAACTCTCCTGTAGGAGCTACCATTGAGTTTGCCTCAAGAGTGGAGAATAAACCCATACAGCCCCTGCTTGAGGTATATAGACGCAAATGCCTCCAGGTCCTAACGTATGGGGCAGCACTCTGGGGCTATTCGGGAAGTAAGGCTCCCCTGACAGAGGAAAATCGCTTCTGCAGAAGGCTGTTGTGGGTGGGACACAATACCTCCTGGTTTTGTATACATGAGGAACTGAATTTGGAGTTCATAGACGATGCTATTAAGATGGCACCCTTTTAGCTATGGATCTCAATTTGGTTAAATGAGTGTGCCTCCCTAAATAGGAAAATACTGCTTGACTGTATGGCTTGCGATCATGCTTTAGACATTCCCTGGCTGTCCTATATAAAAGAACTTGCTGTATCTCTTGGTCGCCCAGAAATGTTTAATGTCCCCAGAATGTTTAACACGCTCTGATAAACAGTGGGCAAAGGAGAACCTTATTAATATTTTAGGAGCCAAGAGGGAGGCAGTGGAATTAAAGAAACAATCAGTGAGGAATTTTCTAATATTAAAGTTGATGATGGGTCCAGAGTCGTATCTCTTGACGTTGAAGAATGTATGGGAAAGGACACTTATTTCGCGCGTCCACTTAGGAGTAATTAGATGTAATTTGTGTTTCCTGCTTGGACAATATGACCCAAAATGTATACAAATTTGCCCCTGTGGTGGGGTGTCCGCACTGTCTCTGCTCCATTTGACCTTGTTTTGTGATTTTCATGCTCCATTCAGGCGACAATTGTTATCCCACTTGCTGATGAAAAGGGGCTTTCTGCAGTATCGCCCGGCTTTTGTGTGGCTGCAAATGGTCCCTGATGTATTTGTGTGCCGGGGGTGGAGTCTTTTTTAAAGGGAGCCATAACTTGGTGGAATATACGTAAATTTGTAATTATTTATATGATTTTATTTACTAAATTTTGGTTGAAAAGGGAAATTGGTAGTATTTTAAGCTTTTATCTGTGTAAATTTTTTGCGTGTTTTGTTTATTATGTGTTATGTATTTATGTGACTTATGGTTGATATTATTTAACCGAATAAAGAAATGATGAGGTGCAAGCTCACTAGTTTCCTTCTTCTCCCTTCAGTCTCCAATGTGGACCCCTTCATTCAGGAATCCCCTTTACAGCAGCAACATGACTCCGAAGAAAATGACCCCGAGCCTGACGAAATCCAGGTAAGTATGTTTCACACTTTTCTCCCATTGACTGGATTGGGCACGTATGGACCGTTCTCCTGCAAAGAAAATGTACTCGTACCAGGTATTTTTTCACATGTGTCATGCATGTGCGTACATTTTACACTTATTTAGTCAACATGTACACACCTGCATCGAGACGTATGAAAAAAATCTCTTAAATTGCTGACCATGTCATGTGCTGATCCCCTACCATCAGAAACTCCGCCACTGGGTCAGTGCTGATATCTAAATGTGACAGGCAAGAGACCACCAACTCCAAGGAGTGCTTGGTACCACCGCCGTGGCAGAATGGCATTAACACCGCCAAACTCATAATCAGGCCCTAAGACGGTATAAGGGGAGGGGTTAAGCTGGGTGCCTGTGCTAATCCAAGAGCACTGCTGAGGTTTATGATCAGCTATTCCTTCCACCATAAAAAAAGTCCTTCTGGCTTTTACCTCAGGTGCGGACTTAGGAAGCGGCCCAAAACAGGGGAGAAACTCAGAGAGCCATTTGCACCTTTGGCATCCACCGGTACAGTGCGTAATTGGAAGTGTGCAGCTGTGGGAGATGCATAACTCCACTGTGTGTCCCACGGTGGCAGTACGACCTACCAAAGTGTGCTGCACCAGGTCAGCAAACACAGGAGGCACCTTAGTGGGCATGGGTGCCCAGACACGGCTAGTGCACCATTTAGCATTTGTGTATTTAGCAGGTAAATATGCAAATACCCGGCATCTCATGGCCACTTGGAGATTACAGACAAAAGGTGTCTGTCAAAGAAAAATAAGGGACTGTCTGTGAAAATAACAGATGGGCGGTCAACCTACAGTGTCAACAATGGCAGCAGTGGGAAGAAAACTACACCCACAGTACATACATTGTTTTAATTGTATATTTGAGGGGTGCTACATATTACATGTTTGGCAAATGACTCAGGCGGTCATTCTGACCCTGGCGGTCAAAGACCGCCAGGGCGGAGGACCGCGGGAGCACCGCCGACAGGCCGGCGGTGCTCCAATGGGGATTCCGACCGCGGCGGTAAAGCCGCGGTCGGACCGGCACCACTGGCGGGCTCCCGCCAGTGTACCGCCGCCCCATTGAATCCTCCACGGCGGCGCAGCTTGCTGCACCGCCGCGGGGATTCCGACCCCCCCTACCGCCATCCAGATCCCGGCGGTCCGACCGCCGGGATTCGGATGGCGGTAGGGGGGGTCGCGGGGCCCCTGGGGGCCCCTGCAGTGCCCATGCCACTGGCATGGGCATTGCAGGGGCCCCCGTAAGAGGGCCCCTACATGTATTTCACTGTCTGCTGCGCAGACAGTGAAATACGCGACGGGTGCAACTGCACCCGTCGCACAGCTTCCACTCCGCCGGCTCGATTCCGAGCCGGCTTCATCGTGGAAGCCTCTTTCCCGCTGGGCTGGCGGGCGGTCTGAAGGCGACCGCCCGCCAGCCCAGCGGGAAAGTCAGAATTACCGCCGCGGTCTTTCGACCGCGGAACGGTAACCTGACGGCGGGACTTTGGCGGGCGGCCTCCGCCGCCCGCCAAGGTCAGAATGACCGCCTCAGTGTTCCCTAAATGCTCTCTTTTAATTCAGGACTAAAGACTTGGTTGACTGTTGCACCACCATCTCCTTTTTATATTGAGCTAAGAGTCAGCATATGTGAAATGTAGGTGCAGCAGCAGCTATCAAGTAGGAGATGAGCAGAGCTGTGAACAGCAGACTCATCCCAGGGTCTGTTTAAAGAAACAGCCCTTGTTTCAAGCACCCATTCCCAAGTCGCACCCTACGCAGCTCAGATGTCCACCACCCTAACCAATGATTTTGTGTGGACACTGCCCTATAACCAGTCGACATTGCTAATGGGGAGTGCCAGTAAGGAGTGGCAGCAGACATTTGAAGGGTCATCTGCCAATGTCTGAGGAGGGGGCTCAGCCTTACTAAGACAGGCTGATGGAAACCCAGGTCCTAGACATGTTTAAATACCTGCACGGTGACTGCCAGTGGTTGGTGATCAAATACTGGGTAGGGCTACCACAGTTTTCAGGAATGTGGTTTCAGGGCAGTGGTGTGGTTTTTGAGGTGGTGGTCGTGTAGTACAATTGTCATGGTACATGGCAGTGAAGTGAAGTGGTGGGAGGTGACAGTGCTACAACATGACCTGGTAATGTGGTGGTGAAGGGTAGTGTGGTGCTGTGCGGGTGATAGGGCAGTGATGCAGTGATGCAGTGATGCATGGTCATGTAGTGGTATGAGTTGGTGGTTCTGTGTTGTGAGTTGTATGTCCATATCTTTAAAATAAAACAACAGGGTGTATCATAGACTTAGATGGGTCCTGCAATGTGGCAGCAATTACAGAGCACAGAAAAAGAACTTACATGACAGTTTGTTCCAACATAAAAATTGTTTTACGTTTAGAATAGTTTTGCAGACTGGGCATTGTCAAATGCACAACCTAATTTGCTTACTAATGTGCTCTTCTGAGTAAACCTTCACAGTTATGGCAGCAAAATTATTATCATTTACAAATCTGTTTTAATCTCCAAAGACCACCTTAAGCTAGCTGCAATGAGGCACAGCTAGGTGAAGCTGTGTAGCAGTCGTGTTTTGATACTCGGCTTTTCTCAACCCGTTAGTCCCGCGAAAGAGTTTCAACTGCAGATACTTTTACAGCCATGTTTCAATACCGGGACCTGGGTTTAATTGAAGGAAAGTTGTTTGGATGGCAGGACAGGCACCTAAAAAGGGGTCACCCTAGTTGTTGGAGTACACCAGTGTTGTTGCTGGTTTGTGTTTTGGGTTGTAAAGTGGTGCTGAGTGATAGCGTGTGCCTGTAGTTAAGTAGTGTTGTGGGTAGTATAATGGGGTCTTAGTGTCACACTCGATTGGCAGTGTAGTAGTGGGGAGTGCAGTGCTCAAACGTAGTCTGCAGTTTTGGAATGATAATGTTCTTTGGGTATGGTTGTGTGTTACTGTAAATTAATGCTGAGTACAGTGGTGGGGTGATTGTGCAATGCAGTACGGGGGAGTATAATGTTCAAGTTATTAATGTAGTTGTGAGGGTGTGGAAAGCAAAGAGGTAGTAACAGTATGGTGGTGGATTGCAGTGCTGTGTTGTCACCACAGTATTCCTCTAAAATCTTGTGTCACAAATATTGTGCCAAAAATATTTTGATATTAAAAATATTGTGAGACAGAATACTGAAAATAAAAATACATTTCTTTAAGTAGTTTATATCTTTTTAAAATATAGTTGTACACAATATTATTTATAATTGTTTATTATTTCTTATTAGCTATGTTCTATTTTAATGTTCACTATGTTAAATTCTTTGTGTTTTTTTTATTTTGTAACATTTATAAGTTTTAATTATATTTAAATTTTTGCTGGTGGGTTGTTGGGTGTGTAGGGGATTAGGGTGTTTTTTTAGCATTTTTTTATTTATTGGTTTTACGTTCTTAGAAGATTCTTAGATTTTTTAATGTTATAATTATATAAATTATTTTTCGAATTCTTCAACAAAAAAACTTTGAAAAAGCAGATTTTTTAAATGTATAATCGATAAATTAGATAATTGATTTTGTTAAGAATTGTATTGGTTTTAATAATTTTGATAGGAAATAATTATATTATATTTTAGGCTGCTTGTATAACAATTTTACAGAGTTATTACTTCTTAAAATAATGTGTATGGGTATTATTTTTTCTAGTATATATATATTTTGTTTTTGTGATTCTTGGAATTTTAAGAAGTGTGTTGAATTTATGTTTTTAATTATTCATTTTTTTAATTATTTATTGTTTCATTTTACAGGTTAATTTTGTGTTTTTAGTTTTTTAATTATTTATATAAATTATATAATGCTAAAGATACTGTATATGTTTCTTTTTGTAATATATTTAATATAGTCTGCCAATTTAGTCCATCAGAATTTTTCATTTTTCAGTGTGAGCAGGGGGATGTCTGTTGGCTAGTAGCAGATGGCCCTGCAAGATGCCGTCACCAGCAGAAGAGGAGCACCAGGAGCCAGGCAGAGGAGAAGGCTTGTGCAGGGCACGAGAAAACCCCATTCCCTGCAAGATGCACCCCTTTAGAGGCCAGAAGGTTTGTTAAAAATACTTCTGGTGACTAGGTAACCATGATCAAAGCAAGCCAAATATGAAGAAAATCGCCCCGACGGGGCCAGAGATATACTGCTTTAAATATCTGCCTTTTTAAATGGTGTGCCACTGTGCCAAAATTCCTAATCTTAGCCCGCATTAGGCAAGGCCCGGACTCTGTGTAACCTTGAAAACGTCACCTTTGGGGATTGGGAATGTGTGAACCTCCTTCATAGTGCTGACTTTGTGCTCCCAGGGGTCCCCATCATCTCAGTGGCTTGCACAATGATGAAAGGAGGGGCCAGCACAGGTAATTACAATCCTGGGGCCCCATTCCCAAGACCAAGAAGACTCCTAGCAGGATGCACTGCTCGTCCCCTGTTCCTGTATCTGGGGGGGTGCAGTGCTCTGGCTTCTTCACTCCCTGCCCATTGTCCTCGCAAGCAGGGCAGTGCATCTCTACTACCAGGAATTAAACTGCTTCCACCAAGCAGAAGCAGAACAGGAACTGTGTCAGCTCCCAAGCACAGCACAGGAGGTGTGTGAATGGGCCAGTTGGGGTACAGGGACCTTAGGGCTCCCCCGCATGCACCAATGAACTCCAAGCCTGTGGGTTCCACAGGTGTGTCCGGTGCACCCCACCCAAAATAAAGGAAATGATGCAAGGCCTCTCATTGTATATTCATGATGCTGAGGACGAGCACCCAATAATGCTCTGTTAGAGACCTATTGTAGGAAAATGCCCTTTTTCCACACATTTTTGTACCAATGCTGATAGTTTTGACTCTGAAAGTGCACTGGAGCCTGCTAATCAGGCCCCAGTGCTATGTTAGGAGGGGGAGAGGTGCTCTGATGTAGATGCCTTGGTGCCTGAGGAGGGAACATCAGCTGAAAGAGCCTGGCCTGGCCTAGCAAACCTCTTAAGTGCAGGGGGACACACCAGAGAGGACCTATGCCAAGGGCAAAAGTCATCCCTACTCTTGGGAGTAAGCTACAAGGCAAAGAAAGGAAGATGCTAATGTTACCCACAGGACCTATTGGGAAGATGGGCTTCTGTGCACTGAGGCCAGGGACCTCAAACGTACAGAAAGTACGTCCTGACACCCACCCAGATGGACATCTGGGACAAATAAAAACCTGGGACAGGTTGGTTGCCCATTTCTATTGGCACCAGATGTCTGAGAAAGTGAAGGAGTTTTTTCTGCTTGCTCCTGTGTCACCTGACAAGCCAGTGGAAAGACAGGGGGACAACCAAAGACTCTCTTAATTCCACTTCCAGTGGCTGGTACGCCTTTTGAGATGGTGGGGATTGACATTGTTTGGCCACCTTGGCTCTCAAACTGCATCTGGGAACAGAGTCATGCTAGTGGAAGTGGACCATGCTAGTAGGTAACCAGAGGCAATTCCCCTCAATTTCCCTCAGGACTGTCACTGGCCCTGCACTGGCAAGAGCCCTTCTTGGTATCTTCACCATAGTGGGGTTTTCTAAAGAGGTGGTAACTCTGATAAATTTCATGTCTGCATCCCTAAAAGCTATGTGGGATGAATGTGGTGTGAGCTACAATTTCATCACCCCATATCACCCCCAGAAAATGGTTTGGTTAAGAGATCCAATAAAACCACGAAAGGCAGGTTAATAAGCCTCCCTTACAAACTCAGAAGGAGATGGGTTATCCTGTTACCTTGCCTGCCTCTTGTTTGCATTCAGAGGGGTGCCACAAAGGGAGTTGGCTTTAGCCCCTTTTAACTCTTGTTTGTCCATCCTGTAAGGGGTGCCAAAGGTTTGATGAGGTAAGGTTGGGAGAAGCCTCTCAAAGAGCCCAAATTGGACATTGTGGAGTATGTACTGGGCCTGCGTTTACACTGAGTACAAGAGAAAGGCAAACAATCAATCAAGTGGATCTTGTAAAGAGTGACTTGTCACCCCGGGAGGTCTCCAGGTGCTGGTGGGTTCTGCGAGCCTCAGTTGAAAGTCTTGAGTTGCTTCCTAAAGTCCTTCTGAGATGGGTTGGTATGCTGGTGTAGGGAGAGATCGTTCCAGGACTTGGCGGTGAGGTGGGAGAAGGAGTGACCTCCACAGCGGTCATGACGGATGCATAAGACGTGGGCCAGGGCCAGGGTGGAGGAGCAGAGATCTCTGGTCGTTGATAGAGTGTCAGGAGGTTGTTGATGTAGGCTGGTCTGGAATTGTGGAGGGCTTTGTAGGTGTGCATGAGGAGCTTGAAGAGGTATCTTTGTTGGATGGGGAGCCAGTGGAAAGCCCTGTGGGTAAGGGTGATGCTGGTTCTTCTGGGTAGATCAAGGAAGAGTCTTGCCGCTGAGTTCTGAATGGTCTGGAGGCAGTTCAGGAGCTGTTCGTTGGTGCGTTGCCGTAGTCAAGTGGGCTGGAGATGAGGGCCTGGGTGACTGTCTTCCTGGTTGAGATGGAGTTCCATCTGAAGATCCCGCGGAGCATGCGGATGGTGTGGATTCAGGCATAGGAGACAGCACTTATCTGTTGCTCCATGGTTAGTTGGGCACCCAGGAAATTCTCAGGTTGCATGCATGGCTGGTGGGGCTGGTTGGGGATCTGAGTGTGGAGGGCCACCAAGTGTTGTCCCAAGGGGAGGGCTTGTACCCAAAGATAAGGACCTCTGTTTTTTCCAAGTTAAATTTAAGGCAATTGGTTTTCATCCAGCTCGCGATGTTGGTCATGGCGTCTTGTGGTGACAGCATCATCCTTGAGGGATAGGACGAGCTGGATGTCGTCGACATAGGAGACAATGTTGAGTCCGTGGGTAGGAGCAATGTCTGCCAGTGATGTCATGTAGGTGTTGAAAAGGGATTGGGCTGAGAGAGGAGCCCTGGGGGAGGCCACAGATGATGGCTTTGGGTGTGGAGGTGAAGTGTGGTAAGTGGATCCTTTGTGTTCGGCCGGAGAGGAAGGAGGAGATCGAGTTGAGTGCTTCACCTTGGATGCCGATGCAGTGGAGTCTAGTGATGAGAATATGGTGGGAGATGGTGTCAAATGCTGATGATAAGTCAAGAAGGATGATGGCAGCTGTTCCACCTAGGTTGAGAAGGTGTCTGATGTCGCCCGTTGCTGCAATCAGGGTGGTCTCAGTGCTGTAGGGTGGTCTCAGTGCTGTAGGCCAGAAGCTAGATTATGAGGGGGAAAGCAGGTTGCTTTCTTCAAGGTAGTCTGTGAGCTGGTGGTTGATGGCTTTTTTCAAGACTGGCAGGGAAGGGGAGAAGCTGTTGTGTAGCCATTTTAGTTACAGCTTCATACATGTTATTTTAACAAACTAAGCCTGTCGCTGTGCACTTTAACCCAGATATATTTTATTCAGCTTCATTTTATTATTTTAACAATAGCCACATTTGTGGTCTTGTTATATTCTCTCTATCTAGCTGCTCTTTGCCTAGGCCAGCACTGTGTTCTTAAACAAGACATTTCTTTCACTCTGTGCTTTTCTCAAGGCTGCAGTAAAGATAGGATGCCGGCAAAAGTGGTATGCTTTGTCTCTAATGTTTACAGAAACATACACACTCTTACATGGGGATCCTTTCTTGGAACATCAGCTGTTTTATTATAAAACATGACTTTGACCCATGTACGTTAGAGGGAGACTCCAGCCAGGTGACCACGACTGTATGCTGAGTGCTGAGTGCTTCACTGCAGCTGCTTATGTAGACTACAGGCCTCTTGCTCAGGTATGAGGGATGATGTCTTCTTAGGGTAACATGAAGGGCAGAATTAGAGCTTAACATGCTGTGCTCTAACATAGTCTAGGTCAGAATTATTTTAAGAAACCGAAGTGACAATATGGTAGCATTATTTTTATGTTTCACTCTCCTTATCAGAATTTTATTCCTGTCATGCTTCATCGTCCTAGTTATTGCAATTCATGCTTTATCTTCTAAGATGCATTCACTTCAATAAAACTTTATTGAACTATACTCTGCTTCTGATTGCCCTTGCATACATCAGACTAATTTAAATGAGAGAAACGGATGAGGTCTGAGTGACCATGATTTCTGTGATGAGTCATTTGTGTCATGCGCTCAGTTTCCTAATCATCCCTGCTCTTGGGTGGAGATGAGGCAGTGCTGTTAGCCGGAACAAAACCCGGATTAGGCTGACAGGTGTCACCTGTAGTGGGTTCAGGCTCAGTCCCCCACAGTACAAGTGATTCTGCCACCCGAAATCAGTAGTCTCATTAGGATAATGAGAGCCTACTCGACAAAGCGAGGTGGGGCGGAAGTTTTTGAGTTTTTCGGGGGTTGGTGGAGTGCTTCTTCAGGAGGGGCTTGACCTCAGCATGCTTCCAGGCATCAGGAACAGTGGCTGTGGTGATGGAGGTGTTGAGTATTTCTGCGAGGGAGCATCAGATAACTTCTCTTCCTACGTTGTAGGTGTGGTGTGGGTAGGGGTCCGTGGGGGATCTAAAGTGGGCAGAGTTCATGATGGAGATGTTGTCTTCGGTAGAGAGCTGCTTCCAGTCTGTGATCCGGTGGGGGTGGGAGGCATGCGAATGGATGTGGATGTGGTTGAGGTCAGTGGGTAGGGGGCTCAAAGTTGCTGTACATGTACAGAAGGGGCCACTGGCCAGTCCAAAGTGTCTAAAGGCCACAGGGCAAGCTCCAAGGCCCAACTTGACTCCTAACAGTCCAGCCACTCCACTGGGCAGGGGTTCATGCTAACGGTAGGCAGGCCCCTCAGGGGGCAGGGGAGGTGGGGGGCTGGTTCGGGGGCTGGGGTTTTCTTCGCAGGGGGATCCTTGGGCTTGGTTTTTAGAGGGGGTTGGTCCTTGCCCTTCCGTTTAGGTGGTGGAGGTGTGGATTTGGGGTGAGGGGCCGGAGTGCCACTCTTGTACCTCTTAATGGCAGCAGAAATATCAGGGGAGGAACAGGGCCTGATTTTGAGCTGAAGGTACTGGGCTGGGAGGGTTGGACTTTTCGGAGGACTGGCAGGAGGGGGAGGGAAGAGGTCAAGGTGGGAAAGGAAAAGCTTCTTAGGACCAGTGGGGCGGGCTGTGGGAGGAGGTATGGGAGTGAAGGTAGAGGGAGTGGTTGTAGGAGGAGGTGGTGTGCTGGACTTCGGTGCAGGTGCATGGACAGTGTGCGTGTGTGAGGTGAATGGCTGTTGGGGTTCTGAGTGCGAGTGTTTGTATGTCTTTGGAGTGGGCAGACAGGGCAGGGGAGGACAAGGAGGACGTGAGGAGGGATGTTGTGGTGGTGTCTGCAAGTGAAGTGGGTGTGCTGCATGAGGTGGTGGTGGTGGTGACTGCACATGTGGTGTGTGGGGTACATGTCTGCAGGTCTGCTGTTGTTGTGACTGTGGGCAAGTCTGTGCAGGTGGCAGGATCTGGGACTGTTGATGCTGTGCATGCAGGTGTGAGTGCTGATGGGACTGTGAGGGAAGAGGAGGAGGGGGAGACAGTGGAGGCAGTGGCTGATATGTGTGCATCTGTGTGTTGGCTATGTGTGTGCTTGTGAACTACAGTGTGCTGGCTGTGTTTGTCTGTGTGAGTCTTGTCTGTTGTTTTGGGTGCATGCTTGTCAGAATGTGTGCGTGGGATGGGTTTGGGGAGAGGAGACTAGGACTGGAAAGAGGTAGTTGGAGGGGGCCAGAAGAAACAGGGACACTGGCTGCCATCAGAGAGGAGGCCAGAGCCTGAAACAATCTCTGTAGGCCAGCCATGCCACTGTGAAAGCCCTCCAGGAAGGCATTGCATTGCTGCATCTGGGATGCCAGCCCCTAGATGGCATTCACTATGGTTGACTGCCCTACAGAGATGGATCTCAGGAGGTCAGTAGCCTCCTCACTGAGGGCAGCAGCCTGAAACGATCTCTGCAGGCCAGCCAAGCCACCGTGAAAGCCCTCCAGGAAGCCATTGCATTGCTGCATCTGGGGCATTCACTGTGATTGACTGCCCTACAGAGATGGATCTCAGGAAGTCAATAGCCTCCTCACTGAAGGCAGCAGGGCGAAGGAGACACCCACCTTCCTGGGTGAGCGGGCACGGGCAACTCAGTGGGGGCTACTGGGAGGGCGGGGCTGGTATGGGGGTGGCAGAAGATGAAGTAGCTGGGGTAGTTCCAGAGGGGTCCGCCACCACCAGGGACCTCCCATCGGAGGAGGAATCAGAGTCAGTTGTATCAGCTCCTGTCCCCCCTGTGGTGCTCCCCTTGTTTTTCGTCCCACTGGTCCCCTCGGCCTCGGTGGACTCTGCCTCCTGGGTCCCGTTGGCTGCAGCTCCCTCACTCACCGGTGCCCCTGCTCTTTTGCCAGATGATGCTAATGGACATGGACAGGATGACAAAAGGAGATGGGGGGAGAAAGAAGGGAGCACAGAGTCAATCACAGCACCAACAGCACAGATGACATACACATCACTATCACTCACTGGGACTAAGAATGGGCAATATGGACCACACTGTCATACCATTGGCTAGGTACTAAAGCAGGTAGGAGCCAAACACTGCTATCTGCACACCTACTAGGAACAACTAAGCCCTGTCTGCCAAGGAAAGCAAGCTACCTAGCAATTTAAAATATGCATACCACCCAAAATACCTAAGCTAGAGCATGCAGCATTGTCTAAAGACCTCTGCGATCTTCCGGGTCCAGCGCCTCAAGCCCGCCCCCATTTCCTGCAGTGGGTGCTCTGCCGGCTATGGACCCCCAGGGTCCATACATCCTTGGCACGCCACAACACCTTTTTCTGATGGCCACTGACCTGCAGAGGAAGCACAGAGAGAGGGACACCATGAACCATACAATCCAGCCTCTCACAAATATGGCCTTCATACAGCATTTGCCCCTCATCTTGGACACACATGACCCATACCTCTTCATTCACATTGCCTGCAGCCATAAACCCCAAATGACACACTGCCAGCACACACATACATCTACATGCAGCCATGACGCATGCAACATACCTATGATATACTCACCATAAAACTGCCCAAAAGGGGGTAGGACCCCATCCACAAGCCTCTCCAACTCCTCTGATGTGAAGGCTGGGGCCCTTTCCCCAATGGCACGGGCCTGGCAGGTACCAGACACAGGTCACAGCAGCACACGCCGTGGAGATGTAGTCCAGTGGAAAGTCAGGAATCAAGTGAAGTAGTAGGAAGAAAATGGGGGTCACGTCCATGGTGGTGAACACAGTCACCACCAGCGTGGATCATCATTGGTTCCTGTACTCCATAGAGCCCCATGTTATTCAATGAGGAATTGCACAGCGGTGCAGACCGCCTTCCGCCATGACGCCTAACGCCGACAGAGTGAGGTCACTTCCAGCTGTCCCTGCATACAGGACAGGCAGTTGACATTTTCTACTGCTAGTACTCATGTATTGAATTTAAAAGTGCGTCATTGGTGTTGAATGTACACACCTAAACAATTCTAGTGTCCATCATACATACATGCTCTGTGTACTCTGATGTTGTGTGTCCATAGTTCCTGTTGTCACTCCCTTTTTACTTTTGGGTCCCCTAGGTACCAACCACTGTGGAGGAACAGGAGAGGGGGCAAGCACCCGTGTACAGACTCCTTGTGGACTTGGCTACACTGGAGGACAGGCACATCATACTCGACTATCATCTGGACAGGGCCACAATCACAGAGCTGTGTGCACAATTGGAGCTTGATCTACTACCTGCTATCTGTTGCACTACAGTAATATCCCCTCTTGTCCAGGTACTATCAGTGCTCCATTTCCTGGAAACAGGTTCTTCCCCGGTGACAGTGGGACTGGCTGCAGGAATCTCACAGCCAATGTTCTCTATTGTGCTTGCAAGGGTTCTGGCTGCCTTGCTCAATCACATATGCAGCTACATCGCATTCCCCCAGGTTGATGATTTGCCCACTGTGAAGGCTGGATTCTACGCAATGGGACACATACCACATGTGATTGGGGCCATTGACGGGACCCATATTGCCTTAGTCTCCCCTCCGGGCCAATGAACAGGTGTACAGGAATAGGAAGAGTTTTCACTCACTCAATGTCCAGATGGTGTGCCTTGCTGACCAGTATATCTCCCACGTCACAGCCAAGTATCCTGGTTGGTGCATGATGCCTTTGTCCTGAGGAATAGCAGCGTCCCACAGTTGATGGCACAACTACAGAGACACACAGTGTGGCTTATAGGTGAGCCTGAGTCCCCACCCAATGTACGTGGGTTTATGCCTACAGGAGTCATACCCCATGCCATTGTGCAAGGCTAATGTATGTCCCTCACTTCTCTCAGGTGACTCCGGATACCCAAACCTGTCCTGGCTCTTGACTCCTGTTAGGAATCCGAGAACAAGGGCTGAGAATAGGTAAAATTATGCTCATGGGCGTACCAGGAGGATTGTTGAATGGACCTTCGGTCTCCCGAAGGCCAGGTTCAGGTCCCTCCATCTGACAGGTGGATCTCTATGCTAGTCCCCGCAGAAGGTCTGCAAGATTGTTGTGGTGTGCTTCAAGCAGCACAATTTGGCCCTCAGATGCCATGTGCCCTATCTGCAGGAGGAGAGGGTGACAATGCAGCTGTGACAGTGAGAAGGAGGAAGAGGAGGAGGATGTGGCCAACAGGACACATATACAGCAGTACTTCCAATGACACTCAGATAATACTGTTGAAGTATACATTTCTCGATTACAGCGTTGTGCTATGTGGCTGGTGTATAATGTCAGTCACTACCTCTGCATCCCACCTGTCACCTATGCTTCCCTTATTGCTACAACAGTGTATTGCTGTGATGTGTACAGACTGCTGCATATGTAGGATGGATGAACACATTACAAGACATTTGCACAGGATCATGCAGTTCAATACAGTTCAATATGTTGTACATTTCCTTCAGATAAAGCACTATTACTGAAGTTGTGTCCAAGGGTGTTTATTTATAAATTTGGTATACAACGCAATGTGCAGTAGGGTGCGGTGATGGTTGGGAAAAGTCCAGTGTAGTAGGCCAATCTGTTTGTAGCACAGGACCAGTGTCCAAGGGGCCATAGGAAGAGGCGCAATGGCAGTTCAATGTGGACATGGTGACACAGTGGAACACAAGGGGGACATTCTGGAGGGGCTCAGTTCCTGGCAGTGGTCTTTGCAACTGTCTCTGGTGTCTGTCAGGGTCACAGGGAACATTTGCGGGGTGGTTCACCTTCTGCAGGGGAAGGGGTGCTGGTGGCCTGTGGGTCCTGTGGCAGGGCCTCCTTTCCACTAGCTGCAGCAGATGTGGAGGGCTGGTCAGTACACTGGCTAGTGGTAGGGGCCCACTGGTGCGCTGTGTAGTCCCGCATGATGTTGGCCATGTCATCCAGCACCCCTACAATGGAGGCCATGGTGGTATTCAAGGCCTGCAATTGTTGCATGACCTCCTGGCGGTGTTCCCCCTGCAGCTGCTGGTTTTCCAGCATGATGTTGAGCACCTGACCCATCCTGTCCTGGGACTGTTGGTATGCCCTCAGGACATTTGTGAGTGCCTCCTGGGCAGTGGGTTTCCTGGGCCTGTCCTCCCCCTGGCAAACAGCTGCCCTCCGACTGTCCCTGACCCCCGTGCCTTTGTCCCCTGAACGGTGTGCCCACTCCCACTGACACCAGGACCCTGTGTGGTGTGGACTTGGGTCCCTGTACAGGTGGGCACACTACTGATTGACGTGTTCTGGGGACAGAGGACTAGGGGTGTTGGCTGGCTGCTGTGGTGTTAGAATCAGAAGGGGGGGGGCTCTGTGGTGGACTGGCTGTGGGATGGGGTAGCTGACTGACCAGAGGTCCCAGGTGGGCCAGGGAGTTCATCCAGATCAAGAGCCCCTGATTTGCTGTCATCACTGGGGGCATCTTCTGGTAGGGAACTGAGTAGCCGTGGCACCTCCACGCCACTGACATTTACTGAGGCACCTGTGGGGATGTGAGTGATGTGTTAGGGTACTTGTCTGTGACATATTCCACATTCCTAGCTTTCCCAATGATATTGGTGTTGTCCTCCCATCTTTGGTAGTGTGTGGTGATGTATTGTGGGATTGGGAGTTCTCCATGCTGTGCATGCGTTGGTGGTGGGTGTGCATGCAGAGCTCGAAGGGATGTGCTTGCAGTGTGTATGGCATGCAGGGGTTGACATTTTGGTGTGGTAATTGGGGTGGGGCACTGTGTGGAATGGAGTGGGGTGAAAGGAGTCAAGGTGAGGGGGTGAGATGCATGCAGGTATGGGGGAGTGATAGGTTGTAAATGGTGACTCACCAGTGTCCAGTCCTCCAGCTACTCCAGTGAGTCAATCAGGATGCAGTATTGCCAAGACTTGCTCCTCCCATTCTCTCAGCAGTGGGGGAGGAGGTGGGGGGTCCACCGCCAGTCCTCCTGATGGTGAGCTGGTGCCTTGCTGCAATGGAACGCACCTTCACCCGTATGGCGTTCCATCTGTTCCTTATGTCATCCCTTGTGCATGGATGTTCTCGCACGGCGTTCACCCTGTCCACAATTCTCCACCATAGCTCCATATTCCTGGCAATGGAGATCTGCTGTACCTGTGCTCCAAACAGCTGTGGCTCTACTCTGACGTTTTCCTCCACCATGAACCACAACTCCTCATCAGTGAAAAGGGGATGCCTTTGTGGGGACATGGGTGTTGTGTGGTGTGTGTGTGTGTGTCATGCAGAGGGTGATATGTGATGTGGTGTGTGGTGTGTGGTGCAGGAGGAATGAATGGTTAGTTGTGGTATGTGTGTGCAGTTGTCTCTGGGATTGGCGTTGCAAGTTGTGGCGGTCTTCTCTTGTTTGCAAAGGTTTGTGGGTTTTGTGGGGGGGGTGTTATAGTGCCATCTGTGGGTGTGTGGGGTGTGTGTAATTGTGTCAAGTTTTTTGTTGTTGTTGTGGCCAATTTTGTTTTGTTTTGTATTTGGGTGGCCATTCCCGCCTTGGTGGTGTGCACCGCAAATGGTTTACTGCCGTTGAATGTCCGCTGTGGTGATTTGTGGGTCATTATTTGGAGGGTGTTGTTTTGGTGGCGTAACGGTATAGGTGGTAGTTCTGACAGTTTATCGCGTTCGTTGGGACTGGCGGATCTGTGACTCTGGCTGGTTTCTGTCGGTTTTGTGTGTGTGTCATAATCTGGCGGACAGATGTTCGCGTCCACGGCCGTATGTTGGCAGCACTCACCGCTGTGGTATTTGGTATTTACCACCAATGTCATATTGAGGGCCCAGGTGTCCTTATATCCTCCCTGTCATTCTGAGACTAATTTCCCATGAATAACTTGAGGACTTCACTTCGATATACATCAGTAAAATGTACATAATCAAAAACACTTGATAAAATAAATACCGATATTTAAAGTTTGCTGAACTTCACAGTAGTCAACTACAGCGGTGTAATGTAAAATGACGGGGTCCCCCTACACAACAGGAAGAAGGCCCCTGAATCTACCACATCTAACAGATATTCATTCACCTTGGGACAAAATGGGTCTAGGAATCATTGTGGAAACCCTGAAGAGTTAGGCCTCCACTTGCACTGCATGGGTTTGCATTACGCCTCTGGTTAACTAGACTTCTAAGTTGGGGGACACATATTCTCTATGAGAGCTGTGAAAGAAGTTCCATGAAGCCAGGCAATCTCGCACCTATTGGGTGAACTTTCTTCTATCAGTAATACTTGACTCACCTTGACTGCTAGCTCAAGCTGAAATTTTCCTCTAAAGAAATGTCTGGAATTCATGTGTGACAACCGAACAAAACAACAATTTAAATAAGTAATACAGCACAACTTTGAACTAAGTAAGTTAATAAGATACAAATTTAACAAAGAGCCATTTAAGTTAAGAGAATGTGGTATAGAGGCAAGAGTTTTTAAAAACAAATAAGAATGCTTTTTAATCAAAAGGCAGTTTTTGGAAGGCAATTCAAAGCAATCTGTTGGCCGTGGGTCTTAAAAACATCCACAGTGGGCAAGCAGTTTGATTCTTTCTTAGCACTGAAATAAAGCAATGACCCCAACTGACTTATTTAATAGATAATAGGTTTTAGAAGTTTTACTTTAGTTTAAAATGGATTATATTCTAGTACAGCATATATTCCTGTTTAAAATATAGCATATTCAAAAAGAAGCTGGATCTTCAGGGCTGATTCCTAAGGTATCTCTCCATTGTTTCCAAATGCAGGGGACTCCCGATAAATTAATCTCTACAGCAAAATGTCCAGGGGCAACTGGTTATTGGTTTCCCTTTGCAACAACTTTATTCACTCTGTACGTATGACCTTCTCCATGCTCCAGACAAAGGGGAGAACGTTCGCATTGGCTGACTGAACACAATGTCTAGTTGCCAATGATCTACTGGTACAGGCATAGTTTCCTCAGTCTCCACAGCCTTCCACAACCTCCAAATTCAGAAAGAAGCTCTAACATCAAGCAGATGTTTTTTGGTCATGGCCTATCTGGGGCTAATTGGTTCTCAGTTGAAGAAAGTGCATTATGTGCATGGCATAACATTCCATTTAGGTGCCCCACCATGTGGGAGAGCTTTGGTGATGTCAGCCCAAAGATGATGACAATCTTTGCGTGGGCATTATAGAAGAATTAAGAACACTGTGCGCTTGACTTCTACTGACAGGATCAATGTTGGTGAGCAGACTTTTCGCAAAGGTGTCCTCAGTCTGACTAGGCGGAATGAAATATATTACAGACACAGCGACCATCGCCACTGTGTAATTATAGTTAGGAATGGGTTTCTTAGCTCTTTTTGGGAAGGTTTTGCAGTGATCCATCAAGTGAGGGCCAAGAAAAAGGGGAGATAGCAAAACAACTTTTTCCTAGGTAGTTTGCATAGGAAAGGTGAACTGCAATACAGCAAAAACAGCTGACCAAAATTACACCAAATTTGGCAGAAAGCTAGATCTTTATCTAGGAAGTGCTCTTTTTGTGATCTTGGGTAAATCTGTGGAGTAGTTTTTGAGAAATTAAGGTTAAAATGTATGTATACATAGATGCAAGGTCGTACCGCCGCTCCAGCAGATAAAAAGATAAGATCTAGGGCTGTATCATAGATAGTGTCCCAGGTAGAAAATGGGGCATGTGCCCCCCCTTTCTGCGCCCCAGGGCACTATGGTATTTGTTGTGGCGCAGTCGTGGGAAAAAGACAGCACAATCCAGGTCGGGTGAAAGAACTCCAAGTTAAATGTTCTTAGGTACAGCAACGTGCGGCTCCCAGTTCACCAGCCAGCTCTGTAACTGTCACGGCAAGGAACGCCACACTCATACCCCGCGTTCCACATTCTACATTCCTTCCTAGCAACCAGCAATACCCAATACAACACATCTTTCCCCTTTTAACAATAAACAAAAAAAAAAAAAATGAAAAACTGCACACACAAAAAAAAACAAGAAAAACAAAACAAAACCAACAAAGACAAGGCAAAACATTATTTACGAAACAACCATGAAGAAAATAATTTGCTTCTCAACATTAGTCTAAGAAGCCCCCATTTGGTGCTTTGGAGCACTATTCCGTACTAGAATAACATCTTATATAGAAACTTTAACTCACATAACTTACATAATCTTTCATGTAAAAGGGAGTTCTGCGAGTCCTCTGAGTTCTTCGCAACAGCCTCTCCCCCATACTCTCTCCTTCACCAACACTACAATCACCTCCTTTTCTACCTCCTCTATCACTGTGAATCAAATCATCATCATCCATCAACATATAACTGCTACACCCATCCGAAGTCTTACTGCTTTGCTCGTCTGCGGAATGTTGATCCTCATCCATCCGTACAGAACTCGCCCCACCAAACTTAGCTACTCCCCTCAAGCTCCACTTTTCACCATTCTCCAAAATTACAAAAAAACAATGCACTTCTTTCACTTTGAAAGGGCCACTAAACTTCTTCCACATGCCCATATTGATTCTAACTTTTACCCAGTCACCTTTTCGTATTCCATTGGGGCACATTTTGAAGCACTCTTTATTTTTCTCACTAGACTTGTTATCCTTACCATCGCAAAGACTCCTGTCCAACATGGTTCTCATCTACTCCGGAAACATTCTTGTCCCAGACTTTCGTCCTCTCATCAACTCAAAAGGTACCTCCCCGTCACTCCATTCCTCGTAGTGCGATATGCCCAAACCATGTCCGAAACCAATGATTCAACGCTGTTGCTGCCACTCACCGCCAATTGCACTGCTCCCTTCACCAAACGATTAGCCCTTTCTACAATACCATTGGCACGGGGATTATACAAACTGGTGCGAGAGTGTTTGACACCTGCCCTTTGCAAATTATCTTTCATTTCCGTTCAATAACCCCACCCAAAGATTGACTGGCAACCTTCAACCTTTTCTCACCCTGTTTACACAAACTGCACTTCTCTACCCACTCCTCAACATCATTGTCCATGCCCGGCCACCAAAAATTTTCCCTCAACCTTTTCTTGGTCAACGTTTGACCCAAATGCCCCAAATGTGTCAATTTAAACAACTCAAAACATAAACACGATGGAGGAATGAATTTATCTCCCCTCATCAAAAACGCATCTTCACATAGAGTCAACTCATCCAAGACTTTCAAATACGGCCGTGTAGGAGTGCTTACACAACTCTCTCTCTTCACACCACACTTCACTAATTCAATTACTTCACTTAGAACAACGTCCTCTTCTAGACTTTTTACCCACACACCCTTAGGAATGGCCCCATCCGTGCTCTCAACAATGTCCTCAACACTTGCTACAACAATATCTGCCTTACACTCCACAGTAGTTCGAACATCCTTTTGCACTGGCAACCGAGACAAACAATCAGCTTGTACATTCCGCCAACCCGAAATGTGTTCCACCACATACATATATTCTTGTAACTTAGAGGCCAATCTGAGCAATCTAGGTGAACCTTTCCCCGCACCACCAGGAGCCAATATCTTAACTAAGGGTTTGTGATCTGTGCGTAGCACAATTGTCGTCCCCCAGATGAATGTGCGGAAATACTCCAACGCCCAAGCAGCCGCTAAGGCCTCACGTTCGATAACAGAGTAATTCCTCTCACTCGGAGACAGAGTTCTGGAAGCAAACGCCACAGTTCTCTCACCCCCGCATGATGCTGTGATAACACTGTACCAGCTCCTACTGCGCTAGCATCCACCGTAACTATAGACTTGCGATTCACATTGAAAGGTGCTAAGACCCCCGCATTGAACAATTCTTCTTTGATACAAACAAAACATTTCTCTTGTTACGCACCCCAAAAGAAACTCGTGTTTTTCCTAAGTAACTTCCTTAAACCTTCAGTTTTATCTGCAAAATTTTGAATACATTTTGAATAGTACTCAATAAGGCCCATAAATGATCTCAACTGATCTTTGTTATTTGGTGGAGGGGCATCTCTGATTGATCTTAATAAATCTCCTTTAGGTTTCACACCCTCCCTCGAGAGAGTATGACCCAAGTATTCCACCTCCTCCACCAAAAACTTACACTTCTCCTTTTTGAGAGTTAATCCAGCTAATTTCAGCTTATCAAATACAGCTTTCAATGCAACATAATGACTTTGAATAGAATCCCCAAACACCAGAATGTCATCTTGGAAAAATATAACATTCTCCACTCCCTTAAAAACACGTGACAACATCCTTTGAAAAACACTGGCAGCCGAAGACAAGCCCAATGGCATCCTGTTAAATTGAAAGGTGCCTTCCGACATCACAAAGGGCATAAGTTTCTTAGAATCACGATGTAACCTGATTTGGTGGTATGCACTCTTGAGATCAAGTTTGCTAAAAAAAGCACGCTCCTTTCAATAATAACAGCATCTCATTAATATTCGGTAGAGGAAAAGTGTCTACAACGATATTGTGATTAACACTGCGTAGGTCCACACAGAATCTCAAATTTCCATCTGTTTTCTTTGTGATGACGACTGGTGAGATCCATTCTGAGCTTTCCACCGGCTCAATTATTTTTTTTGCTACCATATCCTCAATGAGCTTCTTTACTTCCCCACGAACCGTTATGGGGATCTTCCGTGGAAGATGTTGTATTGGGACTGCATTCTCTTTTAGAATAATTTTGTGTACATAACCTTTTAACGTTCCTATGCCATCTGCAAAGACCTCATTTGCTCCATCAATAATATCTTCAATGGACAAATTCTCCACCACCATGACTTGCGAAGGGGTTCTTGGGTTGATGACAATATGAAGATCATATTGGTGTTGTCTCCCTAAAATAGGTGGTCCAGATCTGGCAACATATACTTTGCCTTCTACTGTTCTATCTTGAAATGTTATGTTTGCAAGCATATAACCTATAATGTCAATCTGCTCTCCTTGATATCCACCTGGGTTTATATCTTTTGGCAGTAGAGTGACCCCTTGCCATTTCTGATCCACCATGTTTTTGGGGATGATGGTATACAAGGATCCTGTGTCTACCATAAGTTGAATCACTCTACCGTCAATCGTGAAGTTCGCCTTAGGTCGGGAACATCTCCCATTAATTTGACTTTGTACATACAAAATCCTGTTTTCAGATTCTTCATCAGCATCCAACTTCATACTATCTTGCACCATAGCCACTTTACACGACGACGCTCTACAAACTTTTGCGAAATTGCCTCTTTTTCTGCACTTTCTGCACTCTTTATCCCACGCACTGCAAACCTTGAAATCAGCGTTGTGCGTAGTACTGCCACACCTGAAGCACATTTTAGAGATATTCTCGTGAGCTCGCATCACTTTATCGCGATTACTAGAGAGATTTTCTTCTGACTTTTTCTCTTTTGCAACAACAGAGACATCACTCTTCATCACATCTTTTCTCGCCATTTCTTTCATGTAGTATTCGGATTGTTCAACTATTTTAGCAACCTCAATGGCATCTCTGAGTGAGGGATTCTTCATTGCCCACAAACGTTCCTGGATTTTCTTGCTTTTGCACTGAACCATAAGTTGGTTCCTTATCATTTCATCAGACATGCTCCCAAATTGACATTTGGTGGACAGTTGTCTCACGCGTGAGACAAAATCATCAATGGATTCATCCATGCTCTGGGGCTGTGTATAAAACTTATATCTGCACAAAACTACACTTGACTCCTTTGAAAACCTCTTCTTAAGTCTAAGTTTCGCTTCAAGAAACACATCTTCAATATGTGTGCCATCTTCATTAACATATTCCGGTAAATACTTGAACACATATTGGCCCTCTTTGCCTAGAACACTCATTAAAATAGCTTTCTTCCTCAAAGGTCTAAATGTTTGGCCATCTAAGGCTTCCAAATAGTTTTCAAACATATCCACCCATTCTTCCCATTCAATATCAGGTGAACCTACATCTTGTAAAAACATAGGTGGTGGAATAATAGCTGAATTACTCATGCTTATCCGTTTATTCAGTATCTCTTTTTTTTTTTTTTTATAGCTAGGAAAATAAAAATGTGTTTTTACACAATAGAAGACCTTCTAGTATTCACTGTTCTGCAATAACGTTGTTAAACTCTCCTGTCCACTTTCTATGTCCATGCTAAACCAAGAGAAATATTTTAGTCCTTTTACACTTTTTTTCAGCTTCTTCGTTTCACCGATACAAGTTCCTTTTTTTTTTTTTAAATGCGCAGCTCTGCGCACGTCGAATGGTGTCACTGTAACCCTGGCAACACAACACAGGTATGGAAGTTGTGCTCTTAAAATAACCTTGCGCGTTGTTTGGTAATTGCAGCTAACACAAACTGAAATGCCGATATCGTAAGTACTTTAAACGGCAGAAGCGGCAAGACTTTTACTGCTGCGTTGAAGGCTAGAAGTAACACAGGCACACGTGGGTTACCGGCACGCGCTGTACCTGTAGACCGGTGAGTCGTCGCCAAATAAATGTTGTGGAGCAGTCGTGGGAAAAAGACAGCACAATCCAGGTCGGGTGAAAGAACTCCAAGTTTAATGTTCTTAGGTAAAGCAACGTGCAGCTCCCAGTTCACCGGCCAGCTCCGTAACTGTCACGGCAAGGAACACCACACTCATACCCTGCATTCCACATTCTACATTCCTTCCTAGCAACCAGCAATACCCAATACAACAGTATTACAGAAGGGGCCTCAGATACTTATGCAACTTCTTCTGTAATACTGATGGCGCTGGTGCACATTTAGCAACAGTGGTATCTTAAGAGGGCGTTCCCCATGCAAACGCATTGTATTTTGGATGGAGGTACAGAGGCAGACATGCACTTAGGAGGCACACTAACAGTGCACCACAAAAAGGTTGGATAGAATTATATTGTTTGTTTTCCTCATTATTATTCATATACAAAATCAAGTTGCTCGTTTTCCTTGCTGCCGTGAAAAACTGTCTAGTGTTCATCACACAACCATTATCACGTTGTATTTCCAATTCAAAATGAACTGTCTCATTATACAATTATGATCAGGTGTGACAGTTTAAATTGCATGTCTGCATGTGCCTGTACCCTTTATTAATCTCATTGCTCTTTTTTTTTAGCAATGTTCCCAAACCTACTCCAGTATTTAAGTCCATGGGCATGATGAGAAATTTGTAAAAATGCATCCCAGAGATTAAAAAGTAATTTAAAGATTAATAATACACAATTCCGTAGATTCAGACAATTTGCTTACATTTAATGGTTTACTTATTGCCAAGGGGTTAAACACAACGTTCCATTGTTATAGTCACCAATATTCTACAAGTGAACATGTAATCCAGAATCCTCATTTAGTCCATATAGCACCTCCCTGCCCACCAGTAGGATCAAAGGTGACTCCTCCCTTCTGACAGCGATCTCTCTATTACCCCCTTGGTTGCTTTGGAACATGTTTGACGCCATAAAAGAGAGAATTTTTCGTCTTACTCCAATGGTTTTCCCATTTATGGGGTAGGTCACATTTTTATGGCTCTTCAATATTGCAGGATTCTCACCTTTAGTTTGTTTTTTAAGAATACTGCCTGTGTATAGCATGTGGTACCCACATTCCAAAGCATATACAGTGGTTAATTTGAGCCAGTTAGCAGCGCTGACACTCAATTTTTGGGACCAGCATTTAATTTTCCTCATCAGGCACTTCCCAGAAGCAAAAAGGAAAAATATGCAGAGGGAAGGAAAGACAAAAAAAGAGAAGGGCAGAAAACCTGTCACAAAGGGAAAAAGCAAGAACCTGCAGGGGTGAGATAAAAGGGCAGGGAGTCACTGGCAGTGAATTAAAGAGGCATGATGTAGATTCAAGACACTGTAGCCTTTGTATTTGGCACACTAATATTGACTAGTACCAACCAGAAGAGTCAGAGCAGTGCTTTTGGACCTGGCACATATTTTACAAATTAAGTACTGGGCATATACCACATATTTCATTTGGCATGTAATTCTTTCTGTGATTTTTCCTTGTTTTCCTCAAGAGCGATGTAATGTTTCTTGTTCATTTCTTTCTCACAAGTCTTGTACAGGCCACATTGTAGAAAGCCTCTGTTATCCAGATCGAGACAATTTTGTCTTTCATTCACTCTGTCAGATTTCATATGACTGTTCATCAATATGTCGCCCAGGGAGGCTTTCATTTTATAACTAACTCTGGGATGCCTCCCTTTTATGACCTTTAAATGCTCAAAATATCTTAGTAAATTCCAGTGCTTCTCATTCCCGCTATCCATTGTGTACTCCATTATATATCTGCATGTTTTACTGCTCTCTTCATTTGCATGAAACCCTTTGTCCATCGTGGAGAGTATTAATGTGTATGTGTTATTCCTTTTGGTACTAATGTGTGCTTCCAGTTGAGTTGAAAATATATTTTTGGTGGAAATGTGAAAACATCCTTTTTAGCTCCATTTCAAAGTGTTCTTCCTTGAAATAAATTGTATGGGCTCCTACAAATTCATCATATGGTATGTTCCATTTACAAGCTTTCAGATGTCCACTATTTATGTGCAACATGCAATTACTTGCTGTTGCCTTTCGGTGTATTTTAGACCCTAATCCCACATCTTCATGTATAGTGTGGCATCCAAGTAGTTAATGGTCTTTCTGTTGGTCATGCTAGTAAATCTGATGTCATAGTTAGTATTTAATCTTCCAATATACTCCTCCAATTGGGCATCACTAGCATCCTAGACAATGATAAGATCATCATAAACTGCGACCATAAAGTCACATGTTCCCTGTCTTCATTTCCTTTCATCCAGGCCACCTCCTTCTCCCACCAACCCATGCAAAATTCACATGGGTGAGGGCGAAGGGGCTGCCCATGGCTGTGCCTTGCTTTTGAAGGTAAAGTTTGTCATCAAATGTAAACACATTAGCTCAGTCCCATACTTGGCACTCTCATTCTAAGTAACTAATTCCTCCAGAGCTAATAGGTCTGATACATCTACATCTTTGCAGCAGAATTCAGATGCATTTTCATTTTTGCTTTCACTTATATTCAACTTTTTGACAAATGTATACGTTTTCATCCTGTCCAATCTTCGTTGCAGACAAAAGGTTAAGCCTTTACTGAGTACATCATCTCTCTTTTTCACAATGTTTTAGAGAAGATATTACAAGTGCTTGATCTTTAATGATATCACTTAAACGTACTTACTTTTGGGGTGTTGGCTGAATTTTTGTGCCCCCATCCTCTTTCCTGTCCTGATTTTGCAGCGCCCCTTCTTCTGGAGTTCGATCCATCCCTGGCTCTTTGTTTTTTTTGTCATCTGGACCAATCGTAGTTTGCCTAAAAAAATTCTAAACTATCTTCTGTTTCATGGGAGATACATTTTCGTGATATATATATATATATATATATATATATGTGGATATAGATTTATATTAAAGCAAAGCGGTCCAAAAGCGACGCACTCTGTCTGCTGGTGCCAGCGTTAGCACATGACCAAAGTCCTCAGACATAATTCACCAAAGAGTAAACACGCTCTTCAGTGAAATATATATATATATATATATATATATATATATATATATATAGCCAACAATCCTCCGGTTACATGCAGAAAGTTCCCGGACACCAAATGGAAGTCCAAAATGCTTTATTCACCAATACTTCCTCCCAGAACAATGCGTTTCAGCCGTAGCCTTGATCACGTAACATTTGAGAGTGTCTCACATACCAACTATATACCACAACCAGCATACACATAAGAATATAAATAAAAGAAGGACTATCAGGTTACATAACTATCCCGCAATGTGCGAATGTCAGCACCATCTTGGAATGTCTAGAATGACCCATCCACAATACTAAAAATTATCTTGCGATTACAAAATTATCCACATTATTTACTCTCTTTAAACATAAATTAATTGTATTCCTTATAGTCATTTAAATAGCTTACATATTACATATTACATATTACATCTTAAATATTAAATATTATTAATATCCAAAATGGTCCAAAACAATTCTAAAAGCATAGTATACACTGGATACCATTATATTCCTAAAATATCCACATTAATTGCTCTCATTGCCCATTAGTTGATTATAATCATTTAACCGCCCTCCATATTAAATATTAAATAGTTACATATTTAAATGCTGTTAATATCAAAAGGTAATCCAAAACTGTAAAGCATAGTATATATTGGACAACATTGTATTCCTAAACATATAGATGCGCATTAGTATACGAATGTACCTTGACAGCCCTGTATTGATATTCAAAACAATTCATATACATGTGTACAAATATGTGTCTCTTACCACCTACCACATATCAAAACACCTCCCACAGTGTCACATCTATCACAAAAAATTACCATAAAAAAACACTAAAAGTAAATGAAATATGATTAAAATAACTGACAAAAATATACATATCCAGCAGCTTCAATTAGCCTAGATGCACATTCATCTCCTCACTTGAATTCAAAACTCCAGGGCTCAGGGTGTTGAGTCTGATAATCAATTTTGATTCCAAAATCCTCATCTTCTTCTCTCTATTACCTCCCCTAATACTGGGTTTAATCTGATCAATGACTGCAAAACTCAACAACCTCTTATCCCCATTATGTTTATCATGGAAATGTCTTGCCACTGGGTATGTTCAATCAAAATTGCGAATCGCTCGAATGTGTTCAAGAACCCTCTTTTTAGCCTTGTGTATTGTGTTGCCCACATACAGTTTCCCACAGGGGCACATCAGACAGTATACACAGAAGTCTGTATTGCAATTTAAATGTCCTCGAATTTGATAAGTCCAATGCCCATTCTCCCCATATACTTTAAAGCAATTGTTACTATATTTGCATGCCTTGCATTGTCTGCAACAACAAAAAAAACACAGAGTGATCAAGGGACATAGCTCTAACACTATCCCTAGTTATTCTATTACGGCTGAGATCATCTCTCAACGATCTACCCTTGCGAAAAGTCATCGCAGGCACCTCCGGGATAACTCTACCTAAGGTGGAGTCATTCTGTAGTATATGCCAACTCCTGTTCAGAATCTTTCTCAGGACCTGTGACTGGTTAGAATATGTTGTAATAAATCTTACCTTTTGATCACCTACATCTGAATCCACTCTCGTGTATATCAGATTCTCTCTCTTTATGTTATCCGCCTTATTTTTAGCTTGAAGAATCATTTTGCTCCTATACCCCCTCTCTAGAAAGCGTGAGAGCATATTATCAATTTCTTTCTGATAGTTCTCCCAAGTACTACAGATCCTGCGGGCTCTTAGAAATTCCCCAAAGGGGATACTGGCAATAAGATTTGGTGGATGGGCACTGTTCGCATTCAATATGCTGTTACCAGCCGTCAATTTTCTATAAAGTTTGGTCCTTAATGATTGTTCTTGGACTGTGACTTCCACATCAAGAAATGCAATCTGTTGTTTGCTACTCTGATCACTTAGATGTAAGTTATAGTCATTGTTATTGAGAAAGGCTACGAAACCTCTAGCTGAAGTCTCATCACCTTTCCAAATCACAAAGATGTCGTCTATGTAACAACACCATAAAATAACCCTTTCATCAAAGTCGGGTGAGCTGGTAGATATTTGCTCCTCCTACCAGCCCATCACTAGATTCGCATAACTTGGTGCAAAGCAAGTTCCCATAGCCATACCCTGTGTTTGTTTGTACAGCTTGTCATCAAAGAGAAAAAAATTGTTATTGAGGCAAAAACTGATCATATCACATATCATATCACATATCATCTCCGTATGCATCAGAAATGGATAGCTACTTAGGCTAATTCTACATAGGTGCTATAAATTACCATTAGAATTGTTCCAGTATAGCTCCATTACATTCCAGTGCTTCTGGAGCTAGTGGGTGCACACCTTCCTGTTACTGCGTCACATTTGTACATTCTAGCGAGTTGTGATATAAAGAAGGGGTCTTCATTGCCTTCCATTGCTTAATTACTTAGGCTAATTCCATATAGGGGAGGATACCTATAGCCTTTTCCGGTGCCCATATTTTGCACATTTCTGAATTGCTTACAACTGTTTCACGCTTCCCTTTGCCATGTCTAACTTAGCTGCTGCCGCTGTTCTTCTCTTTTGTAGAGTGTGAGTATAAGGCGACACTCCCTATCCCAGAACAGGGGCCATTTGCCCTTCAATCACAGGTTAAGAGACTGTATTATCCCTCCTTCCCGCAAGTAGAGGGCTAAATTCTTATGTATTAGTCTGCCAAATGTGTTTAGATTTAAATGTTTTGCATGACTATCAGCATGCAACTTCACCCTTCGTGTGCAGTGGTTTGCTGTGTTTAGTATCACGTACATGTAGTGTGCATGTCACATTTAACTATTTGTTCTCCTCTACCCACAGGCCTCCCGTGTTTAGTAACCCACAGGTAGGCCCATCTTCATCACCTCCTACTTTGGGAGGCCACTTTTTCTTCTTCTTAATTCATGACCCTTTAGTGCATTACTCTAGGGATTCGGAGGCCCTGACGAATGCCTTGAGATCTCCTTTGGCTTGAGATTAGTGGGAAGAAACATGTTGGCCATTAAATAGTAGGTGACTCTTCGAGCAATTACCCTCTAGAAGCATCCCACTTCTTCTTTTTAATCTCACCAGCAATCACCACTAATAAAGGTGAACTATCACACAGGCGACTGATTAGGTGTTTTTAGTCTTTCTTCAGCACAACTGGATCCCATCACTATACAGATAATCTTTATCTCTGCACACCCTCTAAGTTCCTTTAACTACGAGGTGGAGTCTTTCCAGGTGGTATTATCCAACCTGGATGGGGCTAGATGGTCATATGATGAAGCATGACACTATATACTGTGTGAGACCACCTTGTCCGTAAGGTAAAATTCCCCTCAACACCATCCCTGACATACAAATAAGTCCCGAAGTTTGGGATATATAAACAGCCTAGGGCAAATTAAATTTACTATGCACCCACAAGATACCCCATACTCCTTGTGTATTTGTTTCTGTTTCTAGGGGAGATAGTATGAGTGTTCTTTTTCACTCCCCTCCTCTCTTGTTGTGATGAACATGATAATTAGCCACCAGGAAGAAAAAAAAATCTCAATTTTTATAACAATAACAATGAGTGCCTTTCATTCACTTTGCCTTGATGTGTAGCACAATCCTACTAAAAGTAGCAAGAAAGCCCAAAACATAAACTAGACTGCATATAAAAACTTGTGGAATTACTACATGAACATCTAAAAACACATTTATGGTCACATGTTTATATGAACCAATAAACAAATACATAACAAATACGATAGATACAAAGGAAGAAATTGCAATAAACCTGATTACCACTCTGTAGTTATAGTTAGTATTCTCAAAGATAGGAATTCCTCTGGTATTAGCTTCCTAATAACTTTTCACCGACTTGACAAATCAAGACAAAACTTTCCAGACCTCTCAAATTTTCTGCTTTTTGAGATGATGTAACTTTTTTAGGTGAATCATTAAGGGTGTGCAAAGATAAAATTAGGCCTCAAAATGCATTTTTCAACCATTGCATTTTCCACAGACTATTATATTTGATATAGCACAAAAATGGCTGAATGGATTTACATGACATTTGGCAGGACTATACATTATGGTGCAGAGATTATGTTTTTTGGGCATTGCAGTTAATTTTTTAAGTTATATGGCATTTAAACTTGGTGATATCTGTCACCACGGTACTGTCACAGAATTTCACAAAATTTAGTAAAACTACTGAGATACATAGCCATAAGCCTATTTAGAAATATATAAAAAAGATCTAACTAAACTTCCCTACCTATTACCACCTCAGTGAAGTGGTTATAGCTAGGGACCTACTACTTACCTGTATCTAAGATCCTAACACTGAACACAGTCAAAGTGTAGTAAAAACAATATGGCTGCCTTTTCCTTCACTAAAAACAGTAATTCCCCAATTGTATACTAGTTTGTCATTGCCATGTACCACAGTATACTGCAAAGTTATCACAGTAAACCAGGTCCCAAAATCTAACTAAAGCCTAGTTGTATTATTGGATCGCTGTACCCTTGTGTCATGCATGGTGCAGCATGGGCAGCACAATACATAAGTCAGATCAACAAAGCAACGCAAGGTCAACATGCATGCCCCTGGATTGATTGGTAAACCTGGAGAAATACAAGATGGCATAATTAACTATTTTGCATTATTCTGCACACCATAATGTACATTGCTGCTACATTTCCACATACACCAGTTTGTAATGCCACTGTAGCCACTTCACTATACGCTATTCCACTTATGACACCCCACTCTACGGCTCTCCAATGCGCAAAACTCCACTCTATGCCACTCCTCTCTATGCTAGCACACTGTAATCAACGTCACTCCACTCCACGCTCTTACACTGTATGCACCAATACTCTACGCCACTCCAGTCTACGTCACTCCACTGTATGCCACTCCACTGGACACTACTCCACTGTAGGCTATTCCACTCTATGCCATTCTACCGTATGCAGCTCCACTGCACTCTATTCTCTATTCCACTGTATACCACTTCACTCTATAACACTCAACTGTATGCCATTCCAATGTAGGCCACTCCAGTGTAAGCTATTCCACTCTACGCCACTCCATTGCATGGGACTTCACTCTACTCCACTTCTTTCTATTCTATTCATTTGGGCGCCACTCTAATGCATACCACTCCACTGTATTCTATTGCACTTTACCTCATGCCACTGTATGCCACTCCAGTCTATACCACTACATTATACACCACTCCACTGCATGCTACTCCACTATACACTATAACACTCTGTACCACTCCACTGTACAACACTCTTCTCTACGCCACTCCGCTCTACGCTATTACACCATACACAACTCCACTCTATGCCAATCCACTCTACGCTGTTACACTGTATGCAACTCCACCCTATGCTTCTTCAGTGCACGCCATTTCACTGTATATCACTGCGCTATGCTCTACTTCAGGATATGCTATTCTACTCTATGCCACTTAAGTCTATGCTGTTCCTTTGTATGCTACTCCACTTTATGCTACTACAGGCCACTCCAGTGTATGCCACTCCACTTTACCCCGCTCAGTTCTATGATATCCCATTTGACACCACTCCAGTGTATTCTATTATACTCTACCCCATTCCAGTATGTCACTCTTTTCTACGCGATTCCATTGGATGCCAGTCCACTCTGCGCCACTACACTATCTGCTGTTTCATTCTACCCCACTTCCCTGTTTAGCACTCCAGGCTACACCACTCCACTCTACGCTATTCTACTCTACACTGTTCCACTCTAGGCTATCCTACTCTACGCCACTCCACTGTACTCCACTTTAGACTATTCCACTGCACGTCACTTCACTCTATGCAATTACACTGTACGCAACGTTTGTGTGTGCAGTTTTAAACTGCCAGTTTGACCTCGCAAGTGCACCCACTTGTCAGGCCCAAACTGTCCCTTTTACTACATGTAAGTCATCCCTAAGGTAGGCCCAAGGCAGCCCAATGGGCACGGTGCAGTGTATTTAAAAGGTAGGACATGTCTTGGTGTGTTTTTAATTGTCCTGATGGTCAAATACTGCTATATTTGTCTTTGACTATTCCAAGACCTATCTCTCCAAGAGGGTAACATGAGGATTGCCTTGAAATATCTTTTAAGTGTAATTTCCCTTTGGGAGCAGATAAAGACATCGCGTTTGGGGTCTCAGCACTCACAATTTAAACATACATCTTTTGGTGAAGTTGGTTTTTAAATTGTCAGTTTGAAAATGCCATTTTAAGAAAGTGGGCATTTTCTTGCTTAACCATTCTGTGCCTCTACCTGGCTGTGGAATACACGTCTGGGTCAGGATGAAATCCTGATTGGACTTCCTGGGCTAGAGTGGTGGGAGGAGCTGATACTTGCACCTAAATAGGTCTGTGCCTGTCCTTACACAAAGCAGTCTCCAACCCTGTGGAGTGTATCTGGGGCCAGTGCAGGAAAGCCAGGGTCTTGTTGCACTACAAAGACTTTCCTTCGAAGTTTGCATACTTCAAAGGCAATAATGAGTATACATATTGAACCTCTGAGATCACAACTTTAGAACACTTCTAGACTGAGTCCATTCTGCCAGGAAGAAGACCTAGATGCTGCAGGAGGGACTGCCACTCTCCCTGTTGCTTTGTTGGGCTGGCCTGCTGCCTGCTGCTTCTGTCCTGAGAGTAAAAGGACTGGACTTTGGTTTATACATCCTGCTTTCTAAGGATCTCCAAGGGCTTGAACTGAGCTTACCTCCTATTAGAAGCCTCAGGGACATCAAAGGCTTCAGCTGAGAATCCTGACTGGCCAAGTGGTACCAATTCCTAGTCCCTCGAAAGTGTAAGCTGATGACCTGAAGAGAAAATCCACGCATGACGCGATGTGGCAGGAAACTCAACGCAGCATCTGTACTGCAGCTAAAGAATTAGTGCAGTACCTGTCTCGTGGCTGCAGAATCGATGCAGTGCCTATTTCAGCGCAGCCTCATCAGCACAGAGTGTTTGGATTTTCCGCGCATGGTCCCTGGGGCGTCAATTTCTCATCTACCCCGCACCGCAGTAAGGAACCGGGGCTGCGTGTCCGGAATTCAACGCATCACCTTTCCTGCAAGGAAAGAATGGATGCATCACCTCCCTGGCCAGTAAAGAACCAACGCATCTCCTTGCTTTTCGGTGCCTCATCTCCCCTATAGCCAACATTGTCTTTGTTTTTGATGCATAGGTACTCTGGGCTCAAAAGATACAACCATTGATTCCTATGGGTTTAGACTCATTTAAGCCTTTGGAAAGTGATATCTTTACTTGTTTATGTTGGATTTTTGCTGTTTTGGTCTTCTTTTACTCAGATAAATATTGGCTATTTTTCTAAACTGGTGTGGAGTACTTTTGTGGTGTTTTCAAAGTATTACTGTGGGTGTGACAAATACTTTACACATTGCTTTTGAAATACACCTGACTGCTTGAGCCAAGCTACCAAGGGGGTGAGCAGGGGTTATCTTAGCTGTGTGACTCTCTTACCCTGACAAGAGTGAGAGTTCCTACTTGGACAGGGTGAAAACCACTGTCAACTAGAGAACCCATTTCTAGCGGACTTCGATTATAGCACACTCATTGCCCCCTTACTTGAGGCCAGGAAAAAGACAAAAGATGGCCACAAGGAATTAGTCTGGAAGCCTGAGATGCACGTCTTCTGCAAATTCAAAACAGAGGTCACGCATTCCCCCATTTTAGGGAAAGCATAATATAGGAAGTAATTCTTCTTATTCATGCACAGTGACGGGCGAATCATTTCAGCAGTTCTACTACAAAAAATATCCCCTCAGGGCATAAGCCTTTTGCATATTACAATGGGCTGTTAGACTCCGTCATGCAGGGTCTCTTTCCCTGCAACCAGGTACTAGCAGCAGCTGCCTTTACTGTCGACAAAAGCACCTCCTTTGTCATGGGGGCACCGCTGATGCTATATACAGAACTGTCGCTTAAGGTGGTGCAGGGCCATCTAGTGAACCCAACCACCTTCCTAGCCAAGAGGTTCAGGAAGGGAAGGAGACCCATGACTTTACGACATACATCCCCGAGGGGATCTGCCAGATAGAGGAAGACCTCCATCCCAGACAGTGAGACACTTTTCATCGATGGCTCTTCCATGATCGATCAAGAGACTGGGGTGAGAAGCAAGGGGGCAGCGGTTGTCATGGCTCACAGCCACACATACTTGAAGAAGCTACAGGTCATCGCACAGTTAACTCTCTTCCCCCACACAGCAGTCAAGCTGACCCCATTAATTGAAGCCCTCACCCAAAGCTCGGGGAAGATGGTAACAATTTATTCGACCTCTGCCTATGTCACCACCACGGTAACTCAAGCATAGGTAGGTGGAAAACACAAGGGTTTCTAAAGTAAGACGGCACACCCGTCGCACACCGGGACCTTCTAGAGCTGCTCATTAGTGCGCTGACCCTGCCTAACCATGTGGCCATGGAAAAGTGCGCTGCCCATACCGGGGGCAAAGATTTTGTGTCCATGGGGGAATGAATTAGCTGACCAAATTGCAAAAAGCAAACGGTTCGCTTGTGGAGGCTCGTGTACTCCCCATCCATGAGACTTCAGAGTCATAACACCCTCAGGACAAACCTTATATGGAAATGGACAGTTTTTACTTCAAAGAATTACAAGAACCTGCATTGCCTGAAGGAAAGGAGTGATGGATAACCTTGGGTTGCACACCAAGAGCACACAACCACATATAAAGACACCCACCTACAGGGAATCCCGTTATGCCATAGAGCTTAATCAACATAGCTTTGCCCCAACTACACCTACCAACACACACAGCCAAGGACAACATGATGGCAGAACTTCAAAGTCATTGGTTTATTCCCAACCTCTCTGAAATAGTGGCAATGTACTTAAACGAATGCTCCATCTGCCAACTATACTCCCCCAAACCTACCCTCAAAGTTGTGTCATCAGCCATCCCAAGACCAACAGGGACCTTTAGGGCGCTTCACCTCAACTTCATTAATACGATTGATTGCTGTGCTAACTAATGGTACCTGATTGCAGTGGTTTGCTCATATTTTAGGTGGATCGAAGCTTATCCTTGCATACACTAAGATGCTAAGGCAGCAGCAACATTCCTTGTAAGGAGATAATACCCAGGTAGGGGGTGCCAAACGTCATCCAGTAGGAAAACTGAAAGCACTTTGTTACCTCCGAGTTTGAACACATCTCTACCCTATTACGGATTACACATTAACTGGCATCAGTATACTACCACCAAAGCAACAGTATCATTGAGAGGTTCAACAGGCTGCTAAAAAATGAAATAAGTAAAATTTGTGCCAGCCTCAATGGGAAATGGCTCCACTGCTTGTCCTTAGCCTTGTTTGCATTAAGGAACACACCCAGTAGTGATCACCATCTCATACCAGACCAGACAGTTACCAGTAGAGTGATGAGGATACCCATTCCCAAAATTCAGACTGAATTGGGTGCTGAGACTACCGCTCAAGCATTGGGGGATGAATTGCATGTGTTTCTCTCAGAGCTAACCAAAACCGCTAAGTTCTTATCCAAACAAGTCACCCATTGGAGCTCCAAGTGCACCACTGCCAAGCTACCATTTCAGCTACCTCAACCTGGTCAAGAAGTTTACATTCGAAACTTTGTAAGAAAATGGAAGCAAGCCAAATTTGAAGGACCATACTAAGTAATCTTCACCACGCCTACCGCCTTCAAGGTGGAGGGGAGAGATACATGGGTCCCATTTTCCAACATGCAGGTAAAACTTTCCATTGCACATTCCCAATGAACTGCACTAAAAACTTTCTTTGAATTGTTGAAACCATCAGAGTGAAACCATTAGAAGGGCTACAGACATGCCCCTGGATGCATACCAAGATGTTTAAAAGTTACGTATTGTCATAACTATACATTCTCTGGTTGCAAGGGATGCTATTGCATCCATGTACTTCCAAAGAACAGCCTGTTATAATGGAGTCCATTAAAAAAATGTGTTGACGTTTGCGTAGGGACCTCACTCACGTTATCTATGACTACACCGCACCCAACACTAGCCTCACACATGCACTACAAAGCATTCTTTTACAGAACACGTGGTATCAGCACATGACCACCATTGACTCTAAGACATAAGGCGGGTCATATTATGTATGTTCGCTGATACCACACGCAATAGGCACAGATAGATTGTACTTATCCCAAGAGGTACCCCTTGAAAAAGCAAAATAACTTCTCCCTCTATACCTGTGTAGAATTAGGGCCAAAATACAGCATAATAGAGTGGAGCTCCTTAGAGTAGAAGTATATCTGACCCGCTATAAGACCAATCCTACAGCATTGTAACTTCCTACTGAGCCTAGCAACATCCAAACTGAGCTAGATAAGATGTGTAGGAAGAGAGTTATAGGGAAGGACACTGTTTGGCCTTGAGATTTTCATTAGAAAAGTTTCTTGAAGGTAACTAAACTACCTAACCTTTGCATAAACACATCAGCTTACATCTGTGGTTCCAGGCTGGCCCTTAGCGTAACTGGGGCTGTCTTCATTAATAACAGATGGACTCCAGACACGGAGTTTCAGTGCAGGGACATCCACCTCAACAACATGAAAGGAAATGGGTCTTGTAGGGAAGGGTTAAACAACAGCGCAGATACGTCTTGTCAGGAAAGCTGGGACACTGAGTTAGACAGGTACACGATGATAGAAGGGAAGGGTCAACCTCTAATTGTATGGAGTCAGAGGCAAAGGAGCCATTCCACTGGGCACAAACAACAATTGTGGCACAATGCTGCACATTCTGGACATGCAATGGGGCACCTCCAGGGTGATGGACACCTCTTGACAGTGCAGCGAGTTCACTTATATCAGCTCGCCCCTTGATGGTGTGGCCTCTGCTTCCTCCTCAACATACACACCCCAACCCTAGTCATCCCTGGAGAAGATCTGTCTGAACTGTACCAACACCCACTGAGGAAGAAAACAACACTGTTGCAAAAGGCTCAAAGGAAAATAACTGCTGATTATTTCCACTGGGCTCAGTACAAGGACATTCCAAAGGAGTTTAGACTGTTCACTGACACCCCAGGTATGGGTGGAGGGTCCACATCCTTCTTCACCTTGCAGACAAAAGCAAATGCTCTCTGGTTGCAAATAACCCAGTGGGAAATGCACAGTACTGAACGTGACCTTATTGCAATCAAAGAAGAACTGAGAGTCATCCGCCTCATGGTGATGCAACATCTGTATGTCTTGGACTTAATGACTACAATGGAGGGTAGTGTGTGCTGTTGGTGCACCCTGCTGTACTTTCATACCTGGCAATGACATGGACAAAGGAACTTTGACACTTGCCATTCAAGCATTGCACCGACTACAGAAGGACATAGGTGAAGAGGGAGGTGCCCCTGAGCAGGGGTGGTACACAAACTAGTTATCCTGGCTCCCCCAAAGGCTGACCAGTTGGTACACATCATTGCTGCCTGTTTTCATTGTGTTACTGTTTTTGTGTGGTTTCCTACAATTGGGGATTTCCTGCTGTAAAAACAGGAGTCCCCAAATTGGATAGGGTACAAGTAGTGAGGGAAGTGGGACAACAAGTGCTGACACTGTGCATGTCATGACTTATGGGTTTGATGGTGTAATTGAAAATTAAACTAGAGGGATGAATGTTGATATTGGATTAATCAATGATGATGCACATGACAGCAAGACACCATTATACATGAACAATACATTTCAATACAGAAACAAAGTCGCATCACCTGTTAGATTCCCCTGTCATGAACTCTCCATCAACCCCAGCATGTAGGTAGGCAGGCAAGCAGGCTCTGTGACCCACGCCTGAAGGCTAATGACTAACAGGACACAGGTGGGGTAACATTTTATCCGACAGTCAAACGCACAAACAGGGAAAGTTAGATCAAATTCCACAGATAGGCAGCAACATTACAATGGTCCCTGGAGGCTGGCCCAAATAAAGGACACAAGGCTAGAGGGACACATGCATTCCCAAAACACCATAAAGTTAGATGCCACATGTCGTTAGGTATACTTAGCCAATCGGGACAACGCACCCACAGCACATGCAGTGACCACGCTCCCCTCAGGCTGGACATCAGGACACATACTCCCTGGCCCACATTGTGTCCAAGCCAGATTGAGGCCCACCTGCATTCCCTATGTGAAACTGCATTTATGACTCCTTGACAACTGTTTGCATTTTTCACCCAAAGAAATGTAAACAAACGTGCCTCAACTCAATGTACAGTGAGAGACAGTCCTCAGACCCCGGTGCTGTAACTGCTCTACTGGCTGTAATGTTTAATTAAATGAACTGCTTCCTGTTTTGCAAGATGCCTCTAGACTCTTGTTTTTTAAGGTAAATTCTCAATCGAGCAACACAATAAAGTACTGGACACAATAATATCAATCACACACAATCAGTGTTGACAGTTCAGGATCCGTATGCTACAGTGCCAGGATCAAAGCTTTGAGCTCTGCAAGTTGAACTTTGCAGTCCCCTAGGGTCTGCGTGCAGGTTTTTTGAGGGCTCATCACTCCTCAAATGGTGGCACAAGCCACAGATTATTGGTGTGTGGTACCTACAGTCGGTTGAGCTAAACTGTCAGTGTAAATGGTGATTCTGTATTGATCAAGAGGCAAAATGTTGATGGACATGGGGTATTCAAGCTAATACTGGAGCAATTCTTGAGTCTGCAGTTTTGGAGCAAAGACATAATCAACACCCGTGGCAGTCAAGGAGGTAGCCCATTGTAATGCTTTTGCATACTAGATGCTACTTTTGTGACAGCCTCAAGGGATGGTATTAGGGTAACGACAATAATGTGTTTGCCTTGGGATAATGATCTCTCCTTTATGACTTCAATCTGAACAGCAGTCAATATTCTTTCTATTGGTGAAAAACTCTGTTCTTTTCTCTGTTCTGCGTTAGAGTACAGGTGTGATTTGATTTGTATGCTCTGGGTGTCATTTTACTGAATTTGACTTAGGTGAATCCGATGACACCTGGAATGACCCGGATTATCAAATGTGTATTGTTTACATGTGATTGTGTAGGTGTTTGCTTCAAGCATGTCGGTCTGTAATGCTCTGAGGTTTTGTATGTGTTGTGGTGTCCAGTGTTTGCTGGAGAAGGCTGGATGAATCAAGTTGTTAAGTGATTTTATGCATTGTGCATATTCTGGAATGTAAGTTCTGCCATATTTAAAGAAACCTAATAATGACAGCAGTTTCTTGATGGTATTTGTTGGTTGTAATTGCGCACATTTCTCTAGGAATTGTGGCACCAGGCTTCCTCCCTCATTTGATAGTTTGTATCCCAAAAATAGGACACAAAGGAAAGCAATCTTTTGTTTTCTTGAAGTAAAATTTGTAGCCCTGTGCGGTGAATCCCAAATGAATGTGATCAATCCTGGCTAGGTGTGTGTTGAGGTCATCATCCGTCAGATAGATGTCATCTACATAAGACAACGCCTCTGAATCAATGTCATGTAATATCGATGTCACAAGGACTGAGAACAAACCTGGACTGTTCTTTGAGGGAGATGACAAAATCTGCGTTGTGAACCCTAAGCAGGGAATGCGCTTATGTGCAAGGTTGTCTTGTATTTTTTGTACCCTATGTTGTTATTAGTGCTTACTATGTGAGTTTTGTATGGCAAATGTGCATGTGACTGTTTAGGTGTCTATATGAATAGTCCGGCTTAGCTACAGGAAGCAAAGTGTTATTCATAGGAGAGACACAGGGTTGATTACTGCTCGGGACTCAAGTTGTGACAAAATTTCCCTCACTGGTGCTTTAGCCTCATGTCTTATGGGATAACGAGGTTGTATCTGTGGATTGGATCGTATCTGTATGACATGGTAAGGGGAATCCCTATCCCAACCCACATGGTTGCTGTACAGCGCAGGAGCTTGCGCCAAAGCCCAATCTGTGGCATAGGCTTCTTTTACAGTGTCAGGAACAAGGATTAAGAAAGATGCCAAAATAACATCTTTCCCATGTGGGACGGTATGGACAAATTCAGGTGGCCAATCTTTTTCGCCAGTAGAATATCAGAAAACAATGTTAATCTTCCCCAGAGGATTACTTTAATGGTGTGCTCCAAGTCTCCCTTAATTTGAATTCTTAATTTATAAACCCTGTCGAGTAAGGAGACACGCTTCTCCATAGTTTCAACTTCAAGGAAGTTGTCACATCCAGAAGCTCTTGAAGATTCTGACAAGCTATCTTGATTCTGCGTGTTGTCTAGCAGTGTCACTGCCCTTGTCCTGTTCTTCGCTAATGTTTTCAGTATGTGTGGCATATTTAGATGAAATTGCCTCAACCTTTTTCTTTTTTAACTGGGGTTTTTGTTGTGGAAGTTTCTCTTCCTTTTTAAACGAAATATCTGAAGAGCGTTGTGACTCCTTTTTTGGTTTCACACACTTGTTTTGGTGCTCTAACCACCCTCGTCTCTCGCTCAGTTTGGTGGGTGAAAGGAACAAGATGGGAATGTATCAGTATACTGATATCTGTCAGGAGTTTTTAAAGTTTCACGATTTCTAAGATTGTATCTTTTCTCTGAGGTCTCCGAATGCTGAGATTCTACTCTTTGTTGAACCTTATCTTCATCTGTTTATCCCAGCATTTTTTAGAACCCTCTTGTACTCGCTTGGTATTATCCTTACTGGATTTACCTTGTAATTGTGTTTTACTTGGTCTGGATCCCAGACTATCCCAACCTATGTCAGTGTAAGTCTTGGCAATAATCTTTGGCAGCTTGTGTTCCTGATCTTGTAGAGAAAGTAGGAACTATTACTGCTTCCCCTTTAATATTATTTAGTATTATTGAGGGGCTGCCCCTAGTTCCTTTTGAATTTGTCCTAACACCTCTAGAAGATTCACAAGTGTTGGAGTACCATGTGTGGTAGTGTAAACTGAAGCCAAGACTGTTCCCCAAGTGGTACAGTCATCTACAGAGGGAACCATTCCAAACGGCAAGCACTTGTGAAACTTCTATGTTAATCTTGGGGTCCCATATGGGGAAACACTGCTTCCAGCGCATTTGTTTTTTGTGCTATCTAGAATGGAATTTCATCATGTTTGGAGGGAACCTTACCCATTATTGAATGTACAGTTGCCGGTGTTATCCTGGTTGGTGCCAGATGTGGTACCAGGTACTGGGACAGTATTTACGGTCTGCGTTAAGAATTGTACCAAACGTCTATCTATATCTATTAAATTATTATATAAGCATTGTAAACCCGCTACTAGCATATTGTGTACTTTGGGATATGGTGTGTATGTGGCTAATTCTGGCCATGTAGGTCCATCAATACTTAAGGGACCTAATCTAAAGTTTTGAGTAAAGTTTCAAAGAGCGCTTTGAAACCAATGCTAGTATTCTTGATAAGAGAGAGGTACTTCTAAATATGCATTACCTCTATATTGTGCTGGTGCCTTTGGTTTAGTGTAATTTTGAAAATGGCGTGAATTTGCATCTGCTGCAGGAAAGGTGACCCTTGAATAGAATATTTCTGTTGTATACGCTTCGTGTGCCTCTACCACAAACGTAAGTTCTCCACCTTCTTCAGTAAGTCCAAGGACTATTAAGGACGTTTCATATTAAATGGGATTACCACCCGTTGTGGCTCTGCCATGATGAATTAAGGTAAATTCAGAGATGGAAAACACCAAATTGGGGAATCCTTTTAAAGTTCAAGCTTGAACAACCTTACAGGTTAAGATACATACTATCTAATTAGCTGAGGAAGACATCGCCTAACACCATGGATGTCTCAGAAAAAAGGTAATTAGGGTACCTTTGGCATGCAAGAGATAGCGATACTCAGGAGAACCGTTAAAGTTGTGCTTGATCAAACGTTGGTGGCGCCATGTCATAGGAGTCTTTCCTTGAGGGTAATACTGCATAGTTTAGAGGGACAGCACCACCGAGTGTGGGTGACTGAGTCAGGCCCACACCATCTGGAAGCTGTCGGCCTGACTTTGTCAGCTAGATGGCAGCACCTCACCCAAACCTAGAAAGATAAGGTGATATGTGGCAGCCTGAAACAGATCATACCCCTTTCTCTCAGTTATCTAGCACACAAGCTAAGTCAGACGAGGAGATGCAAGATAGGTTTCAATGTTCTCATTGAAACGATTGCATTCGATTAGAAAAAACATGAGCAGCAAGTATTAGGCAGATGAAGCATAATACAGTGATGATTGTGGCCATTAGAGTGAAAAATATAAAAAGTCCCACCATCCTGATCTAATCATGAATCTAATGATTCCTACCTACACCCTAATGTCTACACCCTGAGAGCATAGTGGCATTAGCCCTTTTGCCTATCGCAGTCTATGGGATGAGCCCCAGTCCCATAACTAAAAGACAGGCAAGCGTCTGCCTGTTGTCTGCTGCCAATCCTCCCGGTTGGCTGGAAACACAGGGCAAGGATCAACAAAGCTGTCTACTAAATGATGTACATCCCCAGGCAGCCATAGCTGGAATGCCCTCTACCCTCCTTAGGCCTATGTGGTGTTTATATAACAAAACATGCTATGTGCTAAGAACAGGCCTGATGTGATTATATTTCTATGGCTGAGGGTTAACTCCATAACTCTTGGAGCAACAATACTAGGTAAACTATGGTGTACAAAAACATGACAGTCTTGAGCAGGGCACAGAGTAAAATGCATGCAACAGACTGGTAAATGTAAAACACAAAACACTATGGTGGTCATTACAACCTCTGCGTTTTTTTTACAAGACCGCTGAGGGACCGCCGTGCGGAAGACCGCCAGTAGTGGCGGTTTGCCGCTCGGCGTATTATGTCTGTTGGCTGCTCTCCGTCCTTTTTCCAACGGAGAGCCGCCAACAGCCATACTGACGGGCGGCGGGGAAGTGGAGGTTGCTCCACCTTCACCGCCACGTCAACAGAACACCGCCCATCTAATCACGTCCTGTGATTCGGCGTGGCGGTGTTCTGTTGGGATGTGGTGTCGGCGGAGCAGCCCCCATGGCTCCCGTCCCCGCCTGGAGGATCGACAGAACAGGTAAGTCGATCGTCCGTTAGGGGAGGGGGGTGAGTGGGTGTTGTGTGTTGTGTGGGTGCATGGGGGGGTGCGTCTGTGTATGTAGAGGGGGTGTGTGAGTGCGTGTATGCTTGCAGGGGTGTTGCGTGTTTTGGGAATGAGTTCGTGTATGTCTATGGGTATGTCTGTATGGATGTGTGCGTGTATGTTTGTATGTGGGTGTGCGCGTCTGACTGTGTGTGGATGTTGGCATGTATGTCGGTGTGTGTGCGTGTGTGTGTTGGTGGTGCCTGCGTGCGTGTCGTGTGTGTGAGTTTCTGTGATGTTGGGGGTCGGGGTGGGGAGGGGGGCCCTGCCACCTTTGGGGGGTGGCAGGGGTGGTGGGGGGGTATAGGGGAGGAGTCGGGGTGGGGGTCGGGGAGTGGGGGAGACCCCTATCAGTGCCAGGGAAGGAATTCCCTGGCACTGATAGTGCTTACCGCCATGGATTTCATGGCGGTTCCAACCGCAGGAAATCCACGGCGGTAAGCCGGGTCAAAATACTGCAGGTGGTATAGTGACGCCCGCCGGGCTGGAGACCCAGGTCTCCAGCCCGGCGGGCGGAACGGAGAACCGGCGGATGACCATGGCGGTAACCGCCATGGTCATAATACAAAAAAAAAAGACAGCCAGCCTGTTGGCGGTCTTACTGCCGCTTCTCCGCCTTCCGCCAGGGTCATAATGACCCCCTATGCCTTCTCAGGAAGGAGGCCGATAAAAAAAGGAAAACAACAAGCTGAAAAGCAAGCTGTACTAAATTATACTAAAATTAATATGTGAATGCATATTAAAGGGCACAAGCTACTGGACTAAAGCTTAAGTAGGGATGCCCAATCTAGGCGCTAAAGGGAACCAACAACAGCTCTATAAGGTGACACGCCTGTTGTCAAGAGCCAAGCCAGCAATGTTGAACTGAGACCCAGCCAGAATTTCAGTTTTGTCGCACTGAAGCTCCGGAGCTTTTCAATGTCGACGAGACTTCCAGGAGTTGACAGAGGCATCGCGCTGAGCCAAGTCACCATTGTCGAACCACAAGCCGGCCTGAGGAGGACACCCACTTGGCGTCGAGAGAAAAAGCTCTGAAGAAAAGACTAAGGGCCTGATTTAGATATTGGCGGATGAGTTACTCTATCACAACTGTAACAGATATTCTGTCTGTCTAAATAATCACATTATTTCTGATGGGACTTATATTTCAGCGGACGGGTTATCCTTCGCTGTTGTGACGGAGTTACCCCTCTTTAAAAATCTAAATCAGGCCCTTAGTCTGAAGGCAAATTTTGACCGATGCCTACTGCTCACTGCATCCGACTTAGGCTCCAGGAAGGTCAGCCTCAGACTTTGACTTTGTATGGATCCGGCAGGACCAGATGGCCGCAGTTGGTGCTTTTTGCTCTTAAGCACAAGAAAGCAAATTTTTTAAATGTAACCTTTAAAAATTAATATCTCCAGTTCCTTACATTGGATTGTTTTAGTTTTGGTGTCATTTTAAAGATATGAATATGTCCTATGTTTATAAATTGGTGTATCACTTTTATTGTGTGTTGTGGTTTTCTTATTTACTGTTTTGTGGATATTAAATTATTTATACACCTGTCTCCTAAGTTAACCCTAACTGCTCAAGGGCCAAGCTTTCAAGAGTTGAACAAGGATTAATTTACTGAGACCTTGACTGGACCTTATTTGTGATTGTGGCCTTATTAGTAAGTGTAGGTACCTACCTGCCCTTATTAATAAACCACTTTCCAACATTGGTTCTCACCTTGTCAATTTTATTTTTCACAGGCATATATCCTCTGCATCAATATCATCTGTACACAGATGTGCAAGTCCAGGGGTCTGTGAGAATAGAGGCAAACTGCCATAGCAGTCCCTCTGAGAGTTTGACACCTTCCATTGACCCATCCATCTCCTTAGACGATAGGTCGAGGACAGGTTCACCCAAATTTTCCACTGTTGCCAGGAGCAAAGTGACCTCAGGCCTTTCATAGTAGGGTTTGGGGCCACTGAAATGCAAGAACCTTAAGGGGTTCCTAATGGCATTACAGTTCACTAGATGGGAGACTGCCCCCTTCTCCCTCTTTCACAGCATAAGGTCTAAACCTCTGGTCTTTTTAGGGTCCTCAGCTTCACTGGCTCAATCACCCACACTTTCTGGTGAGGATGAAATTCAACCAGAGGGGCCCTCTGTTCGTGCCAGAGCTTCATCACCTCCTGACTGGCATCTAAGTTCTCAGTGGCTTTCTTCCAGAAGTGCTTCATCTGAGACCAGAGAGCTGACATGTAGTTGCTTACTGCCTGGGGAGGTTTATGGGAGCTATCGACCCCTCCTTCTTTACTGGGATGAGACGCCCTCTCACAGGGTAGCGATAAGGTAATTAACCCAACTCTTTTCTGTGACACCTCCCTGTATGCAAAAAAAAGGCATGGTAAGGGGATGTCCTACATCCACCTCATGGGCTTGGATAGGCTCATAATCATGCCTTTCAGGGTCCTGTTGAATGTTTGAACAAGCCCATTGGTGTGGTGGTGATATTGGGTGGAGAACTTGTAAGTTACTTCACACTCATCCTACATAGATTTCATGTAGACTAACATGAAGTTCATGTCCCTATCAGACAACACTTCTGTGGGGAACCCGTCAGGGTAAATATCCCCATGAGGGCCCAGGCCACTGCAGTTGTAGGCACAAGTCTCTGAAGTATGGCTTCTAGGTACCTACTGGCATGGTGAACTAGGACCAGGATGAAACTGTTATCTAGATAAGTCTTGGGTCCAGGGACGCAATGATGTTGATGCCCACCCTTTCAAAGGAGGTGGCATTGACAATGACGTGTAACATTTCACTTTTACCCTGAGGACCCACTGCTAGAGCAGGTTGGACAGGACCCGCAGAATGCACCTGAGGTCACTTTCATCCAGGGCCAATAAAAGTGGGTGACAATCCTGGCAAAGGTGTTGGTGTGCCGTAGATGCCCTGCCAGGGTTACATCAATAGCCATACCCAGTAGAAAGGCTCTGTAGCATGGGGGGACGATCAACACGCAGGTTACCACTGGCTCAGGAATCTTAGGCTGACTATGCAGGAGGTCATTCCCCCAGTAGATTAGGGAATCTCCAGAGGCATCACCAGGTGGCTGGGCCTCAGCCTCTCACCTGAGGCCCTCAGGAGTTTTAAAGCAGCTCTACCAGGGCAGTAATGTCCTTCTCTGCAGGAACTGGGGCATCTGTCTCAGCTTCCTCACGGACTGTGGGAGTTTCAGGGACAGGTTTCTCACACCCCTAACCCTTTCTCTTTTAGGCAGATACCTAGGCTATTTTTCTAGGCTCCAGGTCCTTTTGACTAGCCTCTTCGGCTGCCATGGATCTTGCAGTCAGGCACACCCACTCGGGCAACCCTAACATTTCCATGTGGGATCTAAGCTCCACCTCTTTGCAGATGGTGTGGTTAAGTTATTATTAAGTAGACAACAGTCATGGCAGGGTTTACAGCTACCCTCAGGGAACCACACCCCCCCCCCCGAAAGGTAACTAGAGCAACAGGATATTGGCTCTCTTGTTTGTCTGCTACATAAACCTGGTGAACCACATTAGGGATGACCTGCTCTGAAGATACCAGATGACACCTGACAGTAATCCTGTGTCACTCTGAGCCTCTACCCGTTGCCCACTGATGGTGACCCAATACTTGGAAGTATTGGTAGGCATGTAGGCACCATCTTTTTGTCACTCAGGGACACTAGTGTAACCTCTGCACTACCCCCCTCATGCTAAATGGGACAACCTCCTTCCTGGTGTCTGCCCACCAGTGGGGTGCTGCACACCCTTTGGGCATTTGGTGACTCACTTTATGTGTTCATATCTACATCACTCACAGCATATTGAGGTTGAAGTTCCCTGACTTCTTTTCAAAGAACCCATTCTTTTTTGGCTTGGTTTGGACTGGAAATCCTTCACTTGAGAACCATTCTGGGGAGCCTTTAGATAACTCCTTGTTTCTAATTTTTGGCACCCACTCTTTCTTCGATTGGGGACCCTGTCTACCCTTTTGGGCGTCCCTCTGATACCTTCTTGGACACGCTGACATCTTCTTGGACCCAGAGCACCAACCGCAGGTATCTGGACGTGTGAGACCGGGGCAAAGTCAAAAGTTATGGCCGACTGCAACAGAGCACAGGTCGGATATACGAGGTGGATCAGACTAAGTCTCTGGAGCTTGTTATGTCACAGCAGCTCACACATGAGGCCAGTCAACTAGCCCTTGGAATTACTTTGGTGGTCCTGGGTTCAAGAAGCAAGAAAGGCCTCTTGCAGCTGACACACTCATCTGAGGAGCAAGGCAGGTCTCACGCAGCAGGGCAGTCCTCTGGTAGTAGCAGGGTAGTCCTCTGGATATCAAGGCAGGCCTCAAGGAGCAGGGTAGGTCCTCTACGGGTCCAGACAGTCTTTCTGAAGTCTTCCACAGGTCCAGGAGTGTATTGAAGAGTTGTTCTGAGAGTCCTGTTTTTATACCTGGTGCCAAACTTTGATGTGCGGGGACATTCGGGCTACCCCACATCTGGGTGTAGAAAGCCCTTTCCTTTCCCTGCTGAAGCACCAAGAAGTCTGGAGTGACACAAGACTAGTGTCAAGTTCCTTTGCGGTGCGCTGGAGGCAAGCTCTGTGAAATGCATGTGGGGCAGAGAACAGCTGTGCCCCCAGCCATCATGGAAGGATAGCCATCCTGCCAATACCTAGTACACATTTGTCTCACTATCTGGGATGAGTACACAAAGCCCAACAGCTATACGCAGGCATCAAATAGTTAGGCTAGGAAAAAGCAAACTTTCAAAAAGTGTCATTTTCAGGATTGTGACTTCAAATCTAACTTTATCTTTAAAGAGGATTTTAAATTACAATTCATTTGAGTCCAAACATGATAATCCTATCTGCTCCCATTCAAACATTAGCACTTATTAAATGTAATAAGGTAACCCAATATTATCCAATAGAAGATACAGGCCTTAGAGAAGTGAAAACAAATTTAGGGGTTTTTCACTACCACAACATGTAAAACTTAAAAACACATGTCCTACTATTTAAATGCAATACACCCACCCTAAAGGGTTTTTGGAGGGTACTAAAGGGGTGACTTATTTGAAGTACAAACAAAGGTTTAGGCCTGGCAAAATGTTAATTTTGCCAGGTAAAACTGTCAGTTTAAAACTGCACAACAGGGTGAATTGGCAGGCCTGAAACATGTTTTAAGGTACTACTTAAGTGGGTGGCACAATGAGCCCCGCAGGCCAACTAGTAGCATTTAATTTACAGACCCTGGTTACATGTAATACCATATACTGATGACTTTTAAGTGAATAAAATATGCTAATCAGGTAGAAGCCCATTGTCCTATGTTTTAGGGAGAGAGAGCACAAGCACTTTAGTAATCGGTTAGCAGTGGAAATATAAACAGTCGTAATGCCAAAATAAACAAAGTCAGGGAAAAGGGGGTGAAGACAAAATGTTTGGGGGAAGACCACACTAAGCATGTCAAGTTTAACAATTACCCAGTAGCGGTCACCACTGGGTAGTTATAGTTAGGGTCACATTTCCATATGAAATTGACTTTTTGGTTTACTAATAACTTTTGCGCCGTTTGATGAATTTTCACAAGACTTTCCACAACAAAGGTTAAGTCAACTCAGCTTCCTCCTGGAAAGTTTCAGGGTGATCTGTCATGCAACAGCTGTATAAAATGGAGCCCCCAAAACATTTTCTCCAGGCATTTTTCCTTAGGAAAACCAAACAGGGATATTGCATAAACTGCAAACCGAATTAAATCAAATTTACCAGAAAGTGAGCTTAATGTGATTTGGTTTAAATTCGTTCAGTAGTTTTTGAGAAATTAAGGTACAAAACTGATGAATATATAGCGATCCATGAGGATCCGTGAGGCCACAATAGGCGACCTCATTGACTGACTGCAACCTGAGGAAGCCGGTGCAGCCACCATCTTGGACTTGTTTCCTGTGTCTTAAAATTAATTAAAACAAAACACATAAAGGAGCAGGGTAGGGGTACCATGACCCTCTGAGCCTTGGGGAGGGAGGTTGGGGTAAAATAAAATAAACAAAATAGGCATTACCAGGATTTGTGGATCTTCTGCAGGCGCCAGCACAGCCCTCCTCCCACCATGTGTATGTGTGGGGGATCAGCGGATCTCGGGCACCACAAAAAAAGGGTCTTTGCTGCACACATAGCTTAGACAGCCAAGCCCTGCACCCAAACCCACACCTTTGTTTCAGCGTTACAGGGGGGTGAGCACCGGTGGGGGGTTCGGCATAATGCCGTGTGTAACCAAAGCCCATGCGAGAAACTGTGCAAAGTGGCAGATTGAGCATCTGAGAGGATAAGGTACAGAGCCTGACCACAGGCATGGAGTTGGCATAGCAAGGTATGGTAATTAAATAGTACTTTACTTTAAAAAAAAAACTAGATTTTCAATGACAAAACAAAGGTTAAAGTGCCATTATAGTTAGGTATTTTTTCAACATTGTAAGTAGAAGCTGTAAATCCCAACATGAAGCGGGTTGCTGGCTGAAAACACAGGACTGCCTGAAAGAGTTATGCATGACATAAGCTCACTTAGAAGGTATATTTTTACATTTTACAAGTTGATGTGGTTTATTTCCAATACTATCACTGATTGTTCAGCATTTTAAACTAAATAAAAACCCTGTTCACCTATTTCATGAATGTGCACCATTTTATTCACATAGAGAATGAAAACAAGCACTGGCAATGTCATTTGGTTTGACTTTTGTAGACTGTGCTTTGAAAATGTTTGTATGACGTTTCACTAACACACAAGACAGGTATAGCAGAAGCGACAACAGTGCAAGCTATTCTGCCACGGCTGAGAAATTATTTTTCTTTCTGCAGTAAGTGGTTCGTGGTGCAAATCTTTTTCTGTGTCTTCCAGCTGAAAAGTAAAGTGGAAGGCAACAAATGGAAGTAGATCAACTGCTTGGTAGAAAGGCATGCTGAGAGGTTTCCACATTATATGCACTTTGTGTGGTTCTCTACTTTAAAAAAGTGTACTAATATTTGGGGTGGGTGACTGCCTACTTTAAGGAATAATAACAATTCTTGTCAGGGTGAAACCTTAAAGTCGCTAAATTAACTTGAGTTCAACCCCTTGCTGGCTATGGGACAAAAGAGACAGGCTTACCTTAGGGTAATGTGTAACATATTTATGCAGTATCAAAACAGTAGTAACATCAAAACACCAAGCAATAAAAATTCCAAATTGAATTAGAAAAATTGTGTAAAATTAAATGAACAAAATGACACCAAAACAGGAAAAAACCCTTATGGGAAACTGGAGACGAGTTTTTAAACTTTTAATTAAAATTACCACCAAAAAGCACTTAGTGCCACTGACAGGATATATAACCGGCAGACTGGGACCAAGGTGCATTTTCAGGTTGACAGCAATGGAGCTTGGGTCTCAGACACCACTTGGATTGGTCCTGGTGAAAGTTTGGAAGTCAAAAAGTTTGGAAATGTTGGTAAATCCTATTTCAGAAGGGGACTTTCTTAAAAACATAGAAATTTCTTCTGAGTTGCAAAACAGAATGGGACAAGTTTGGCGGATAGGTTACTCCATCAAAAACTAGACGGATATCCTGTCTGCCATATTACGATCTTCATAAGCTATTATGGGTTCGTAATATTCCGGAGAGGATATCTGTCACTTTTATGACTGAGTAACCCCATCTGCCAAACTCTATATCAGGTCCTTAGTCACTTTTTGAAAAGAAAAATCTTCCCATTGCAATGACATCTCTGCAACTGTAGCTGCCACAGGGGAACTAAAGGCTGGATGTCCGAAGCAGGTTGGTCCCACTGGCACTCTGGAACTATGGAGATTTCTCCCTGATTATTTTTTAAGTCCCAATCCAGGATGGGACTTTGACAATTTTTCCGAGGTGTGCAAGTGTGGCAAAACTGAAATCCAGTCTGACACTGGGAATCTGAGAGTTGGATAACTTTCCCTGCGGGTTAGACTGAAGCTCTGGAGAAAAAGTCTTCAGAAGTTTCTATACTTTCTTGTATTGCCCATAGAGCCATAGAAGTGGCCCATGGGATCTCAGCAGAAGGCATATATAGACTCTCAGGGCGTCAGGCAGAGGCCAGCAGTAAGCTTGAGTCCAGGACCAGTTGCCACTGACCAGCTGGGCACTTCAGGGAAAAGGCTCTTGCAGATTGTTGAGTCCCTGTGGTCACACAAGAGGTCAGCCTACTGACCCTTGGAGTCCACTTCTTAGCCCTGCAGGAGCAGGTCCAATCTCTCGGGACTCCTCTTAGGGCACAGGTAGCAGGTCCATTCTTTTTCTGAAGGTCCAGAAAGCATTCTGATGAAGTTGCCTTAGGGTGCTACATTTATGGTTGGCATGAGCTAGTGGTTGGTGTGACTCCTGGGCAATCCCTAACCAATAGGGTATAAGTTCCCAGGTCCTGGTCCATTTACTTTTTTATTAGTTCATATTTACCTTACTGAAAACAGGCCTGAAATGCAATTTGTCAGGGCAGTTCAACATGGCTGAGGTCTTCAGCTACACTAAACTTGTGCTCTGAGCACTGAGAGTGTTTATGGGAGTGTACTATGGAAATTACTAGTGTCCTCCCACATCCAAAATCATAATCCAGATTGAAGTAAGCTCTGAACAGTAAGGAAATGCCTCTTTTTGTATGACCACCCTCAAATGATTGTCAAATTTAACTTACCTATAAGTCCCTAGTACATGGTACAAAGTGTATCTAGGGCTTGTAAGTTATATATCACTAGTGGACGGCAGCACATATTGTGCCACCCACAGTGATGAAGTGAAAACCTGGCTCTAGGTATGCCACTGCAGCCTAGTCAGGTAGCTTTTAAAGTGCCAACTCAACATGCCAAGATAACCCTTTTGCCAAGTCCAAACATTCCTCTTCAATATTTATAAGTCGTCTCTAAGATAGGCCATAGAAGCCCATAAGGCAGGGTGCTAAAAATTAATAAATTACTTTTTCTATGTTTTACATGTCCTGACAGTGGGAACTCGCTATTGTTATTTTCACTGTAGCAAAGCTAGTAGTAGCAATGGCTAAATGGGATTACATTAGTATAACTGCTAAGTGCTAACTTCCATTTGGTACCACCAAATATAGTACTTCAAGGTACCAAATAAATGTCACAATAAACCCAAAATATTGCTAAAGTCTGATATAAGGTCGTTTTTTTTTATATAAAGCTGACTTTAGAAAGTCACCACTTTCTTTCCCAACATTCTAGTAGCAGTCTCTAAATAAATAAAGCAGTTATCACCTGAAACAGACTGCTGCCCTCCTGCCAGGAGCTGTGAATGGCTCCAGAAAAAGGGGAACAGGAGCCCTGTTCATTTACAACTGTATTTTTCCTGGACCCTGCTGGTGTAGCTGTGAGATCGAGTGCTTGTTACCAAGTGATGCCCCCTGGAACCTTAGCTGGTCTTAGAGTGTACTTTTTCTTCTACAAAAACTGCAACTTATGAGACAAAAACTAAATTATAGCATTTTTTACAAATAACCAGGGGTTCATACACTACTGCTACTTTGCCGGTTTGTAGGTAGCCTCAAACTCCTGTTGAGAACCAAGGCTCCTACCAAACCATTGGACTTCACCTGTCCAAGTCCGCCAATGAGAAGCAGAACCTGAAAAGTTTATAAGTGTAAAGGTAAACGTTTGAGCGGGATCAACCTAGCCCCTGCATCTGACCAGCTCCTCATCACATTCGTCCTGAAACTTTTACTTTGGTCCAGACCCTCATTGTTAGAAATGGGGTTTTTGGTTGGCAGTCAGGTTACCCTCTGTCCAAGCAAGAACCCTCACTCTAGTCAGGGTAAGTCACACACAATCCAAATTATCCTGGCATGCCCTCTACCCTCCCAGCCCAGGAAGACCCATTCAAAATGCGTATGTATGCAAGTGAGCTATCAACTAAACCTAGCCAGACGTGGACTGTAAGGCACAGAAAGATTTAAGTGCAAAGAAATGCTCACTTTCTAAAAGTGGCATTTCTAGAATAGTAATATTAAATCCGACTTCATCAGTCAGCAGGATTTTGTATTACCATTCTGGCAATACTAAATATGACCTTCCTGCTCCTTTCAGATCGGCAGCTGTCACTTCAACAATGTATGAGGGCAGCCCCAATGTTAGCCTATGAAGGGTTTAGGTCTCACAGTAGTGTAAAAACAAATTTAGGAGTTTTACACTACCAGAACATATAAACTACACAGGTACATGTCCTGCCTTTTACCCACACAGCACCCTGCTCTAGGGGTTACCTAGGGCACACATTAGGGGTGACTAATATATAGAAAAAGGGGAGATTTAGGCTTGGAATGTACTTTGAAATGCCAAGTCGAAGTGGTAGTGAAACTGCACACACAGGCCTTGCAATGGCAGGCCTGAGACAAGGTTAAGGGGCTACTTAAGTGGGTGGCACAATCAGTGCTGCAGGCCCACTAGTAGCATTTAATCTACAGGCTCTAGGCACATATAGTGCACTCTACTAGGGTCTTACAAATAAATCAAATAGCCAATCATGGATAAACCAATCAACAGTACAATTTACACATAGAGCATATGCACTTTAGCACTGGTTAGCAGTGGTAAAGTGCCCAGAGTTCAAACGCCAACAACAACAGGTCAGACAAAATAGGAGGAAGGAGGCAAAAAGTTTGGGGATGACCCTGTCAAAAAGCCAGGTCCAACATGACCCCCCACCAGCCTAATGCCAGGGGAGAACAATCACTATCCTGATGTACTTCCCAGTTTGAGGCGATAGAAGAAGGACCCAGGCCCACAACAGCAGGGGCATGTTCCAGTTCTTCGCCTTCCTGACTCCAATTGGATCCCTCGGTCCATACTCTCAGGGCCCACTATGCCAACCCATGGGGAACCTTTCTCCTTACCTGCGGATACCATCTGTGCAGCACCTAACCTTACTTTGCTCAGACGTATCCCAGGAGCAGGATAGTAGCACCAGGACCAACACAGTGATGTTGCCAACTCTACCCCCGGGGTGTGACACTTGTCCCCCTCCCCAGGGATAACTCTGTCCACCCGAACAAGCCACAGTGGTTACTGACAGCTGTCAGGGATGAGAGCCAGGCCCCAGGCCTCTCAAAGCTCTCCAAACACTGTGGCTGTGGAGAGTGGGGGGCGGTAGCCCCAGGTGCTGGGCACCCTTTAATCACTCTCCCTTCCACCATGTCCAGGATGACAACCTTAACCTGGTCATCCCCTCTGGGGCTCTGTACCCTCCCTCCTTGAGCGGTACCCCCAGAGTCCAACATGGTCAGGGTGCTTATAGGAGCCGCCCTGCACCATTCCTCCACCAGTGCAGGGCTGTTGTGCAAAGTGGGGTCTGTACCTTCAGGTTGGACTAGGGCCCGGTGCGAGGCTTCCCTCCCCCTGCCCTCCCTTCTGGGGTCCAGCACCCTCCAACTAGGAGTGGCCTCCTCAGAAGACAACATGGTAGGGGCACTGTTATCAGTAGCCCCTCCCTCCATGTCCGGGGGGACACCCTGAACCTGGTCTTCCAGCCCAGGGTCTGTACCCTCAGACTGGATCACTGCCTGGCAAATCAGGACTTTCTGGGGGGCACACCTACCCCCCACCAGGTCAGAGCTTAACCTCTGAACCTGGCCATCCAACCCAGAGTCACCACTCTGAGGTTAAACAATTGCCTGGCACACCAGGACTTCTTGGGGGGCACACTGACCCTCCACCAGGCCAGAGTTTAACCCCTGAACCTGGTCATCCAACCCAGAGTCACCGCCCTGAGGTTGAACAATTGCCTGGCACGCCAGGACTTTCTGGGGGGCACGCTCACCCCCACAAGGGACACACCGTCTCCAAGGGCTACACAAGAGTCTGGCTGGCGCAGGTCTCCTGACCTCTTCCCATCTGGCAGAGTCTGGATCTCCCCCAAACCAGAAACGGTTTCACCTGGGTCATTCCTGGGGGGCTGCTCTCAAAGCTGACCCCTGACTCTCCAGGGCCTCCACTGGGGTCCGTAACCCGCTCTCAACCCTCTGTCTGGACTTCTGCCCCCCTCCCTAGGAGTGGTACTGCCAGACACCAGAACTGGTGGGATGCTGGCTACAGTCACCCCCCCCCCAAGTTCTTCTGACACTGCGGGCCTCCCTCAACAGGTGGCCCTACGGCACAGGCTAGGCTTCCCTCCTGGCGTTCCCTCATGGAACCCTCTAGGACCTGGGACCTACCTGGGACACTACAATCCTCTCCCACCTCACTTGGTTGGGAAACACCTAGACCACTCCCTTCAGGAGCAAACCCAAATGCCTCTTCAGACTCTCTGGTACTCACCCAGAAGTCTGCCTCCATTGTAAGCTCCCTGGGGTCAGAGAACTCACACTCCACCTGGTGTTGGCGTAGCTCTGGAAAATAAGGACCAAACATATGCTCTCCAGCAATTACATCACTCTGCCCTTCACTTGTATTAAAAACAGTACCCTTCACCCAACCATCCAGTGACTCAGCCTTGAAAAAGCACTCTACTTCACCCTCCTGAGACTGGTGAGACAGTATCTGACTGTCCCTGACACTCAACCCATACTCTTCTGGGATGTCTCCACACTCTATATCCAGGACGTCCACCAGGGGTAACCCTTTTCCCTGTCACTCTCTTCTAGAGCCAGTAAAGTGTCCCTCCCCCCAGTAGGAATATGACTCCCTGTGCCAGTTACCCAATCCTTCTCAGGGACGCTGTGCATAACACGATCTACCTCATACTCTTGAACCGCCTGGGGTGTGTCAACTCCCTTCTTCAAGCTGGGCACCACATCTCTGGGCTTGTGCCCTTCTTCAGCAGTACTGGATGCAAGATTTTTGTTGCCACCATCTGAACTGGACTCAGCCCTTTCCGGCTTCCAGTTTCAGCTATTCACAGTTCAGCTCTTGAGCTGCAATCCTTTCTTTTTCTAGGGCTAAGGCTCTTGCTGCCTCAGCCCTTTCAATAAAGTCATCTAGCTCCTCTCTCCACCGCTCTGCCTCTAGGAGCCATTCATCTCTCACTGGTTCTCTTTCCTCATATGAGTAGTCCTCCTCCTTATCTGAGCAGTCCTCCTCCTCATCTGAGGAGTCCTCAGTCATTTGTTTTTTTGCTGCTTCTTCCTCTGCCCATCTTTCTTCCCCCCAGGCTATGTAGATATCTAGCAGTTCCATCTTAGTGGATCTCCTTGGCATAGGAAGTCCCCATTTTCTGCAAAGCCTCCTTAGGTCAGCCTTAGTGAGGGATTCAGTAGGCACAAAGAATGACACACGGTAGGTACCCATTCCCAATCTGACAAGGTATCACAGGCAAAACCAAAATCCAAAGTCCAAAATATCAATAATATATACAGGAGGACATCAGAGAACCAAAAGCAAAAAGATGAAAAATCAAGTTGACCTTCAACTGTGGGTAGGTAGTGAAATACTTAGCTACTGTATGTCACTGCACAAATACAAGTCCTATCCTCACCGCTGATCACCAATGTTAGAAATGGGGTTTTTGGTTGGCAGTCAGGTTAGCCTCTGTCCAAGCAAGAACCCTCACTCTAGTCAGGGTAAGTCACACACACAATCCAAATTATCCTGTGCCCATCCTCTGGTAGCTTGGCACGAGCAGTCAGGCTTAACTTAGAAGGCAATGTGTAAAGCATTTGTGCAATAAATCACACAATAACACAATATAGCACCACAAAAATACACTACACAGTGTTTAGAAAAATATATAATATTTATCTGGGTATTTGCAGGTCAAAACGATCAAAGATGCATTATGAATTTGTAAAGATATCACTAAAAAGTGATATGAAGTGTCTTAAGTCTTTAAAAAGTAAACAAAGTCTCTTTCAAGCACAAAGTACCTGGTTTGGAGTGGAAAATCTCCGCAGAGGGCCGCAGAAGAGGAGATGTGTGAAAAAATGGTGTGTGCGTCGGTTACGCCCCTTCACACACGGACTTGCGTCGTTATTTTTCACGCGGGGAGACGTGCGTCGTTCTACGGGAAGAAAAATGGTGTGTGCGTCGGTTTCACCCCTTCACACACGGACTTGCGTCGTTATTTTTCACTCGGGGAAGACGTGCGTCGTTTTCCGGCGCGTGGACCATCTCCTTCTATGGATCGCGGGATTACCAGATGTCCCAGGGTATGTGCGTGGATTCCTCGGCTTGTTATCCGGCTGCGTGGCGTTCCGGGAGGCTGTGCGAGGAATTTTCTTTCTCACGGCAGGCGTTGCGTCGATTTTCTCTCTGGAAGTCGGGCGGATTGTCCATGCAAGGCCGTGCGTCGAAGTTCCGGTCGCACCGCAGGCGTCGCATTGAGCAGCGTCTTTCCGGATCGGCGTGCGGTGAAATTTTCACCGCTGAGCAAGCTGTGTGTCTAATTTTTCAGCGCACACGGCGTCCAGTTAAAAAAGAGAAGTCTTTTTGGTCCTGAGACTTCAGGGAACAGGAGGCAAGCTCTACCCAAGCCCTTGGAGAGCACTTTTGCAGCCAGACAAGAGTTCAGCAAGGCAGCAGGCCAACAGCAAGGCAGCAGTCCTTTGTAGAAAGCAGTCAGGTGAGTCCTTTAGGCAGCCAGGCAGTTCTTCTTGGCAGGATGCAGGTTCTGGTTCAGGTTTCTTCTCCAGCAAGTGTCTGAGGTGGTAGGGCAGAGGCCCTGTTTTATACTAAATTGTGCTTTTGAAGTGGGGGTGACTTCAAAGAGTGGCTAAGAAGTGCACCAGGTCCCCTTTCAGTTCATTTCTGTCTGCCAGGGTCCCAGTAGGGGATGTGGCAGCCCTTTGTGTGAGGGCAGGCCCTCCACCCTCCCAGCCCAGGAAGACCCATTCATAATGCAGATGTATGCAAGTGAGGCTGAGTACCCTGTGTTTGGGGTGTGCCTGAGTGAATGCACAAGGAGCTGTCAACTAAACCTAGCCAGACGTGGATTGTAAGGCACAGAACGATTTAAGTGCAAAGAAATGCTCACTTTCTAAAAGTGGCATTTCTAGAATAGTAATATTAAATCTGACTTCACCAGTCAGCAGGATTTTGTATTACCATTCTGGCCATACTAAATATGACCTTCCTGCTCCTTTCAGATCAGCAGCTGTCACTTCAACAATGTATGAGGGCAGCCCCAATGTTAGCCTATGAAGGGAGCAGGTCTCACAGTAGTGTAAAAACAAATTTAGGAGTTTTACACTACCAGGACATACAAACTACACAGGTACATGTCCTGCCTTTTACCCACACAGCACCCTGCTCTAGGGGTTACCTAGGGCACACATTAGGGGTGACTTATATGTAGAAAAAGGGGAGTTTTTGGCTTGGCAAATACTTTTAAATGCCAAGTCGAAGTGACAGTGAAACTGCACACACAGGCCTTGCAATGGCAGGCCTGAGACAAGGTTAAGGGGCTACATAAGTGGGTGGCACAATCAGTGCTGCAGGCCCACTAGTAGCATTTAATCTACAGGCCCTAGGCACATATAGTGCACTCTACTAGGGTCTTACAAGTAAATCAAATAGCCAATAATGGATAAACCAATCAACAGTACAATTTACACAGAGAGCATATGCACTTTAGCACTGGTTAGCAGTGGAAAAGTGCCCAGAGTTCAAAAGCTAACAACAACAGGTCAGAAAAAATAGGAGGAAGGAGCCAAAACGTTTGGGGATGAACCTTTCAAAAAGCCAGGTCCAACACTCATGTTCAAGGCTCAAAGACTACTGTTATAAGTCACAATCACTGATTTATAAAACGTGTTGAGTGAATTGCAATGAATCATGAAAATCTTGCAAAAATCATAAGTTTCCTTCTTCAGATTTTTGTTTTGGTGAATCACTTTCTTATTGACTGTTTTGTCACTAGTAAATGCTTTACACGTATTTTCCTTTGAGTTAAGCCTGACTGGTCTGAGTCACAGCTGTCTAGGACTGAGCTAAGGTTTGATAGAAAACTAACAGGACCTGATACAGAATAGTGACATTATTACTTAGTGAGGTCGCAGAACGACTCCAACTAATAATCAACTCTCTCACAGAGAACCATAACAAAAAATGAGACAAAAGTCTGGTACGACAAAGCGAAGTCCTTCAGCATTCAGAAATATGTTCTGATATTGTCTGATCGCTTTCAAGTGCGCAACATTTTTGCATGTGCCTCAGACAGGTCTTTCAGTCAGGATTTGACACTGTTGTGCCAACCGGAGGGGCAGTAGCTCCACCATAAATGTCCAGCTAAGCGCAGAGGAATCATCCCTGCTCAATCCAGTTGACTTGTCAATCAAAGACATCTACCGGCTGGTAGCTGGAAGAAGTTTCACATCTCATTAAAGGCCAAAGGCAAATTAGCTTACAGGAGCGTCAGGCAGAGTAAAGGTAACTTTATAAATGTCACTTTGCCTTAACTTCACCATTAAATATGATTTTAATAGCTAACAAAAAACCATGGTTTCATTAATATTCTAGCTGGTTCCAACCTAAAATAGCAATGGTAATATTTTAATCTGTACTCTGGTTTTCTGGTTAGGACAGCCAGATCTGTCACAGTGAAAATAGTTCTGGGGCCTTGTCACTGTAGGGACATGGTGATATCAATTTTCTACATGTTCCACTTTTAAATACCATGTACCCTACCTTATAGGCTACAGCGCCTTCATGGGGGTGGTTTACCAAATTTCCCAAGGGAAGTCTTTGTTTCACAAAAAGGGGTATTTTAACAGTTTGCACTGCAGATTTACACTGCAGCACTCAAGATACAATGGAAGGCCTGAAGCCATATTTAATGAGCTTACTCTAAGAGAGGCACAATATGCGCTGTTGTCCACATGTGGCATTTAACTTCGAGGCGTTTGGTGCATTTTCTATATCATATAGTAGGGACTTATAAATGAGATAAATCTTTCAATTAGAAACATGCCAATTTAACCATGTTTAAAGGGGAGCATTGGCACTTTACTCCTAGTTAGCGGGGTAAAGTTCACAGAGTTCTGTCAGAAAAAATCAGGCCGAGAACACAGCAAATAAATCTGGGGTGACTTTGGAGAAAAGGCAGAATGATGACGTCTAAGGATCATATTTTGATGACCAGGGAGAATCGCATGAACTGCACAAACCACCTGTAATCTGCAGTTTCTCTTGTTCACATGCAGGGTGGATTTGCCCAGTTTTGCTCTGCAAGGGGGTTTGAAAATTGAGTGTGATTGTTAAAATGAGTAAGTGCATGTGAGTGAAAGTAAATATGTGTGAATGTGATTAAATGTGTGTTGTGATTGAAAATATGCTACTGCCCTGACATACAAAAGATAATTATAGGCAAATGCGAAAGGGCACTCAGATGATACGGAGGGGGTTACCCATCTTAAAATAAAGGTCCAGGCATGCCACATATAATTCTGGGATTAAGGGGGAATCCATGGCTAAATTCTAGCCTGGGCATACTTGAGGTAATTCATGTTATGGGGAGAACTAACAAAAAAGTGAGTTATTAACGGGTGCCTCAAACTCTTGATAAACTACGACAGTCTCCTGGCGCACTTCGGAAGTGTCCTTACAGAGTCAACTGCTTTTTATGCAAATTTATGTGAAAGTTGTGCTTTAAAATTCACTAATTGACCTTTTTTTTTATTTTTTTTAAGGATCTCCATTCCAGCCTTCCTTTGTGAAGTTGGTTTCGCTTGCTGGGATTTGGGGCATCTATTACACACATCAACTATCAAACATGACTAGCTGCAACTGGAAACCAGAAGGGGCAGTGAGACCAGTATATGAGGAGTGGGGTACGGGAAGAGAGCAGTATACAAGCAGAATTGGCAAGGAGGCCATATTTGTGGGGGGCAGAGAGGGTAGCATATGAACAGGGGATGCAGGGGCTGAAAGGAAAGTACATGGGAACGGGGGGAAGGAGCAAAGTGGGTAGTATATGAGCAGACGGGGCAGAATCAGAGTGCACAGTATATGATCAGAGGGAGGAGCAGAGAAGGCAGCATGTGAGCACATTGGGCAGCAGCAGAATGGACAGTACATGAACAGAGGAGGCAGAACCTGAAATTTGGCAACGAAATTCACAGCACTGTCCAATCTTAAAATGGACAAAATGTTAAACCTGACGCATTCCTGTTCTACCTGCAGCTGTAATTAGTCTCAATTTATGTACAAAATTGGGTCATGCAAATGAAGCCCCAACAACATTTTTGTGAACTTAGTTTCCATGCATGTAGATAAGTGCTATATGAATTATACATACATGCAAATAACTACTGATCTTTTACAATAAACTTTTGCAAGCTCAAACTCCCTCTGCTCAGATTCAAGTTAATCTCTAAATCAACCATTTTGGTGTTCCCAAATGATAGCATGTAAGGGGTAGCATTGCAGTGGTGTTGGAGGCAGTGTAGTAGTATTGGGGTGGAAGCGTGGTGTTTAAGTTCCTTTCCAATGCAACTAGCTGGACTTAAAAAATAGAGATTAATCATAAAGTCACCAATAAATTGCCACTAATCCATGAAACTGAGTCTACGATTACCAGCACTGAACGTGGACTTTTGCACTGGCACCTCTGGGGTGGGGGGCAGGTGAGGTATGTGACCCAGCTGTATCTGTCCTGCTCTCCCCTCCCCACTTGCGCCCCACCATCACAACTACCACTGAATCTGCCAGGAAGCAAAACAGAAAACAGTCACCACACCTTGACAGTCACATTAATTTATATCGAAATACCTTTCACAGCAAATCAATTTTGTTTGCTTTACATTTTTAAATCTGATGTTGCATGGATGTATACATCTTTATCTAAATATACATAGATGAATATATACAAAGTCGGATTAAAACATTTTAAACAAACATAAACATACACAAATTCACAGAAAAAAGTTAAATTTAAGTTATATTTAGGTGTTGAAATAAGACAATAATTAATGATAACAAATCAAAAACACATTCAAATACCCCATTTTTGGTTCAGTCAATCAACTAAAACTTGCACCTCCATCATGCACTGCTCATGACCTTGCATATTACCTTGGGGACTGTGGAACCCATTACTAATTTGAACAATCTGGATCTTTAGATCTAATGAGTGATGTCATCTAAGATTTCCTTTAAAATTACATGAGCATCAGATCCTGTTCGGGAGGTCACAGGAAGGGAATGGGCTACTGGGCCACCACTGTGAAGGTTGACGCATTTTACTACTTCTGTCATACAGCATGTCTTACTGTGGTTCTGCAAACTGGGCCAAGAACAAGCTATTCTGTACTTGACTCTCGACGATAGTGAGGGCAAGCAGTAACAGGCTTCACAGGGAGGTTAGAATGGAGATACTCAGGATTAGAAATCAACATCAACCCCTCAGCAGTGTAATAAGATCAATGCCCAACCTAGTGCTTCTGTTTGTATCAAAGACAAGTATTTTATTACACATTAATGCATGAATACTCAATTGATGGGTGTGAGTCTTTGTGCTTTCAGGGGTGTCTTTCAACTGATCCAACTATCCCTCTACTTGTCCCTTCGTGGGTCCATCCCTTTCTCTGGGTTGCCATTCCTCAGGTTTGGAGTTCAAGGTAAGGTCTACAGATGCAGCTTGTACTCCCTCCCCCCCTCCTTTTTGATTTTATCACTCAATCGCTTGGGCCTAAGACCGTTCAGTCTCTTACACACTTCGTAGTAGCACCACTGCACCGTGTTTGGTCCTCCTAAGGCATTGGGATTTCATCAGTAGCAGAAATTTTCGGGCAGAAGTCTTCTAGGAAGCTAGGACGTGCAGTGTGCCACTAGAATGGTCCTGGTGGGGTTGAGGCTTCTGTCTACAGCCCTCTCTGGTGGATACCTGACTCATGGTGTGGCTTACTCTGATGCTCAGGTGGGTACTTGACTCACAGTGCAGCTCCCTCCAACCCTAGTGAATGCTTGGTGCTTCTTCTCAAATGTGATGGCCCAGCATCCACAGGTGATGATTTTTTGGCATTGTGGATGGCAGGCGCTATCTTCGGCACGCAGTGCCTCAACACAATGACCTAGAATCTTTACGAGGCACCCCAGTGGCACCTATTTGGCTACTTGGTCTTCATGGATGGTGATGACAACTGGGAAATGCTGCGGTCATGCGGTCCACTTGTGGGGCACAAGGGTCACCAGCAAGCATGAGCATGGCCTACCACTCAGGCACACAGCCCTTGGTAGCTTTGATAAGGGTAAGCAGCGAGATCTTGATGCCCGGTCCAGCAGTACATCAATTCATTTGCCACACTTGCTTCGTGAGTCTGTCAGACGGACCCTACGCCAAGGTCAATCATTACAATCCTTTCCACAATCATCTCCTCCTGCAAGGCTGGTGCTTCCTTCCTCTTGCTCACAGGCAGGATATCTTGGCACCCAATACAGTCCGGTAATTCATCCTTTAGATAGAACTCCAGGCGCTGTTCCCTCGCCTCTAGGGAGTTGGCTGCCAGTGTGACACCAGCACTTGCCTGTTTAGTAGACCCTGAGTACTCAGTGGCGTTCCCCCTTCTCGGTAAAAGAGACCCCAATAACAACAACGGGTCTTGGGCTCCTATCTTTAAACCGATTTCACAGACGGACGATGAGTATTCCAGGTGTGCTTCTTTGAAACAATTTGGGTCGGTTCCCCTTTCATGTATCCTGGCCAGGCCACCTATCCCTGGTCTGTCATGAAGCTCTACCCAGCAGAACAATCTCTAGGGGGAGTGCCCACCACAAAGAGGTGTGAGCAGCCTGTACCCAGCTGTTTATGACCATCCTCAGAGAGATCAAAAAAAGAGACAAAAATGAGTGCCCCTTCAAAGGACTCCTGTCCCTAACAACAGATACCATGGGCCTAATACTACACGCTCTGTCATCTGCGAATAGCCTTGTGCAGGAGGGGTTGTCCACTGGGCCTATATTCAAACCTCTATGGGTGTCCCACTGAAAGTAACAAACCACTGCAATGCTCAAAGTGCATAGCGAGGGATTCTCCAAGGGCCAGGGCTCACAGCCACACCCTGTGGAAGTGGCCAACCCCACTATGCACAGTTGCGTACCAAAATGTTTACGTTTTTTTTTTTTTTTTTGGGCGCTGTTAAGCAACTGAGAAGATGAGCAGGGTGGGTAAACAGATGTGGAAAGGGGATGCTGTTCTTATGCAGACATCTCCCTCTTCAACTATATTTAGCCTCTTACTAAAAACCCATACTTCTCCTTATATTTTTAACCTGCTGGTTCCATACCTGCATTAACATCTCAATGTCCATTTATATCAACCAGCTCCTTAGGAAAGGCTTTAAATTAGTATGAAACCACCAATAAACAATTAATATTGTTACTAAAATCTATTATTACTCTTCATGTGTTCCTTTTTTGTGATCCTCAAAACCATTCTTTCACTGCAATGTGTTTCGATGGAGACCATGTCCTTGAATCATGTAACTGTTGCTACAACATACTGTGGTCATCTAATGAAGGGGAGTGACAGGGTGTGCTTACCCTGCCCATTATGTGTTTTTATTAATTTAGCTTCGGGACTTAGGGATCGTGTGAGAGTCCTGTAACAGTTATCATAACTTATTTTTTATGTTGTAACCAGCCACTCAGGATTCACCAATCCCCTTTACATTGGCCAATCATAGCATATCTGCACACCATTGGTTCAAATATCACCAACTTTTTCTAGTGGATATCCCCTTCATTCCCAACCCGGACCACCTTTTTAAATGCTACTTTCTTGAAAACTACTGAATAGACTTACACCAAATACCGAAAAGCTGGCCTTCTGAGTAAAATTCTAACTTTCTGCCATGTTTGGTGTGATTCGGTTCAGCCATTTTTTCTGTATCGGAGAGCACACTTTCTAATAGGAATTAAAATCTGAATCTAAACTTTTGCTCCCTCCTTCCCCCTTTTGTTAGCCCCTGCTTGACGGATCACTGTGAAACTTTACATGAAGGAGTCAAAGTAGATGAACACATTCTTTTTGAAGTTTCAACGAGATTTGTCAAACCACACAAAAGTTAAGAAAACAAAAAATGTCTTTCCTATTGAAAGTCTGAACTAACCACTGTGGCGCTATTACCAGCAGAGTGCAATAAATGAATAATCACCTCTGTAGATGAGATCCACCAGTTTTATATGTGTCCAATATGTGCCCCCCCCCGACCCTTAAAATGCACTTCTAGAGACTCCACTGCACTTGGGAGCATTTACTGCACATGCATCACAACATCCTGTCCAACACATCAAAAGTCATGACAGAATGCCTCAATGGCGCTATAATTTTAGAGGTGGACGAGCAAACAAATTAACAGGGAGAGCCATGCCAGAGCTGAGTCAAAGGTCTGGCTCAGATCTTTGAGCCAGTGCACAAGCTGAGCCCTGAAAATCTTTGTAATGTATACCATACAAAAAATACCACATAAAATATAACGTCTCTTCAAAATTCAACGAAGCATTACCATGTGGGACCTTTGTCGTTAATACTTCAGATTACAGCTCTGAAAAGTACATGAACCACTGAACTAAAAAGATAGACAACTGTCATGTAAACCATGTACGTAGCCCAGACTATTAAGGTGCAACATTTTAGTGTATCAATTCAAACATAATAGGTATTTGTACAACTGGTATTCTGCACTCACATAGTTAAAAGTGCTTTCGTAACCGGTAACGAAAAGAAAAAAAGAAAAACAAAAGAGTTTCAGTGAAACAAAATATTTGACTTGGGTCACACAGTGCAAGCAGGGAAGCTGCGATGTATCAGTTCTTCCGTTTCAGTTTGTATACAACATACATATATGGGTATCTATTTGTTTCTCCATATGATTCGACCTATTTATGCATTTTCTGCAGCTTTTGCATAGCGCAAACTCAACCGATGAAATTGGAGCACTTTATGGGAACACCAGCAGCATTACAGAAGGTCACGTTCACTGTAAACGCGTGGAGAGATTATGTGATTTGCTCAGAATCACAGTCTTGAGGAAACGCCGAGACTCGAAGCTGGTTCCCCATTTTCAAAGTCGACAGCTCTTGGCCTAACGCCACAGACTGCATAGAAGAAGTCAAAAGCCACGTGAAAGCTCGGCTCGAGGTTGCAACAGGCCCTCGAGCTCAGCCATGCTCCTCTGAATTGGAGTTCATGGAAGCAGCGATGGCAGATACTCGTGTTCTTGGTCACTTAAGCACATGCAAGGCGCGTGCGCAATAGGTCTGAAGACACTGACGGCCGTAGGATCGCAGCATTCGAGATGTATGTTGGGACCTCGCTACGCCCAAGCAAGTAGTCGTCTGTCTCTGGGTCAGTCGGTGAAAACGCCCCATTCACCAATCGCAGAGTGTATCTGCAGTAAAGACTAGGTGCCCACAGCCTTTCGTGACGGCCCACTGGCAGCTGGGACATGTTGTTCCGGGGCGATTAGGGCGGTGACTTGCGACTTTTCCGGGGCCGGTTATTCATTTCCAACCAATCGTAGGTAACGAAACACTCCTCGAACCGCCCTCCTACGTGCCAGTCAGTCAAAACTACCTTACGATTGGCTCCATTTACCTTCAGTTTTTGTAAGTACTGTAGAGTGGAAAGCAAGGCAGAGACAATCGGATTTTAACATCATCCGCTAGAAGATTGGAGGTAAGTCTGAAATACTGGATTCCTTCAGCCTATTTGGGCTGTTGGTGAGGTTGTGATGACACAGTGTAGTTTAATATACCATAACTCCAACGAGTGCTACTGAGCTCTCTGTGGTATCTGTCATATATAGTCTGTACTCTATTTTGTGACCCTTTCTGTTCTATTTTCTTCACTTCTTTCCATTTATTTAGCTCTGATAAACCGTCTTGCTTTTATTTCTCTACCCCACCCCTCTCTTCCGTAGCTTCATTCTTTTTTTATCTTTTCCAATTCTGATTTCCTTCCAAACTTATTATTTTATGGCAGATTAATTTTATTCTTTACGCTTTTCGTTTATACCTTTTCGTTTTGTGCGTTACTTGGTTGTGCATTTTGTTGTCCGTTCTCAAATCTCTGTGTGGTTCATCTATTCCTCGATTTCTCACATGCCCCATTCACCGTATATTTCCCTCTCCTTCTCTCAAATACATTTCTAGTTCCCTTTCACGTGCCTCCTCTAAGTATGGTTTGCGCCACCACAGGTCTCTGTGCCCGTTATATTCCCGACAACCACTCCATCCCAACACTCTACACTCTAACCCGTGACGGAGCTTGTGATTTAACATTATCTGAGTCAAAGTTTCCCCAAGTCCATGAAACTTGGCGCTTCCGTTTCTTGAGAAAACCTCTCATGCTTACTCTATTGTCACAGCTCATTGTGTACCTCTGACCAGTCGTCAGATTTTGTAAAGGTCGCCACCTTCCATTCTCGTTGGCCATTTGGTGACCTTTGGTTAACCAGAAAAACTAGTGAGCAGTGGGGTTCAAACAGTATTCATAAGACATTTACATTCAGACTACAAACTCCTGCTTAACATATTATATGTCTAGTTAGTTACCACCTTGTCTTGCTTGGCAGCTGCTAGAAGAAGTAGCGCAGCGAACAGAACAAGCACAAGTACCTTCAAAATCGGAAACGAGATAAATCCGACAACCTCTGCATTTCTGTTCATGAGGCTGAAAGGACAGTTAGGTTAAAAAGGTGTGGCTTCTGGACTCCCTTCTTTATTTGCTAACGGGCTGGGAGCCTTATAGCACAGAGACTTGAGCCATGCATGAAAGGCAAACCCCACAATATCGTTTAGGCTGCCATAGGACTGCCTCCTTACTGCATGTCCCAGATGGCCTTTCCTAGATTCCTCTAAGATTATTTGCCATACAGGGGTTTTGCTCACCGTTTGGAGGTATGCAGTGCTGATGGAGCAAATAGGCCATGAGCCCCTCTAATATGGGGGTAAGTACAGATACCAGGCCCCACATTTATGTGGCCTGTCCAAGTCAGTATGTGGCAGAAGCCTACATTTATATTATCAACCTCGCATCTCCTTTTTAGGTCGAGCCTAGCAGCGCGCAAGCGACATGGCTATTCTGTAGACTTTAACCACTCCCAGCTTACGCCCATCAGTTTCATTCGTTCCTGGGCCTGCCTTTCAAAATTCCCTTGATTAGCTAGGTAAATGCTTTATGTTTGTCCCGCCTTGAGGCTGCTTTGTTAAGCCTTGCAGACTTACCTTGTTACATGGATTATTGCTCGATCGGCCATATACTTTAGTGTGTGTGTACTCCTCTTCTTCTCTTTTTTTTTGTTTCTCCCCTTTGCACTCCGTGGCGGCCATGGTGCTTCGAAGTATTGTATAGCGCAAACTAGATCATAGGTATTGCAGCGCTTTGCATGATTTATCAGTTATGTCACACTGTTACCAAATCGGAGTAATTAAAATTTTTGAAGCACAAACTCGATCGGAGGTCTTGGAGCACTTTGCATAAGCACCAGTAACATCACATTGTTACCGAATCAGTCATTTAAGTTTGCAACCCCATTCCTAAATTCTTCCCAGCTTTAGCAGTTGAAAAATATACAAACTGCTGCTGTTTCAATAGGAAAAAAACACAGAAATCCTCAAAGCTGCTCTCCTGGCACAGCGGGAGAGCTGATACTACAATATTTACTGAACTCTGGAAACTTGGCTTTTGCTCATAACTCAGCCTGTGGTGATCCTAGGACAATTGGACCACCACCAAACCATTCAGCACAATACACTCTTTCTGTCTAGGTCATCTCTTGGTTTCCACACTAGGTAAGTAGGGTCCACAACATAATAATCCCTCTCACCATTCAGTGTCTTTTTAAGCTTTCTCATGGCTGGAACTATTGTTTACAGGTGGGAGTAGTTTTTGTTTTAAGGTCCTTGTTTGTGATATTATTTTAGTAGGCAGGAAAATGTGTAATGCATTATCGTCCTCTAAGAGCTATTCTGAGCATTACAGTCAAGATATTATAATATCCCCTGCACTCGCAAACTAGCCCCAAAATGCTTTGCAGGGCATTCATTTTATAAATCATTTTTGCCCATAATTCACTGTGTGGTGGTCCTAGGACAATGGGACTACCATCAAAATGTTCAGCACGACACACTCTTTCTGCCTAGGTCATCGCTGCGTCCCCACACTAGGATGGGGGACCTCAACATAATAACCCCACCCACCATTCAGTGTCTTAAAGTTCTCTTGCGGCTGGAACTTTTGTTTTACAGCTGGGAGTAGTTTGTGTTTTAAGGGCCTTGTTTGTAATAATATTGTAGTAGGCCTGAAAATGTGTAATGCACTATGCCCTGTAGGGGCTTCATATATGATTACACTTTCTACTTTCTGCCATTCTGTTTTCACGTGGTTATGTCCTCTAGGGGCTGACTGTACGGTTACTTGACCATGTTTTTTTCCAAGTGCCATTCTTGTTGTGGTGCCCTGTAGGGACTGTTTTAAGCATTACATTCTAATACCAAAAGTGTATTTCTGATAAGGGTTTTTATTGGGTTTACATGATGATTGTATATGTTTTTATTAATCTCTCCTAATTGCAATTATGACCATGATTCAGGCCAAGTAACATCCTTACTACACTATGACTGTTTGGACACTCTTGATATGTTGGGTGACCATTCTAGTTTATTTCTCTCGTAACTCCTCCGTGTCTGGAAAGTGGTATCCTATTAAAATTAGCATGGCAGATTTAAATTAGGATGCTAAATGGCAACATTTTCATTTTTTTTTGCTGCAGATAGAGGAAGAAGTTGAATGGAAGTGCTTTAGTAATATTCAGGGCCAGCAGATTATGTGGCAGAAAAAGACCAAACTATGAGGCAGGTATTTACCAATTTATGTGGCAAGAAAAGTCCAATTATGTGTTTACAACGCCAGTAGCTCCAACTGTCGCAAATTCAAGACCTGTTGCATTGCATATGCTTGTAATTATTGAATCATAGTCACAGTAGGTTCTTCATTGCAAACCTACTGCATTGTGCTTCTTCAAGTGCTGTTGCCTTTCTGAGAATGTGACAGTTTTAAAGTACTTGGTGGAGTGGTTTGAGGTGGCCAGGTTCTAAGAAGTAGATATGTTTTTAATCACACAATAAAAACTGAAGTTACTAAGCATTGGCAAAGTCAACAAGTCTTTTCTGTGAAACATATGTCATTGCCACTACTTTTTAGGTCTCCTCTTAGACAGCATATACACTGTCTCTCACAAGCCATTTTGTTTGCTTGGGGGGGAAAGCTGGAGGGGGTGGGTTAGAGCCTGCCCATTGCTAAGCGTTCATTGGCTTTGTCACACTTATTTGCTGACTCGCCTTCTTCAGCGCGTGTTGGCTTCACCTCCTCTTCATGTTTTTCTCCCTTCCGGGGAGCATGGCCCAAGTGCTGCTTTGTTTGTAAGTGCTCTTCTGCTTCTTGCACTTTCTGGCCTGGGATACTTTTCTCTTCAACTTGCAGCAGCATTCGCTAAGAAGTAATTGTTTATTCATGATCGATTTACTTAAAATCATTACTTAAAAACATCCGAGCTCAGCAATTTATGAGTGCCATAATAAAAAAAGTATAAAGTTAGATAAAAAGATATGTCTGTAAAAAGGTTCATTAAAAGGAAAAAAAAATAACATTAGAAAACTTTTTCAAAAACCTTTAGGAGGCGGTGGGGTCAGGATTTTAGTGTTCCAGTGCACCAAGTCTGCAATGACGGATCAACTTTGCTCATGTCCCATTTAGCAAGCTGCACCTGGGGCCCAAGAGACAAAGAGAGAGGTACTGTAATCTCACAGTGCAACAGTTTTATCCAGATTGAAACAATGGATAAAAACAGGTCAGACAAAGTTTTGGGATTTCCCTGACCTAGCAGCGATCCAAGATGTGTTGGCGGTTAGCCACTGGGTCCAGACTGTGCTGCGATGACTGGGCAGATCTCACCCTGTTTGTGCATTAAGTAGTGTGGATCGTAAATTAGCTGTTAGTTTCCCCAACCTAGCAAGAGTCTGTGGTGAGTGGGTGGGAAAACACTGGTCCAAAATGTCTCTGCAGTGTCTGATGCCATTGGCCCAGCATAAAGGAAGTAAGAGATGATGGCGATCACCGGTGAGTCTAGTGGAGCAGCACAGCAAGTGTAGCCAGGGTTCTCTGCGATAATTGCATAATGGGCAATATGTTATTTCGGCGTGCTGCGCCCAGGCTGCATTAAAGTCCACAGTAGGCAAGGCCGCAAGCCTCATGTAAATAATTCTTTGTGCCTGGGCAGAAAGGGGTTGCTGAAAATACGGCTAAGCCTTCCCCGGAGTGTAAGATGCAAGAGGGGTGCCTTGGTGGAGTGTTTCTATATCTTGTTTGAATGAGATTTTCATGACCTGCCCATTCACTGCTTACTTCCATGCTGCAAATGGAATTTCCAGATTATGCAGACTCACTGTCTCAATTTCCAAGCAGCTGGCAGCCGCTGTAAACTGCCAGTGCCATGAGAAGCCCCTCCACTTTGAAGATTGTTTTGATTTTTTCTTTGAGGTTGGTATCTGGGGCCCGCAGAGTCCTGATATAGTACTTGACTAAATCCTCGAAACATTGAAAGGTCTGGATTCCCAAAGTCTAGTTCCAACCTCAGCCTTGCTCTTCTGGCCTGCTGAGGAACGTGAACGATTTTCTTTGTATGATGAGCTTTGAAAGGGCATGAGAAAAGTGCCTAATGCACCGGGGAAAGCTAGATGGCTGCAGTTTAAAGCTGGAATCAACTTTGTCCTCAGGACTTTTAACATTGGTTCGGCAGTTGGGCTTTGAAGGAGGTGATTGAGGCATTTCAAACTGTAAATTATCCCATCCCCTTACTCCTAAGGTGTTTTAGTTGAACCCCCGGTTTAGTCCCATTGGAGAGCCAGCTGCCAAGGTAATTGTAGTGTGCGGTTATTTTTAATTCTCCTAGCTGCCACTGGGCTGACTCTTGCGTGGATAGTTCCCAAAAATAACAACCTTGGTCTTTCCCTAGTTCACCACAAGTTTGCTTTCTTGGTTATTGCTACAGAGGGCTCTGAAGGCTCTCTGCAGGCCAACTCTGGTATGATCCATTATGACAATGTCATCTGCATTCTGCAGAATTGGTAAACCAACCTTGCCCAGCTTAGGAGGAAATAAACTGGCACCTTCCAGTGCTTTGCCTAGGTCAGCTGTAGAAAGATTAAAAAGTAGAGGAGCCAACACGCATCCTTGCTTGAGACCTAGGTTCTCTGGTATAGAGATTCAATGGCTTTGAGGAGCTGGGAAGGAATCCCCCAGGCAGTTAGCTTCACCCACAACTTTACCCGGCCCACTAGGTCAAAAGCTGCACTGTAAGACATGAAGCAGCAAAATAATGGAGGTTGCTTGTGCTGAGTGGCTCGATGTGACAGATGTGTGAAGGCTATGATGCTGTCCATTGTAGAAGTTTCAGGACTGAAGCCATACTGGAAAAAAAGGAGGATGCTGTTCTCTTGTGCCCAAGCTTTTAGCTCTTCCAGGAGTAGACGGGCGTAAGCTTTTCCCTCTAGATCAATTAGGGCATTGAGCTGGTAATTTGCTGGGTTGGTACAATCTACCTTTTTGTGAATTGGGAAAAGGATTGTCCCTCACATGAGTTTGGAATAATTGTAGTAACAAAAGTTTGGTTGAACAGCGGTGTGAGTAACCCTTCCCAAATGGCAGATGCGGTTTTAAAGACTGTTGCTGGGATCATATTCGGCCAAGAGGCCCTGTTGCTCCTCATTTTGTTAATGGTGCCCATTACTGCGGCTTGTGAGAAAGAAGTGGCTTGATGAATGGGGCAGTCTTGGATGGCAGATAGATTGAGGGAGGAGGTTGCTGTACCCGGGCCCTTAGTATATAACTGCTTGACATGGTTCACCCACGGCCATTCCGCCATGCAATCCTCCTTGGACTGGCCAGAGTTGCCAAGGTTGTTTATATGCCTTCAGAGGCTCACATGATTCTTCTCTTTTACAGGGGTGTGGAATTTTATAAAATATCTACTTGTTCATGGGACAGATTGCTTCATAAATCTTGTTCTGTAAAAAAAATCCACTTATCCCTTTGGTGCCATGTAGTGCATCAAAACATTATGGCAGCAATCTCATTATATAGGATCTCTGATAACAGCCTCTTTGATTATGTAAGGGCTCATACTTTTGTAGGGTTTGGATACTACCATTTTGGCACCAGTCAGCATATCTACATCCTAAGGCTGGAGATAAGGGTAAGCAGTTGTTTTAGGGTTGGAATGCCCTTTTGAGTCTGTGCAAACCTAATAATGTGCCTGTTTTAGGGGTTTCCACCAGCTCTTCTATAATCTTTTCCCATAGAGAGGAAGGTTGGAAATTTACTCCTGACAAGGGCAGAAGTAAAACTACTTCATGGGTTGGGAAAAAGTGGTTGGAGGGAAAGAGAACTCGTAAACGCCCAACAGATTTTCGCATAAGCAAATCTACACTTGCATATTTGCTCATGCTAAAACGCAATTCACAAATATTTTCTAGAAGTACGTTTTCTTGGCCTACCTCTGTAAATACATGTGGATTAATGAGTGCCGTAAAGCTGCACTAATGTAAGAACACATACAGTGCGCACTTTTGTAATTTTCTTTAAGAACTGCATCCCTAATTGGTTAGCCAAGACTTTTGTTTTTATTAAAATTCTCTCTATTTCTTGGCTGTCTTCTCTTTGAGTGACAGCATTCTGCTCGTTCACTAGGAGCACATTGGCACATAAAGTAGATTTGTTTAGTATCCTGAACTACTGTAGCAAGGTGTGCTTTCTAAGACCAAAAATATTTTTGCTTTTTGCCAATGTTTGTTATGATGGTGAGGGCCCGGCAGCTCCTGCTGTAGTGTGGTCAGTTTTACGTATCCTTTGCGCATTAGCTTCAGGCTTTAGGCCTTTGTGCATTTTGCCCTGGATGTATTTTATTCCTTTGCTCACAGCTTAGAGCCTCTGTGCACTTTGCTCTAAATGCTTTTATTCGGCTTCATACTGTTATTTTTCAAATAGCCAGTTGTACGGTCTTGTTTTATTTTTTATATCACACTGTTTAGCCTACTTCAGCACTGGAGTCCTCCATAACACATTCACTGTTCACTCTGTGCTTCAGTCAAGGATACAGTCTGGTACATTGCCGATAGACGTGGTAGGAGTTTAGTCTTTGGCATTCTTGCGTAGGGACATTTTGTGATCACGCTGACATGTTAGTTATAAAAACACTTCCTTGTCCCAATACACGCAAGAGGGAGATTCCGACCAGGGAACCACAACTAGACACTGACTGCCTCGTTACAGATGCTGAACCAGATCACAGGCCTTTGCTCAGGTATGAGGACTAATGTCTCCCCGGGGATTCAGAAAGGCAAGTTAGAAGCTTAACATGCTGTGCTCGAAATAGAACTAGCTGAGAGAGAGTAGAAATTGTTAAACACCATGATAGCGTTATTCTTATGTTTCACTCTCCTCGTGACTATTTCAATCTTACTGTGTTGTATGGTTCTGGTTATTGCGGCTCACGCCTTAAAATCTAAACTGCAGTCGTTTTATTAAAACATTATATAAAACTTATACTGCCTTTGTCATTTGTATATGAGATCATACTGTAAATGAGAGAGTTGGTTTGGATCTGAGTGACCATGACTTCCCTGAGAAGTTCCAAAGATGTCATGCGCTCAGCTGCCTAATCATCTCTTCCCTTTTGGAGAAATGAGGCACTGCTAGTTAGCCGGAGCAAAGCCGGGTTTAGGGTGACAGAGGTCATTTCAAGTGGGTCCGACTCAGTCCCCCACGCCGTGAACGATCCTGCTGCCTAGAAATCCAGTAGTCTCGTTTAGGATAATGAGAGCCCACGCGACACTACAACAATAATGTTTTTTTTTAAAACAAGTCAAAACAGGGCACACACTGACAAAACCAAAAAGCTAATCACCAATGTCAGATCTATCAATTTTTTCAATGCTTGTTTATTTTCATGTTTCCTCATAATCTTTTTGTAACTGGTTACACTGATCCTTCCATTATGAATATTTTTCTGGAAGTACTAGCATGCATCAACATCTTACTGAATGATGCTTCAAAGAAATGGTACCTAAATTTCACAGTTGTCTTAGCCCAACATTTGTTTCTAGCTACAGTTTATTGTGAACATTTTTATTTTGAAAGCAAAGAATCACCAATCTTGCTTTTAAGTTCCTGCAACTATTTGCCTCAAACCAGACAGCATGCTGGGAGCATTATGCATAGCTTCATATTATCAAACTTTGCATATGTGTGTATGTATTTCTAGACTACAACCACTGTTACTAGTGCAGTCAGAGCTGACATTTTCTTCGATTGCTCACTCTAATAATAAAGACCTTGCATTAGTGAGCTATAAATACAAATTCGAACATCATTAACATATGGACGCAAATATTATCTTAATTGCGGACATTGCTCTTTCATTATCCCTGTAAATTGGCAGCCAAAGAGTTTGTGCTCCAGGGGTCTGGGCCTACTTGTCCCAAGGACAAAATGAAAATGTAAACTTGTTGTCCTTGACTCCAAACAATATTCCCTGGGTGTTGGGCTATAGGAATTCCACATTCCTGCTTTTAGGAGAGTAAGGATCTTCAGCAGTTCTGCTTCACTGCTGCCAGACAGTCCGTCTGTGAGCTGTTCTGAGGGCTGAGATAGATTGACCATGGTTGATTTGGTCGCCTCTACCTCTCTCTCTCAGGGCTCTTCGGAGGCTGCGCTTGCTTGCAAGAAGCTCCTTTGGTGGAATGTGTGCAGGAGATGGTTGACAGAAGGGGTTTCTTCTGAAGGGGTTCCCAGGGCCTCTCCCTAGTAGCAGGTGCAGCAACAAAGACTTGCCAGGGAGCTCATATATATATAAAGTGTGACCTGGCAAAACACAGAGGCACATTGGGCAGGAGTTTGTGTGAGAAAAAGATCTGCATTGTCGAAAGGAGAAGCAGCAGCATATTGAATTTGTTGGGCTCTTATGTGTGGGATGAGTGGCAAAGTTGAAAGAAGAGGAGTAGAGCAACATATCAGCTCCCTGTCTGAGGGAAGAGCTGGAGGGGTGGGGGGGGAGCACACAAAGGAGACCGCTGGAAAACACATACGTTTTCATGGTGTGCTTTATCAAAAAAGAAAAAAGTGGCTTGCTAAAAGTGAACAGCGAAGGTCAGTGAATGCTTATGTGAGCATTTCAGCTACAGAACACCAGCACAATACACCAACATAAAACCTCAACACAACACACTACTAGAACAACAAGATTCCACAAAATGTTAGTAGCGCCAAACAGTAAATTACAATATATCACAGGACAACAACAGCACAACACTTCAGTTGTGCTGTGTTTGTATTTGTGTTGCTGTTGTTTTGTAGTTTTTGTTGTAGTCTATTCATTCATATTGGGAATTGCTGTTGGGTTGGTGAATTATCGGTTTGTACTTGGGGTTCAGCTGGGATATTTTGGGGCATTTTTATAAGACCTAATAAACTTACCCTACGTATTGTTCTTTTCATGTTTGTGTAGTTAAATGCTACCACAAAGGAAATATTTATGTTCTACTATTTGATCAATAAACCAGGTCGTTCTCTGTTTGAAGGAAGTGTCGAGAATTTGGACGTTTTTTTTCCCTTTTTTTTTCCTATATTTACAAATGAGTAGCATTGGCAATGTGAATTCATGTGTTTGTTATAAAGTTAATACAATGGTGGTTTGTGCTCGTTGTATATTTTTGATGGCCTATGCATTGTTATTTGCATGTTCGTGTGGCTCAGTGTTTACACTAAGGAAATATTTCAATTGAATTTGAACATCTTATATTTAAGCAAGTATCTAACATCTGTAAAGGGTAGTTGAAGAATGATGACGCCGGATTAATTGGATACAATTAAATTAAATTTTGCACACTGTGTTCTATTTATTTTGGAGAGCAAGGACATATTTATATATAGAAAATAGTGACAACAAATGAAACCAATAACAATGTGCTTGGGCATGGTGAGCAGTGAGAGTGTGGGAAGTGCAAACTGATTTTAAAGCAAAAAAAGAAGAAGAGACGTTTATTCTAACACCCCAACAGTGGCACAAATAATATGCAGTGTTTTGGAAGTGGAATGTGCAGATGAGTTCTTGTAGTTGACTGTGACAAGTAAGTATACTTATGTGAATAATCTGGGCATTTTGTGCATAGTAAGGGCATCAGTGGCATGATGGCTGCAAACCACAAATAATGCAGTGTTTGGCATAATGGTGGTAGTTCTCTGCATCGTAGGGATACTCATGTCATCTTGGTAACCACTTTTCGCATAATGCTGGCCCTGCCATTATGGTAGTAATTCTTAGCGTAGCAGTGGTAATTATTGACAGATCGTGTCTTCCACAAGCACAATGCTGGACATTGCATAATGGTGGTAATTCTTGGCTGCAATCAAGAAAAATACTTGCATTCTTTGCACACAACAAAGGGCTCTCTATCTCTTGGGTTATTAGTATTCTGGTCCCATTTTTCTTCAAATAAAGGATGCAAATCCTTCACCCACACTTGGTAGCATGCTTAATGTTAAAGTAGTGTACCAAGTGGTATGGACTGTTTCTATTGATGACCCCAGGATATGAGGTGAAAAGCTATGGTAAAAAAAACGAGAGCATTCTAGGTAAAGCAGGACTTGAGTAGTTCCAAGAATGCAGTGTGGTGGCCTACGTAACACAAGGGAGAGTCGGGTGGGAAACACGTATTTCCTCAAGATTAATTCTGAAGCCAGAACAAAGGTAGAGAAATACGAAGTTGATGTGGGTTCTTCATTTTGTTTCTTTGCGGGCAACAGCATTATCAACATATGTTTGTTGTGAAGGCTAAGTTATGTTTGCAGTGATGTACTGATAATTCCAACTAAAAGCTCACTGAAGGTATCCGTCTTATGTCCTCACTCGCTCCGATGTTCTAAGTCATTATTGCCAACGCAGTCCAGATTAGGTGCCAAATTTTCATATGAATGCATGTATTTGGATTAATCCTTACATTCTGGTGCTATCTCAATTCTAACGCTTCTCCATCTTTATCTGACTACCTTTCCCTTACACACTGGTTCATGTCTATAAATTTCCTTAAGCTTATCTGTCAAAGACTGAGCATCTAATCGCAATGAGAAGTTTACCTTTGTGGAGTCCTTTAATCTGGGCCTTGTGGTTTCACCAACCGAGGAAGGCTAGTGTTTAGTGTGTGGTTGTAAAAACTGCAGGTTTATGGTAAGGCCAACTGCCTGGATGCTCACGAATAAACATTTTACAAACTCCAGTTAGTTTAAAACTTTTCAGCATACCTGTGAACCTGCCTTTCTCGCTGTGACCAGGTTTTCCCAATCTTGCATGTCTTGCACTAACTTCTATTATGAAACCCAGGTTCTGGTGCAGCACCATCTCTAAGCCATGTTCAGTCACTGAGACTTGAGTGAGATGGATAGGGAATAATCATCAGATTGCATAATGATTTTCTGTATCGGATTACTCGCAATTCTGAGGAACTAGACTGGTTTCATGCCATCCCGAGGGAGACATCCAAGATAGTTGGTGCTATTGGACCTCCCAGAGGACAGATTTACTGTCTTGGGTGTTATTGGTACAAATCATGAATGAAACCTGTGATGAGTTGGAGGGAGATTGACGGACCCATTTGCTAGGATGTCTTGACCCGGTGAAATGATTTGCAAAATGTGACACTGTGGTGGAAGCAGAGAGAGAAGGGATGACTGTGCTGGAATTCATGGTGATGGGGCAGCTGTGGGGCTGGTATGTGTTGTTCGGGACTGAACAATGTTTGCAGATAAAGTGCAGCGTTGGGGATGATAGCTTGAGAAAGACCACTGTTGTCACAATAACTCTTTCATTGGGACGGCACTGATGTACACGAGTTGCAGACCTTTCTCCGATAGAAAATAGAGTGAAGATGCAGAGGATGAAACATTACTTTTTTCTCTCTAAGGACCTCTGCCTCTATAGAAACCCTAGCAGATGATCCAGAGGCAACTGAGTCAGAGGGCTTGTGCTTGATAGAGAGGTGTGTCTATTGGTGGCACCTACGTCGGACCTTCAAAGGGACACTGAAAGAATAGTTTGAAAGATGACTTTTTAGGTAGAATGCAGTGGAGAACTTCTGGGTCACGTTACCAAGAATGAAATTGCATTCGATAACCTGGACTCCAGCACTCAAAAATTGGAGGCCCACGTTCATGGGTTTGAGGCCTAGTGGGGGTGTCGTTTGAAAGGCTGTGTGGAGGTTAACTGGGGCGAATGACACGTTGGAATATGTGTGAAATGCAGCAAGGGCTGCCTGCTTCGACTCTTGGCAGCGACATTCCCTGCTAAGGCGGAGGTCTGCAAATCGATGATCCAGCGCTTTCTTAATACTGAGGAACTCCGAATTGGTGCATACAACTCTGTTGCAGAGGTTTTGGTGAGGTAGTTGCAGATGAAGCCCCAACTGCCAAGGAAATCCGGAGGTGTAACCTCGTCACAGAACTGACAGATTCATGCCAGCGCTAAGCGGTAGTTGCGTACTGCTTGGCAACAGGGCATAAATCCTTGTCTCTAAACCTTAGCAAGGTACACATATTTCACGATCTCAATATAGTCACACAGAAGAAATGGGGAATGCCATCCATAAAAAAGAGTTGGTAATTACGGGTGGTCTGGCTTCTGACTAAATTCGTGATGAACGATGATGGGAAACTGTGTTTATGGCGAGAGATTTCCTGAACTCAAGCTTTGAGTGCCACTGTTGAAATAGAGACCAGATGGCCGTGGCTGATATCTCACTCTGCATGTTCAGTCCTCACTAACCACAGTTCAGTAAAAAACATAAAAACGAATATAAGTGCAAACATAGAGAGACTTCATCGATTGGTCTGTTAAATCGGCGTTGATATTTTCCTTATACACACCACAGCATGGGACAGTTGGCCAGTGCACTTCCGGCATTTCATCTCCTCCCTTTGACTAATGGCATTTTGCCTGTGCACGGGCTGGAATGAGCTGATTGACTTGTACAAGTGTGAACTTTAGTATGCACGGCGCGGTGCACTACATAAACATGTAAACAGAGTTTTTGGGGTGTGCAGTTAAGTTTGGTGTATTTACCCGCTCAATGTAAACAGCCCCTGCTAAATGTATTTTTTTCCCTTCGTGCAGCAGAAATAACATATTGCCTTGTTTATGTTCATTGTTATTTTTTGCACTCTTTAAGGCTTAGAGAGTCTAAGCAGTTCTCATATTATGATTCCTTTTTCGTATTGAGCCGCTGCTCATGGCTTAATTTATGTGCAGTTGTAGATGTGGACTGTAGTCCATGCTGTGAATGTGGATATAAATAAGAATAACCGAGTTTGTAGTTTTCTTAGTTTGATGTTTGGTATAAATTCTTGCATCATAGAACTATTCTGTCTTGTTTTACAGAGCCTTATGTACCCCTGGATAATGACGAGAATTTTTTTTTGCAAAAGATTTAGCCCTTTGTTTTTTTTTTTTGCTTTAATTTTCTTCTCCAAATTTGGTCACAAGTTACCCTCAGTGGAAGCTTTTACCGCATACTACGCTTCCACCGTACTGTAGAAAGTATATGAATGTAGCTAACTATGATCAAAACTTGTTTTAAACCAATTGGCAGCTTCGTGGTCACTTATTTTTGACCTATGTGTGTTATACATTAAATAGCCACATACTTGCACTTTATTATATTGTAATTGTATTTATGTAGCTCTTACTACCCCTGAGGAGTCGTCAAAGCTCTTTTCGGCAAGTAGTACGCTACTCTGGTACCCAAAAGGCTTAGTGGTGGTTTAGTATAGAGAAATATGAGCATAGCATTAGTGTAGGGAGGTATGAGTTAATTTGAGCAGAGGACATGTGAGTCTGTTAGTTGGATTGAAGAGAATAATGGAGGGATATAGGAGGGAAGGTTCCAGAAGTGTTAATTGGATGATCACAGTAGTAAGGAGAGGTGGAGGAGGGAAAAGTCTGTAGAAAGGGATTAGGGAAATCATAGTATTAAAATGGGGGTTGGAATGAGTCAAAGAAGAGAAAGATGAGGGAGAATTTAGTAGAGTTGCTTGAGAGATCATAATAGTAAGCTGATGTTTGGGGTGAGCCAGAACCGGTAGAGGAGGGAAGAGTCTAGGAAGGGTATTTGGGAGAGCATAATAGTAGAATTGGCTTGGGATGAGTGAGAGAGTGGAGATAGAGGATAGATTGATAGAGGTATAGGGTGACGGTCAAACAGAGTAAAGCTTTCAAGAGTATTGTTTTCTCTTGTACAGTAGGACTAAAGTAATAAATATATATATACTTGTTTATATAACAAGCAAATATATGAGTAAGGAATATAAAATATTGAGATTTAAGTTGTATTGTATAAACACAGACTTTCTAGAGTTTCAGTATATGAAGTTAATTTATTTGTGTACTTTCATAACATTGTTTTTATCTTTTCTCAACATTTCAATAGTGAAATGCTTGTAAATAAATAGTGATCACCACAGAATAGGACGGATTGCTGTCGAGTTGGAACCACTGTCTGAGGAGGCATTAATGTAGGGCCTTTTGCATGAGTGACCAATAGGATCCAGGAAGCCATGAGGCCGAGCAGGCACAGGACCATCAGGACTGAAATATGTGCTTCATTCTGAAATATCCAAATTATACCCGAAATATCCCTAACCCATGAGGTGGGGGAAAGTCTTGTAGTGTAGTGTTCAGTACTGACTTCGAACATGATGCACTGAAAGGGCTCCAAGTGAGATTTGGGTTTGTTAATGGATAAGCCCAGTTCGAACAGCAACGACTATATTGTCTGCAGGTGGCAACACAATCTCTGGCAACTTGTCTTTGATGAGCCACTTGTTCAAATAGGTAAATATTTGAATTCCTGAAAGTCTTAGATGGGTGGCAACCACTCCTTACATGTTTGTGAAGACTCGTGGAGCTAAAGTATAGCCGAACAGAAGGACTGCAAATTGGTAATGTACTGATCCTAACGTGAAGTGAAAGTACTTTCTTTGTGAACGCAGAATGTGTGAAAACACCTATCCTGCAGATGGACAGACGCTATTCATTCTTTCTCTTCCAACACTAGTAATACTTGAGCCAGTGTCCGCATCGCAAACTTTTCTTTATGCAGAACCCAAGTCAAGATCCTGAGATATAGGATCCGAAGAAGACCACCATTTTTTTGTAGGACTGTGAAGTACCAGGAGTAGCACCACTGGCCCAGTTTCTGCTCCAGCACAAATTCCCCTGCCCCTTATAGGAGCAAGATTTCTAGTTGCTGCTGAAGTATATCTAGGTGGTCTGCTAAGGAGGGTGGGGAGCGAAGATGGAGGAATGGGTGAAGAGCCCTGTTGGAGTGGTGGAGCATATTACAGCATGCTAAACCTATTGGTCTGATGTTATGACCTTCCAGGCCAGCAGAAAGGATGATACCACGCCTCCACCAGTCACTGTGTGGTCAGACAAGATAGAATAAGGCTGCCTCTCTGCAGTGGTGGAGGAGTAAGGAAGAGGCAAGGTCTATATCTTCTGGATACTATGCATTTAATGGCCTAGGGCAGGGGTACATTTTTCCCAGGCCGCTAGCATTGGTTCCATGAGAGTCTTATTGAAAGGGCGCAAGGGGTTTGATGCTTAAGATGTGGATTGCAACACTTCATTCAGTAAGTTCAACTTGGACTCTACAGAAGATAGTGATAATTGTAAGATGTCTGCCCCCTTATGAATCATGGCATGGCAAGATGTGGCTTCTGGGAGCGGGAAACTGGTGAGAGAACAGAATTCCCACTCCAGGGAGGAGTCTAACACACTAGCATCACGGGTCCATGCTCTCAGACTGCTCATCTCCATCGTCTGCATCCTGGCTAGGGTTTACCAAAGGATAAGGAACCCCTACCAAAATATAATCAAACTTCGTCCACCAGCCTTTGTGCTTCTCTTCTTGACCTACGTACATTTTATCAGGGAAGCTCCAAAGGGTAGACTTTAACGGCTGGGGTGAAGAAAATAAAAGGCACCTTTCGTTTAGAGGCATATACAGAACTTGTTTAAGTGAGACTGGCTTTTCACAGGAGTTTTTCAGTAATTGCAAACTAGAGAGCAAAACATCATCTGAGAGCGCAATTTGGAAAAAGAAGAAATAAAACATTTACACCTTAGTATTGAAGTGAAGTTTTGATTCTCTTAGTGCAATTCAAGTTATTTGCTCCAATACGAGAATCTGGATGACCTTTTCCTTGCTGTCTTAAAAGCACCCGTCCCAACGATTTCTATAGGTGTCTACTTCTTGCCCTGGGTGGAGGGACAGGCTGCTTTCTCGAAAGAAACAGTAAACTCTGGTGCGCAGCCAATACTGCTCGAGCAAACAAAGTTTGGACAGTAAGAGAAGAAGTGGTTTAATTAGAAGTTAGAGGTTTGCCACTTACATACGGCATTTCAGAGTACACAGTTCTGCGCCTGGAAATAACTCTGCATCAAATATTGCTACCACATTTTTCTGCGCGTCCGCCCACGGTTGTTAACGGGGCCAGGAATACATTTAGGGCACACCTTTAACTGTGTGTTCCTGGCACAGACTGACGCAGTGCGCCCTGTTATGGTAAATATACTGTCCCCAACACAGCTGCAAAATCGTGCTTGGATTGGGGTCTTTCACTGGCAACACAGCCTACATTCCAAAGGTAGTGAGAGAGCCCCCCAGATGCAGTGAATGACTGTGCCCATTTGGAGGAGGATGCCAAGGGGATCCGTGGAGACTCTTTCCCACATTCTGAGGGACACCCTTGTGGGGTGCAAGGACTGTGCATCACCTCTATGTGGGGCACAGTTAGTGTGCCTCCCGACAGCTCCTTTCCATCTATGCCCGTGTCTGTAACACAGCACGGGTTCAGAGCAGAGTGTTTCCTCAGCTGCATGGGACCAGGCTACCATGCAAATGAGGGCATGCCCTCTTGTGATCATAGCGTTGTAACGCAAAATGACGGGGTCCCCATACAGAATGTAATTGGGAGCCCCTGCTTCTCCCATATCTCACAGATATTCGTTGGTCTCGGGCTAAATGGAGGCTCACTGAAAGGTTGAGGGCCACTCCTGTGTTGGGGGGGCTGGCTCTACATTCACTGTGTCTGGGCTTTTCAGGCATGGAACCACATCTAAATATCTTGGAACTAAAAACCTTAGCATCTTTGTAGATAGTTCTGTGCTCTATAAATCCACATAAACGGTTGCACATGTCGCAGAACTGCAAGGCACACCGCTTTAAAGAAAATTAAATCGCAACACATTTACTTCTCTCCCACTTTTTCAGAAGAGTGAAGTTTTGATTTTTCATAAAGAAAATGCCTACTATATTTTTTCCTGAAAACAGTGATTTAGGTGAACCACACCCTTCCATCCACTGGAAAATCAGGTATGGCATAAGACCATCTCAGCAACTATTTCCTTCTTTCGTGTCATATAGAATGTAAGTATGTGGAACTGTTTTACAACCCCCCCCCCCCCCATCCTAAGATCAGCACCCTTGCATGCCACTATGCGGCACTGGTTGACTCTGCATTCGTTGTTGGCGTCGTGGTTGCAGGACACAATGCCGCATGCCCCACACAGGCACCACCCCGCACGCCAAAACCATCTCCCTTCACGGCCCTCCATGCCAGAACCACAGAGCCATGAAGGACACTGACAGTTGTATTTGTATAGCTCTTACTACCCCTGCCAAGGCATTGAAACGCTGCACTGGGCAGCACTCTGGCTAGTCCACTGTTTATTAGTTATTTTGGGTATTGGAATTAATATTGTGCTCTCAGGGAAACCATTCCATGCATTTACTTAAGTTTATTTGTGGTAGGTTAAATTAATAGGAGCTAGGTATGATCATTAATTGGGGGAGGGTATGTGAGTTCATGCAAATAGTTGATGGAATTAATAACTGAGCTACAGGGGACCTAAGGGAATTGCTTACAAAGGGGTTTATAAAATTTGAAATTAGGTGTTGGTAATTTGCAGAAACGCACTTATAGATATTAAGGCAAACACATGTGACAGACTAGGCTGTTTTCAGAGAGGAGGCATGCAGGGAAGGAACATGCCACCCTAAGGCAAGAAGGAAAGGCAACAAATAGGAGTAAACTGATGTCATCCAGGGTTTTAGCAATACAGAGTAGGCTTTTTGGGATAGCATGCACTCTGAGGATGCAACATAGCAGAAAGAAACAATATTATTTTCATGTAATACTGTGCTCTAATATCTACTTTGGAAAACCTTAGGTTCATTCAGATGAACATTCTGTCCACTACCATTAGTTGTTGTATCACAAAGGACAGCAGATCATCTCAGGGGTTGGAAGTGTAAAGTAATAGCTGGATGCATATGAAGTAATAGCTGGATAGCATAATAACTAGGAAATATCAGGAGATTTATGCAGCAATTGAAAGACGCAAAGCCTTGATTGTTGCCATGTGAAAGAATATACCAGCTAAGTAATGCAAGCATTGAAATGGAAAATCTGAAAATTCTGGAGCATATGTCCTCTCTTGTTCACTTTTTAAAGTTTTCTCACCATATTACAAAATCAAAGTGGATGCATTTGGATGCCCGTGGTTTTGCATGGCACAAGATGGGGACAGGAGAACTTTTGCAGATATTGGAATGTATTGCTTACATTCATGTCGTTTTTAATAGTGAAGATTTAGACACTCAAGTGGGAGAGGTGGGAGCTGGACTACCTTTAGAATTTGATCACAATTTTGTTAACAAGGGGCTGCAGATTATTCCTTCCTGTGCTTTGCCTTTTGATGGATGGTAGGGGTTACAGTGCAGCTGCTTTTCTTTTGTTGAAGGTGCTAAAGTTTCTTGGCCAGGAATGCTCTTTTGTCTGTTCGAAATTGCTGTGTTATGAAAGTTGGGGTGCAGAGAATGTACACTTTATTGTGTTCATGTTGTTGGTGCTCCAGCTTGAAGCCAGCCTCCGTGTTACCTGCTGTGCGAAGCATTGCTTTAAAGAAAGGCTGTGTCTAGAGCAGGGGTCTCTAACCTTCTTAATGGTAAAAGCTTCTTATTGCCAATGAAAATCATCCAGAGCTGCTGTTTAATATACAGATTAGATAAGTGTGCAAAAAAGCCAAGCAGATTAAACGTTGCCCCACGGAGTATCCAAGTCCTGCTGCAATTAGTGCACTGCACTAATGGCACGAGATCTGTATGAGTTATAGCTCTTTAGTACTAATTATGAATCAACTCTGTGAGGTGAGTACCTCAGTGGGGCTTGTTTTTTCTTTGGCGTACAAGTATGGAAAGACTTCAGTACCAGAGTAAATCCACAAAGTCCTTTGGGTGATGCCCAGAAATAGATCCTGCCTAAATAACTGAAGATTAAGACTGATAATTCCTGGTTGCAAGAATAGTTCGACCATTATTGGCAAGACTCTGCTGCCTCGTGTGAACATACCCATGGTCACGTCCCCCCCCCCCCCCTCCCTGTTAATCATGCACACACAACTAAATCACACAGTTATTTTTAACATATTCATGGCACCCCTAGTTAGGATCTTTCGCAATAATAGATTTTTCAAGGTACAGGCGGACCAATGTTCTCTAGTAGAAATATGTTGCTGAAGTCACCGAAGGTTGTTAGAAAAAAGCTAAATACTATTAAAAGAAAGAACGGGAGAAGAAGAAGAAAGAAAGCCAAGGGTGAACTGGAGAGAAAGGAAAAAAATGAAGTCAGAGAGGAGGGATGGAGAATGGGACTCCAGGAGAGACTAATGTATATAGAAGGGGTTTTTTGGAGGGAGCTAAGAAGGGATATAGGGTGACAGAAAGTGAGAACTAGAATGAAGAAAGGAATGGAGGAAGGAAGATTGAACAATAAAAAAAGAAAAAGGAAGAACAATACAATGTGAGAAAGAAAGAAGATGTAAGAAAAAAGAGACTGGAAAAGTGGAAAAAGGAAAATGGCAAAAGAAAGGAGCTGATAGAGATGGCAAGAAAAGGAAAAACGAAAAATTGAAAGCGGGAAAGAAACTAAGATAATGTTAAAAAGAAGATAGAAAATGAAGAAAGGCATCAACGAAACAAAGGCATACAAAGAATGAAAGAAGAAGACAAAGAGAAAATACATTTAAATGAGTAGAACTACCAAAAGGAACTGGGGGCCAGATGTACAAAAAAAGCAATTTGCGACTTGCAAATTGCGAGTCCCTGCGACTCGCAATTTGCAAGTCGCAAATTGCTATGCAGTACGGTGTCTGAGACACCGACTGCAACTCGCAATGGGGTCGCAATGACCCACCTCATGAATATTCATGAGGTGGGTCGCAAATTGCGGCCCCATTGCGAGTATAGGCACTCGCTAACATGGAGGCCTGCTGACGTCAGCAGGCCTCCATGTTAGCGACCTGCCTTTTAAATAAAGCATTTTTTTTTTTTTTTAAGTGCAGCCCGTTTTCCTCACAGGAAAACGAGCTGCATTTCAAAAAAATCCGAAACCTTTAGTTTCGGATTTTTCAGGGCAGGGACCACTCCCTGCCCTGAAAAATTAATATGGGGTCCAGTCACAAAGGGGAATGGGTCCCATGGGGACCCCTTCCCGTTTGCGAGTGGGTTACCATCCACTTCAAGTGGATGGTAACTGCGACTCCATTTGCGACCGCATACGGAGTTGCATACCACTCCGACTCGCAAATAGGAAGGGAACACCCCTTCCTATTTGCGAGTCGCAAATGCATATTGCGAGTCGGTAACGACTCGCAATATGCATTTGTGCATTGCAAACCCACGTTTGCGAGTCGCAAACGGCGATTTTCGCCGTTTGCGACTCGCAAAAGGGTTGCTACATCTGGCCCTATGTGAAGACAACATTTGATAGTGGTACAGGTAGAAGACGAGGAATCTGCAAAGTCACAAATCCACCTGACTAGCGATGAGCTACTTGGAGACAGGATACGAAATACTGGTAGGTCTCAGTCTACCTGTTGGAGAAGCCTGGACCGTCTATTATGTGCGCCTGAAAGAACAACCCTAAGTTGGAACTTGAGCTGGAGATAATAGATGCACTCTCCATGGTGCCATCTGTAGAGCTGAACAAGCACATGAACAGCCACTCAAAACAAAAGGCAGATAAGCAGGTGCATCCACAAGTATGATGGGATGCAGCTCCCCAATCTCTCATTTCCTCGACCGCCACCTGCAATCGTCCGTTGCACCACCTCTGTGCAAAACTTTCCCTGTGCCTTTCTAGGTGCAGCAGCCATATAGGAAAATATGAAATGGAAACATGCGACTATCAACAAATTTGAACAAGAAAGAGGTGTCACTTCCAATCACCGAAGTACAGCAATTCAAAGCAGTTCGTAAAAGGTACACACATTTGACCTTTAGCTGTAAATAGCACGCTTTTGTGAAGGAAAGCATTTTTAAGGTGAACAAATCTACCAAGTCTTCTGTTTGGTTAATTTGTAAAAAGACATATTTGTGATTTTGCTGAAATAATGGCCCCTGTTGCTGCAATAATCATTCTTACAGATAATATTACAGAAAGGAAAACTATTTTTTTAACACTGAATAGTTGTATAAAATTACATGTTCTGCTTAACTATTTTCTTGCTGTATTTTTGTGTGTACTGAATTTAATAATGAGTGGTGTCCTGTGATGTGATAAACGATTCACTGTGTGTTAAGTGGTGTAGTAATGATTGCATTGTGGATTTTCTTTTTTTCAAGCTGTGTTTTGTACAATCACAAATCTGAACAATGCATCTGCTCAGAGTGGACGAAAGCGTAAGCACTTTTTTGCCAGTCATGGGCAGTCATGGAATATTTTGATGGCAACCACATATAAAGAGGTGCACTTGAATTTAAAAATAAAACTTTATTCACACTTTGCCACAAAGGTTCTAGCCAAGTATCGCAGTAGTGTCTCCTGGGTCAAACGTGAACAGTAAATATTCTTCCAAACTTGCAAAACTGCAAATTTACTAATTAGCATTAGGACATACAAGTCTGCCTCTCCTTCCTGTCATGAATCCCAGCAATGTCATCAAATCATAATTCACGGGGTGGTGGGACGCAGCCTGAACGCCAAAGATGGCAGTCACAGTTTTCCATAGCTCGGCGTGCACTAACACTGCAACATCCTTTGTCCCCACAACACAGAATGCACTTGCCATGCAGAGGTAACATCCTAAAGGTGCAGTCTGTATTTGGGCTTCTTGAGGAGAAGCTGTTTGACCTGGTCGGCATGAGAGTGGAGTGTGTGGCTGAGATGAGGCACTGCCTATGCAGAGGCCTGGGTGAGCTGCTGTTAATTGACTGCTAGAGGGAGAGTGGTTGCCTCCTCCCTGTAGATTGTCTCCTCACGTCCTGTACTATGCCTGTGGGAGAGTCGGGGCTGCGGAGAGGCCGACGACGGGAGTTGTGGTGGGCAGTCTCCCCCAACCCCTCCCTTACTGGTGAAGCTGTGCCAGAAAGCTGAAGATGGTGTAGTGTCTGTCCTGAGTCACGGGCATGGTTGCGTGGCAAGGAAGAGGCTCAGGTGAAGCGGTGTATTGACGAGCCCCATCGAATACAAGTGCGGTGACCAGGCTCTGGAGTACAGGAACACTTGGACACACCAGAGGAAGGAACACCAGTGCTGTGCCCTTGTCGATCATTATCAGCAGACTCACTGGGTTAGTGGGAGGAGGGTGCTGGGAGGAGTTTCTGGAGGGGTTGCGGGCTGCCCAACGGCCTCGGGTGCCGCCTCACCTGGGAGCAGTGGGAGCTGACACGTCTTGTTACGGACTAGGAGTCCGAAGGGCTACATGACTGTTCCGCAGCACCCCCCACTACAGCTAGGGCTACCATCCGCCAACAACTTGACTTGCATTCCTGTGGCCTGCCACCACACTTGCTGTGTGTGCGGGGGGAGATAAACTGCGTGCTGCCTGGGGCTAAATACAAAGGAGCCCAGTTGCATAAACAAGGCACCTTGGACAAATTCTCTCGCAGCCATCCCCCACCCCCTGCAGTCTCAGTAGGCGGCTGCTTCAAAGGGAAGGCGGAGGCAGGGGCATCTGGCTCACCTGACAAGGAGGTGTTCATAGTCACCATAAACTAATCCAGAGTCCTTCTGAAAGTCAAAATGGGTGCTGTTCATAGTGACGTCATGCTTCTGTGCCAAGACCTCTGGAAAACAGTAGATCCCATTACAGAAGATGAAATGAGGATCTCTGGTACAGAGGATTCCACCAAAAGTATTGTAACAAACAGTGATACATTAACTACCAAAGAACTAGCCTCTAGAGTGGAGGATGCAGAATGTTGAGCCAGGAGAAACAATTTACGCTTTGTGGGATTTCCCAAAAGCTGTGAATAATTCCCCCCCCCTTTTGAAAAGTCTCTGCATCACTGCCTCAAGTCCTTTATGCCGGAAGAGTCAGTCAGAGTGTGTGTGTTGGTGTGTGTGTCTCCTTCCTTCCTTCCTTCCTTTCTTTCTTCCTTCCTTCCTTCCTGAAGCCTCCTCCTAGGACTATACCCCGCCCCATGGTTGCCCAAATTTTTAACTACATAGACGGAGACTCTATCATAAAACACGCCTACACACTCGGTCCACTCAAATTTTAGGCTGGTGCAATAATAATCTTCCTTGATTACACCAAATTGGTCCAGCAGCAGAGAAAAACTTTCTTTGCAGCCAAGAAGCGCCTGCAGGACTTCAACATCAGATAATTGCTTATATACCTGGTCAAACGTAAAGCAGTATACCAATCCAAGACACTCTTCTTTGACTCCCTGAGAAAGTATTTGCCCGGGCAGACTAAAGAGTCACCCTGTGGCCCAACACCCCACTGTGTCTGCCTAACGGTTCTCTCCCACAAGATAGACCTCTGTGATCCCCGGGCTGCACCAGTGGTTGCACTCACCTCGCTCAACCAGCAGAAGCAGACAGCCACGACCCAGTGAGACAGATCGACGATGGGATGACCCAACAGACATGGAGGGGCAAGACATGGCAGACTCCCCCAATCATTGACAAAACATAGATTGGGCACAGGAGGGCTGCCATACATTTAAGACCAAACGAGGCAAGTAATAACCGTTGGCGAGATGGGGACCAAAACCAGAAGGCAGGTAACACAGAGAGTTCACACTTAACACTGCCCTGCACTGAGTGTTTTGGATCATAAACTGCTCTTCCCCAGATGGGAGACGGTAGACTGTCCCACGCTGATTTGGGTTGAATGAGTTTGGGTCACGGAAACATTTGGCACATGACTAACTTGGAGCCTTGTTGGATCTGGGCCCCAGCCTATTCCAAAACAGGTACTTCATGTTTGAGAAGTATAGGCTGGGGATTCTGGATAAGTGTTTTTTTTTTTTTTTTTTTTTTTTTAAATATTGTATTTATTTTTATTTTGTTCACCTATTTATAGAGTCAGCATCATGTTTCCCCTGAACCCACCCACCTCTTGCTGGGCATCCCTCCCTCTCCTGGGCCGGATGCCCTCTAGACCAGTATGTGACTCCATACCACTGACTAGACAAGACCACGTGCGGGTTGTCACCTGAAATGTAAATAGTATGCTGTAGAAGGTTAAGATGGAGTGGTCCTCAAACATTCAAAGATGATGGCAGTTGACACCCCAATGCTCCAAGAGACTAATTTAGTGGGTAATAAATCACATACCTTGCTTGTATGAATTTGACCAGGTCTGTCCCTCAGAGTTTGAAAGGCGTGCCTGGTAGGCAGCTATCGTAAGTGGCACCCACATACCATTGGTACTGACAAAAATGTGGGCAGATCGATGGGGTTGATATACAGGAATTACAGGACTCCTCTGTGGTGAACCCCTGATACTGATTACCGTGTATGCCCCACCTCCACTCAAAAGGACATTCCTGGAGGTCATCACAAGATTGCTGAATGTGGTCCCAGAGGGGCTCCTGGTGATGGGAGGAGACTGTAACAGAGTAATGGATGAGATAAAACATTGGACAAGTGGAAATGGGAGGGGGCATAAGATGGGGGGAATTCTCCTGAAGCCCTTCTATGATGTCCTGGTCTTAGAAGATTGCTCAAACCGGAAGAAACGTGCTACACCTTTTACTCCCATGCACACACCGTTGATTCTACTGTCTCAGTTTCTTCCTGCTGCACCAGGCTACAAAGTTTTAAAGATGCATGTTCAGGCTGGGGGTCTACCCAATCACTGTCTGGTTAGTATGACCCTCTGACTGCTTCATCCATGCCAGATGTGCAGTGGCTCATTGCTACATAGTCCTGGCAAGACACACAGTCCAGGACCCACTTAGACACACTAGACTTTTATTATGGTCAAAACACAGGCTCAGTGGACTCCCCAGGCAACCTCTAAGAGGCTTTTAAGGCTACCATATGAAGTACAGCCATTAGTAATCAATTGGGGACAAACCTTAATGGACTCGCACTATCACACAGCTGGAGTCCGCATTCTAGGCCTAGAATTACATAGCTAGACTCATCAAGACTCTGAAACAAGCATCTAGAGTCCTAGCCCGTGTGCAGCAGATCCTCTGCCAGACTCAGTCAAAGCAAAATAGGTATGGCAGGCTTCCCAATGTCAAATGTATCAGTAGGAAGACAAATCGAGCAAACTACTACACCGCCTGTGCTACAATATTAGACACCACAGACAAATTGCATACCTCACATATCCAACGTACCAGAAAACAACAGACTCCAGGCTTGTTGCTCAACAATTTGACACTACTTCCAACACTTGTATGCTCTGACCGACACTTTACCACAGTGGAAAATAGTGGAGTTTCTGTCTGACCTCCCTCTCCCAAGCCTATCGCACCAGGAACAACTGTAGCTGGAGGTAGACCTTACACCAGACAAACTGACCGCCCATTAAACTCTGGAAAATCCCTGGCCCCAAACGGCCTACCAGGCACATTCTTTAAAACATTCATGCATAAATTGAGACCCATTGGCCGAGGGACTGCAGGAGGCCACGGAAAAGTGACAGATTCTGTCTGACTTTCAAAGGGCGGATATTGTGGTGGTGCCCAAACCCAGGCGCCTACTGATAAATTCTCCTCCTATCGCCAGTCTCCCTCCTCAACCCCAAGGTCAAAATCATGGCAAAGGCAGTGGCAGATAGACAGCTAAAATGATCCCCCGCATTAATACACCCCCAAACAGGCAGGTTTTATGCCCGCCGTACAACCAGGCACAGCATCAGGAGACTCCACAATGCACTAGCTTTAGCGGAGGGTTTGGCTGATATCAAACAGGCCTTTGATTTGGTGTTCTAGTTATACTTATTAGCCCTTTTTCACCACCTTAATTTTGGATTTAAATACAGAGCATATGTCAAACTGCTATACTCTGACATTATCACAGTGGTGAGGATGGAGAACGACTCCTCTGGCCCCTTTCCAATATTGCAGCTAATGCGACGGGGATGCTCACTGTCCCCATTTATTTTTTAAATTGAAGTTGAACTACTAGTTTTATGGCTGAAGTTGAATGTGCAGATACGTGGGTTTGAATGGGGAGAGTCTCTGACAGAGTGGAGAGCTCTATGTGGATGACATCTTACCTTCCTCTCTGACCCCAACAAGATCCTAGCACCAAAGATCCTTGAGGTCTTTGGGGAGACCTTGAAACTTCACATCAACTAAATCTTCTGTGTTCCTGGCCATCTTCTTCCCCCCCAGAGTCTGAAATAGATGGCTGACCTGCAGGTAGTCTAATAGGGCTTTTGCTAAATATGTACATAACACTAGACACAACAGGGGTGTGGAATGTAATAAAATACTACTTGTCCATGGGACAGGTTACTTCTTAAATCTACTTGCCCTGTAAAAAAAATCTACTTGTCCCTTTGGTGCCATGTCATGCAGTGACACATTATGGCAGAAATCTCACTGTGTAAGAGCTCTGATAATAGCCTTTCTGAGTATGCAAGGGTTGCTACTATAGTAGGTCTTGAATACTTGCAATTTAAATCCATACTTTAGCAATTTCCTTATTTTGCCACCTTTCCACAGATTAACATACTGCGGCTGGAGGAAGCAGTAAGCAATAGTTCCAGGGCTGGAATGCCTTTGACTCTGCAAACCTACTATCTTGCATGGTTTAAGGATTTTCACCAGCTCTTCTCTGATCTTTTGTCATGCTGAGGAAGGCTGGAAATTTACCCCTGACAATGGCAGACACAGTGGTTGGCGGGCAAGTGAACTTGTAAACACTCAATAGATTTTCACATGAGCAAATCTACACATGCATATTTGCTCGTGCTAAAATACAGTTCACACATATTTTCTATGAGTGTGATTTCTTGGTCTACTTCTGTAACTTCTGAATTCATGAAACTTTTGTGACTTTCTTTAAGAATTGAGTCCCTAATTAGGTCTGGCATTAACCAATACATTTTGTTTTTATTGAACTTCTGTTTCTCTCTCTATCGACTGGCTTTACTGTGAGTGATCACATTCTGCTCTTCCACAAGGAGCATATTGGCACACAGTCATTTAATTCAGTGCCAGGAACTACTGTGGCAATCAGTGGCGTAACAAAACTGGAGGGGACCCCCCCTGCAAAGAACGTGGAGGTCCCCCTCTCCAGACTAACTCGTGTCCTTCTTATGACCCCAAAATTTTTTTTTTTTTTTTCTTTTGCCAGTGTTTGTTAAAATGGTGAGAACCTAGCAGCTCCCACAACAATAAAGTATTACAAAAGTCATGTAAAAAAGACACACGTTGACGAAACCAAAAGGCTCACAAAAAATGTCAGATCGGTTGGCTTTGCCAGTGCTTGTTTATTTTCATGCTTCCCATAATCGTGTTAAAATGGTTACACTGATTTTCCATCAGAAATTATTTTTTGGAAATACTTGGATGCATCAACACATTTCACTAAATGACGCTTCAAAAAAATAGCACCTAAAATTTCATAGAAGCAAAATGTTTTTTTTCCTACTTCAATTTTTTTTCCTGAACATTTTTTTTTAGAGCAAAGAATCATCACTCTTGCTTAGAAGCTTCTGCAAACATTTGCATCTAATTTGAGAGCATTCTGGGAGCATTATGCTTAGCCTCATGTTGTTAAACTTTTCAAACGTGTGTTCACTTTTTTGTTTTATTTGTTTTTTTTGTTTGACTGGAACCACTGTCAGTAGTGCACTGTGACCTTAAAATGTTTATTTACAGCACTCACCATAATAATGAAGGCTTTTTATTTATGAACCATAAGTACAAGTTCGAACAGCATTAACATATGAACACACACTACCTCAGCTGCAGACAGTTCCCTTCTCTGCAGGGGTTTAGCCTACTGGTCCAAAGGAAAAAATAAACGTGAAAACTTGTTGCCCTTGACCCCAGACTATATGTCCAGGGCGTCAAATTCCTTCTCTCCCTGCTCGGTATGTCACCCATCTTCAAGATGGTATCCCTGTCCAGGTTCCTCTACCAACTGCGGAACTATTTCTACGAAATCTCAGGCTCTCTATTTTGCAAGATCAACTATGTGATCTGCAGCTCCTTACAGAAATGCTTTAAATCCATGTATATGGATGGCATTACAACAGTAAATATTGAGGCTTATTATGGGGTGTCATACTTACTGATCATTACCAGGTGGGGGAACGATACCCAAGGTGACCTGACATATGCTGTGGAGAAATGGGCCCTTCAAGGGCTTCCACCCCACTTCCTGTTATATTGGGTGGAGGGGGAGGTAAAGGTGGTGGGGAGTAAAACACTACTGCCTGTGACCACAGTGGTACTAAAGACATGGAAAGCTACCTTGATGCAAATGGGCTTGGTTAACAAACTCACAGAAAAAACGCATAGGGAGGTGAGACACTACAGCAGATGACAACATTAGAGGGTTTCGGACTTTGAGATATAATGGGGATCGCAACTTTGGAAGATGCTAGGGAGGCCCATGATGAAATGGTTTAAAAGGCTACGGGAGAAATTCGAATTACTTTGAAGTCAGATTTATAAATAGTTGCAGAACTGGCATGCATTGTCCCCATACATTTCTGGAGGATCTCCCTGAGTTTAATCCATTAGAAGGCAAACTCATCATGGGGAATCTTGGGGATCACAAGGTAACCAAATATATGCCGATCATTAATACTTAACCAACCAGACTCTTTCCTGGCCCTCTTCTCAGCATGGGATAATGGGGTGGTGACTTTTCCCTAACTGTCTCCATTGTCACATAGAGGAAGAGGACCTCTTACACAGGAAATGGGGCTGCAAGGCCCTAAAACTATATTAGAAGGCAGTTGTGGCCGGTATTGGTTTGGTCCTGAGGTGGAGAATCCCATCTGATCCTAAACTTCTATTTCTGCACAATAGCGAAGATCTAGACAGCAACAAGGACAAATAATGCCCTGCTTCACCTGAGAATCATGGTGGCCAGACAAGCCATATCATGTAGATGGAATGGCTCCTTCCCCCGGCATGTCAAGGAGGATCATGGAATGGAAGAAGAGCCTAGACCTCTGCTTGAGTATGGAGAGATCAGTATACATAGCCTGTGGCTGCTGGCAAATATGTCAAGGTTTTGCAGGTATGGGCTGATCACCCGGGTATCAGTTTAGGACTAGTAACATCCACCGACAAACGGCTCGATGCACGAATCAGAAATTGCAAATTGGGAGGTGTCGTACCATTGTGGTGAAATAACGGACGATGATACTGATAGTGGTGGGTGGATGGGAACAGTGGAGAGACGTGTGGGTGAAAATCGATGTCAGGTTGATGTTTTTAGTTACTTTGGTTCTAAATGAAAATGATACCATTGTAAGTTTGCTAACATGGAGGTTCAAAATCAATAAAATGTCACTAATTCACATGTTATACTAGCTTTGTGTAATTTCACCGTTGGCTAAGCACTGAGGTAGGTCTACCTTAAATTATGCAGTCCACGTTGTGGCTCTGAGGGGCAGCAGCCAAGCAGGAAAAGAGGGTGAACACAGCCCAACATTAAAAAAAAAAAAAAACACGGTGACTCCATGTGCCACTCTGAAAAAGCACACAATTTGTGGACTTGCTGGCAGAACAGTTAATAGTCTGAGTCTGTTGCACAGGCAACAAACGCGTATTGGCGCACTGGGCGTTTTCCCGGTGGCCTGGCAGGGTGAGGGTTGGTTTTGTTGCTGGAGGCCAGACCTGCCTGAAGCGCTTCGGTGCTTTACAAACAATGTACAACGTTTCGCCCAGTTAAGCCATGCTTTCTTCTAAACAATTTGTTTTTGTTTTCGGTTTTTTCCTCCTGCAAGGTCGTCTGGAGCAGCACTGACCTTCGAGGTTTGAGGGAGAAGGTGGCTCAGAGTGTTCAGTGCATAAATAAAGATTCTTCAAACTTCAAAACAGTGTACATCTTTAAAATGTCACCATTGCAACACATTTCAGTTTAGTATATTAAAGTACACCATTACATTGAGTGACAATAATTAGAAATTATGCTAATCATTAACTTGGAAACATTCATGCCCCTCCACCACTGAACTGACAACTATGCTGTTAGTGAGCCAAGAGGATACCAGTTGTGTTTTGTCCCCTATATGTGGCCTATGGTAGATTTTCACAAATTTTGAGTCGCAATCCTCTCGTGGTTTGCCAGCTGATGTGTAGTGGATCCGGAAAGAGCAAAAAATAAAGATGTCTTTTACGTTTTGTATTTGTCTTGTCACATTTTCTGTGCTTCAAAGTCAAAGGTCAAATGTCAGGCTATACCATGTGACAAATTGCTGCTTGACTGCAAAGTAAGAGGAGTTTTTAAAGTGAGCTATGCGACAGTCTTCATGGGGTACAGTAAATGTGAAAGGAAAGGCTGTAGGATATAATTTTTTGTAACACACAACAAAATTTACCTGTAAAAAAGAACTGTACACTTATTTCAGAATAGATCAGTAGCCAGGAAAGCACAAATGAATCACATTTGTTTTCTAATTATGAAATGTGATGGAAACGAACCCTTGCAAGTATTCTCAAGAAGGACTATCAGCGAACCTTCCAGTATTTTTCTGCTGCTGCTTTTTACTGCACAAAGCCATTTCAACAGAGAATGTGCTCACTATACGTGATCACTTGTCTATGAGTTTCACCTATAAATTGGTATATATGGATGTGGCCTAACAGCCAGAGCTGGCAACGTTAGAGCTAGGGAACCAGGTTCAGGTCCCGACATTGGCTCTGGGCAAATAACTTAATCTTCTGTGCTTAAAAAAAAAGGAATCTTACCTTATGTAATTTGATCTGGTGCTCATGTAAAATCACTCCTGCGTCCGTGGGCAGTGTTCATGCTATATAAAACTGCAATAAAAATATTGAAAATTGAATCACTGGACCTCATTTTAACACAAAATGGATAGGAGGCATTACCCCATAATCTGTTGCAGAAGGGTTTTTCAAATTTTGTAATATCACTACTATCAACCCAAAGATTTTTCAAACGCCTTGGAATTTTAGGAAATTGATGCCACAAGCCAGCACACCCCCACTCCAAAGTGTTTGAGCTCCAGTGCATTTTACCTTCTGCCTCTTTTATGGGATGATCAATATCTTGGCTACAGTCGGATAAAGAAGTATCGAAGGGTGTGGCCAAACAATTGTTGTTACAGGAGATTGCAATAATGTGTAAAGAGTATGCTATTTTGGTAATTCACAGCATTTGAAACCATATCTACTGTTACATTAAAAAACGCCCTACCTCATGCCTAATAAAGCTACGTGGGTAGCCGCAGTTCTAAAAATTGGTTTGCGGTTCTAAAACATTTGGGAAGCACTGGGTTGGAGGTTACTGTAGATGGACAATAATACTGCAGTCTTTTGTTTTTGTGCAGTGGACACCCTGGACTGAGATGTTTTAATGTGGTCTCGTGTGATGATGAAAGAAAAAAGGAGGCACTATGGGGAAAAAAAGTAATTGCCCAAGATCACACAACATGGTCAAATGGAAGCCCTGACTGATGTTCAAAATTTCTGGTTTCACGTTATGCAGTTCAGTCACTACATGATTCTCTTTCTCCCATTTTAGATCCAAGCTTAATGCTTTGTATTTAATTCTGTAAGTCACAAAATCGGCATGCTGTGTTAAATAAATCTGGACCATGCATGATTCACAAGAATGTAGATTTTCCTAGTATATTATGACGGAAAGTCTTAATTTTATTAAAGATACAGAGGCGAGTATTATGCTTCTCTTACTTGCTTTAATTTCAATAGCAGCAGTCAAGAAACTACAACTCCCAACAGGCTTGGAACCCCAAAGCCAATGGGAGCAAAAAACGAAATAACAAATGAACCAATCACAATCCTGACAGGTAACATATGTCACACTTGACTGCGACCAGCCCACTTTCTTGATGCGAGAGAGCTAGTAGTTACGAGAGAACGGAGGAAAAATGGCAAAAATTATAGCAATTGCTAAAGTCAGAGAACAAAAGTCTTGGAGCAATGCGATGCAGAACCGTAAAGAAGCTGGAATCCGGGGAGAAGAAGAAGGAAAGCTTCGGAAAGAAACTGGACCTCCTGACGATGTGACGGCATGCGGCAAATCCTTCCGTTGATCAAGTAGAGGCTTGAGCTGGAGTGGAAGTAGCTGCAAGTGAGGGAAGAAACAAGACAAATCTGAAATATCTCCTTGTTGAGGCGGGATAATACTCGCCTCCGTATCTTTAATAAAATTAAGACTTTCCGTCATAATATACTAGGAAAATCTACATTTTATGGCAAGAACGGAGGCTCATATTATGCTATTTTAAAGCATATTAATCACTACTGAGGTAGCTGTATGTACTGGTTTACAATAAAAGGTCCTAAATACATTATCATTGGACCAGTCAGCCGATCTCAGAATGTCCTCCAACCTGGATCCAACCCAAAAGGCCTTGGAAGCCATAGCACCCCTGACTGAGTGAGCCCCGAAGAAGGAGGTATCAATACCCGCCAGGGACATAACCCAACGAACCCATCTGGCCAGAGTTGCCGCGTACACTGGGTTATGCGGTTTCTGGAAAGAGATTAGAAGTTGGGAAACTGAGGGCTTTCTAAGATCGGCTGTCCGTTCCTCATAACATTTAAGACATTGTCCCACACAGAGCTTAGGTTGGTCTGGGAAATATGGATAAAAAAAAACTGTACGTAAATTGGTTTTGGTGCGTTTATTAATGGAAAATAGTACCCCTGTGGGGGCAAACTGCCGAGAAGTAACATAGAGTGCTCTGACATCAGATAAACGCTTAATAGAGACCAAGCAAAGCAACATAGTTAGTTTCGCTGAAAGCATTTTTAACGACAAATCAGCATTGTCCTGCCAAGAAAGGAACAAATTCAAAACCAAATTGACATCCCATAACTTGGAATATTTAGGTAATGGAGGAACAGAAAATCTTACTCCCTTCAACAGGCGACAGAGTAGGGGGTGTTCCCCTACCGGTTTGTTGTTGACGTATTCGTGATGCATGGAAATAGCAGACCTATAGAGATTAATTGTTCTATAGGACTTACCTGTGCTAGCTTGAGCCGCCAGGAAATTAATTACATAATTTATATCTGCTGAAAAGGGATTGAGGTCCCTTCCCAATCACCAGCTAGACCAAAGGGACCATGCGGAAGAATATGCTTTCCTGGTACTGGGGGCCCATGCCTTGTTGATGAGGTCAGAAGCTTCTTCCGAAATTGGAATGGTAGATGAGGAATGCCTGATACCTTCCAAACCGATAGAGTGAGCGTATTGTTGAGCACCAAGGGATGAGGATTCCCTAAGGGATCCAGCAGAAGGGAAGGAAAAGAGGGAAGTAGAGAGGGTCAATCTATTGCCAATTCCAGAAGAGGGGGAAACCAAATCTGGGATTGCCAAAAGGGGGCCACAAGGACCAGCGTCGCTCTTTGGCGCCTGACTTGGGCCAGGACTCTGGTAATCATAATGAAAGGAGGAAAGGCGAAATTGGTCGATTGGGACCAATCCTGAAGAAATGCATCTGAAGCCAACGCCGAAGGATCCGGGCGCCAACTGAAGAAAAGAGGAAGTTGGGCGTTTAAGCGGGAGGCAAACAGGTCTATATGGAAGGGACCCCACTTGTGGAGGATGGATTGAAAAATTGAGGGATGAAGCTTCCAATCGCTGTAATCCCTGAGGAAGCGGGAATGCCAATCCGCTGTCTGGTTGAGGGAACCGGGAAGATATTCCGCCCTGAGCGAAATCTGGTTGTTTAAGCAATATTCCCACAGGCTTTTTGCCAAGTCCACCAACGGCTTTGATCTGGTGCCTCCCAGATGGTTTATGTATCGGACAGCCGAAACATTGTCCATACGGAGGAGGATGGTACACTGAACCCTGCCTTTTGCCAGACTCTTTATTGCAAAGGAACCTGCAAGCATCTCTAAATAATTGATGTGCAATCTGGACTCCCGTAATGACCATGTACCGCCAGTCGAGATTGGTCCACAGCGGGCGCCCCAGCCCGTCAGGCTTGCATCGGATTCTAACACAAGATCTGGGGCTGATGGAAAGATAGTTCTGCCATTCCAGGCATCTAAATGGTCTGTCCACCATTGGAGTTCGAGGCGGGATTCCTGATCCATAAAGACCATGTCCGAATAAGCTAGGCCTTTTCTGAGATGACGGATTTTTAGTCTTTGGAGGGCCCGATAATGTAAAGTGCCGGGAAATATGGCCTGAATTGAAGAGGATAAGAGGCCTACTATCCTGGCTAGAGATCTTAGAGAAATCTGGGATTTCCGAAGAGTTCTCCGAATCTCTGACTTGATGGCGTTTACTTTTTGAAGAGGAAGATGGAGGGTAGAGGAAGAGGAATCTATTTCGAAACCCAAAAATTGAATTCTTTGGGAAGGAGTCATACTTGACTTCTCTACATTCACTAGAAAACCTAGTTGGGATAACAGAGAACAAGTTATCTCTAGGTGAGAAAGAAGCGTGTCGCGGTTCTGATGTAGAATAAGAATATCGTCGAGATAAATTAGCAGTCTGATGCCCAAAGATCTGAGATGAGTCGTCACTGGTTTCATCAGCTTTGTGAAGCACCAGGGTGCTGACGAGAGACCGAATGGCAGGGAAGAAAACTGGTACGTCAAACCGAGCCACTGAAACTGAAGGTATTTGCGGTGATCTATATGAATAGGAACCGAGAGGTATGCATCTTGCAGATCTAACCGAACCATGAAGTCGGACGGGAGAAGAATATCCCTTAAGTGAAGAATAGTCTCCATTTTGAAATGTCGGTAGACCACAAACTGGTTGAAATACTTGAGATTTATGACTGGTCTGAATTTTTTGTTTTTCTTTTGGACTAGGAATAACGAACTGAGGAATCCTGAAGGATCTGGAGTTGAGATTTGGACAGCGTTTTTGGAAAGGAGCGACTTTACTTCTTCTGAAATTAGAAGAGACATTTCCGCCGAAAAAAGTGGCGGGGGAGGGAAATAAACTTGGAGAGGTTGTGCGTAGAATTCTATTTGGTATCCCTGAATAGTATTCAAAACCCAAGGGTCGGAAGTTAGAGAATGCCACTTTTGAAGGAAAAAACTGAGTCTGCCTCCAACTGGTGGAGGACCAGAGGAAAGGCTTACCTTGGTTTTTGGTGGATCTGAATCCTCGTTGTCCACGGCCTCTGTAGCCTCGGCCCCTCTGAGGGTAAAACTGGGGCTTGTATGATTGGTATCCGTAATTGGAGTACGCCAATGAGGAGCCGCTGAATCCTTGCGGATGAGAGAAACGGCCGGTAGAGCGGCTCCTGCCTGTACCGGCCCTGGTGAAAACCCGTTTTTGATGTTTTGCTGGGCTTTATCTATAGAAGAAAAAGTTGCCACGAACTTTCCTAAATCTTTGTCTCTTCAGAAAATCTTTTATCAACCATCCGCTTTGGCTCCAGGGTCCATGGACGCCAAGTTAGAGAGTTTGGGATCTAACTTAAGAAGTAACCCTTTTCTTCTTTCATGCGTAATGGCTGCATTCGCGTTACCCAACAAACAGAAAGCTCTTTGCGTCCAAAGGGAGAGCTCTGAAGGGTCAATATCCGCATTATCTGACTTAGCTGATTCTGCCAGCTCCAAAATACGGGCCAGGGGCCCCACCAAATCCAAAAGTTTATCCTGGCAATTGGACCAGGCTTTATCCACCCCTTTACGGGGATCCTTACCAAATTTTGAAAAGAACGTTAAAAGTGATTCGTCAATCACTGGAGTGGTAGTGATATTTGAGGAGAGAGATGGTCTGGGCCATTCAGATCTTAACTTGGCTCTCGTCTGCTTATCCAGGGGAAGCCGTAACCTGGACGCAATGTATTGTCCCACGTGACGCGCAGGGGACCACTCAGTAGAGTTAGGATGGTGGAGGTAAGAGGGATCGAACATGGGGTTACCGTCCGAGTCAAGAATGAGTTTTGCAGAAAAGGGGGTAGAAGACTCAAGTTTAGGCTTTTTATGGGGGGAAGCCTGTGAGAGCGAGCCCAATCCGTCAGAATCCTCATCATCCTCATCAATATCCCCGATGTCCTCATCGGTATCAGAAATATGAGTGATTACCACTTGTTTTGGCGCTGTAACCGTATTTTTTACTTTAAATTTACGCTTTCCAGAAGCGTTAACAATATTCCCCTCCTTCAAAGGAGGCCTGGGAGGCATATCATCCTCAGTCAGGGGTGAAGAGACTTCACCAACCAAAGCGCCATCATTTTGTTTTACCACATCCTTATTTTTTCTTTGTCTGCTATCCCCAGCAGACTGGGCCAAAAAGGATTGGAAAACCATATTCTGCATTGAACTTTCCAAGTTCTTCGACATTTTAGTCATGGAGGCTGACACAGCCTTAGACACAGCCTCGTTAATAAAGGCTCCCACATCTTTACTGGTGGAAAAATCTGCAAAAGGAGATTGCCCTTCCATATCTGTGGAAACTGGGATAGCAAGGGTTAAAGCTAAGCCCAGCCGGAGGAGTGAGAAAAGGCACGCCCAAAAGGCGTGGTCAAGTGAGAATCCGAAAGAAAAAACCAGCCGGGAATATCCTCGTTGAAAACGCGAGGACCGGCGTCTAAAGGAACAAGCCAGGAGCTGGAAACGAAAGGAGATTCACTCTGAGCGGTAAGCCCAAGTAAAATAGAAACGCGCTGAGGAGCGGACGCTCTTCGAATGAAGGGCGCGTCCGATAGAACGTTGGAGGCAGAAGCACTGCCTCCGACGCACTCGAGCGCGCCGTGCCGAACCGGTGCGAAGACCGGAAAAATATGCCTCGCGCGGCGCTCACAATAAGCGGAAACCTTAAAATGCAATCAATAAACGCGCATAACACTAAAGCTATCAAAATATTAACAAATATTAAGTATAAACAAACATAAGAGCAAACATGTAAAAGAGAGAATATAACGTGACTTATCTTGACTGCGAGCAGCAAGAAAGAGGGCTGGTCGCAGTCAAGTGTGACATATGTTACCTGTCAGGATTGTGATTGGTTCATTTGTTATTTCATTTTTTGCTCCCATTGGCTTTAGGGTTCCAAGCCTGTTGGGAGTTGTAGTTTCTTGACTGCTGCTATTGAAATTAAAGCAAGTAAGAGAAGCATAATATGAGCCTCCGTTCTTGCCATAAAATTAGTAGTGATGGTGTTTAACAAGGGGGATGTTTTAATGCGAAAGTTAACATGAAAACCAGAGCACCCACACCTGATCAATGCATTGACACCATCTGCTCCACATAGCTGAAAGTCTTAATTCATTGTCATCCATGCTTGAATTAATCCATCCACCCACTCCTCACACATCCACCTATTCATTCATTCATTGAGCCATGCAGACATGTCCCCAATCTCCATCAGTCCATTCAATTACTGGACACGGTTCTGGAATTATAAAATGTGTTGTAAAACACACCATATTTGCAGTTAAAAAAATAATAAAATCATTTCTTGTTGGCAAATCTCCTTTCCAGCTTCCCCAAGCCCTCCTTACAATCGTCGATTTCACTTGATCGCTATGTGCAGCATGAGTGACGGCTAGTCTGGAAACAATTGCCAGGGCTGCCTTTAGATCTCCTCCGGCCCTCTCAAGCGAGGTAATTGAAGAGTATAGAGACAAAAATATTAATCTTAAATCTCCCAAACTCATCCATTTGCATTTTTGCAGAAAGAGTAGTTTGTTATTTGAAAGTTTTTACCTCAATTTCAGTTGGAATACAAAATAAGAAGTAGACGCATGTGTGAATGGAAATGTTGCCACATGCCCCACAAATCTGTACTCCCCTCTGCCTTAAGGAAAGGGATCTGCTTTATCTGTGCTAGGTGAGTGCATATGCTGGTAACCTGTTCCTCGCTAATCCCAATTTCATTGAAAAACTGTTCAACGTTTATAATGTGTGCGGTTTGCAAGCTGGTTTTAAGAGATTTTTTTTCCTTGTAGCACTGGGGTTCATTCAATACGGTGGTTAATATTAATATTTTAGTATTGTCCCTACTCCATATGCATTTTTATTATTTGGTGTAAGTCGGCAATTCCTTTGTAAATGTTCCATTTCTTAACAAACCGCCTTACACTCCTAGTTAGGCTTCATAGTTCTATCACAGCTCATATCCAAAAGAAACTGCAATCCTTCATATGGAAGAATCATGCTCACGGGTCCCACCATCCAAGCTACCTACCACAGAGGGTGGGATGGGTTTCCCTAGCATTCAAACCAATGCTCAGACAGCCCACCTACGTTCAGCTCTTGGATGGAATCACGGTACTGAAAATAAGGTGTGGGTGGGGGTCAAACAAATCTTTTTGCCCATTCCCCTCTGCCTACTGCTATGTCTTCTCAAAGGGTGCACTGTGGCATCCCTACCCACTTAACATCCTCCTTAATACTATAAGAATACTGGTAACAAATAACAAAGAGAGAGGGCTCCACCGCATTTCCATCCTCCATGACCCTGGTCAGACTTCTATCAGGTACTTCAAGACCCCAGATTCAGAGCCTCGAATGCCATCAACCCCCAGTATTGGGTGACTTATTCTTGGAGAGAATACTTACTACCAGAGAGGAGTACTTGTCTGACTCGATAGAGCCGACCATTTCTGCATTACACAACTCCTACATTGGGTTGGCTATCCAAAAATCGCAACACTAGCTGTTTCTGACCAGATTCACAAAGGCATAACATGGCTTCAGCAAACCATATCAAATTTGATGGTAAAACCTCAACACAAATACATCCTAAAATGGGAGAGAGACCTACGAAAAGAAATCCAAGATGGGACTTTGTTGAAACTCTGGCAGATAATGCATACAAACTCCTCGCACAATGGTACGGGTACCATACCTGTCTACATTCCATGTGTAGAGGCTGCAATTTTTGTTGGAAAAATTGCTGAGTGGGGGTACCCTCAGTCACGTTGTGGTCATATACACATGTTCTGACATACTGGAAAGAAACGAGTAATAGGCAACTCACTACTGTGAAACCACTGCTAGTCCTCTTAGACAACCACAGGGACAACAGCATTGTCCCACTCACAATTCTCCTGGATATCCTGATATCACAACTCCTGGTTGTAGCCAGGTTGCCTTTAGCTCAGTATTGGAATCACAAAATACACCCGTATATAAATGTGGTGGAACAAAGTTTGGAGTATCTATGTCATGAAAAAATTGTCACAACCATTCACAAGTTTGATTCAACATGGCTTGCATTGCAAGTTTTCATGAAAAGGGAGCGAATAAGGACCCATGCTCTATCACAGCAATGGAACGCTTATGCATTGTCAGCTTAAATGTAATTTTCACAACTTCTCCAGTGTATCTGATATGGAATGGGTATTAATTTCTTAACTTGGCATGTATCGAATGTTCGATAATACATAGATGGACACTACTGTTTGTATATTATGTTAGTTGCTTGAGTTACCTGATTTGTACCTGCGAAAGTCATTGTGTTGTTTGTACCATGTGCAACACCAAAATGTATAAATAAAATTATTAAAACATGACTCCCTGCCTTTTTGCTGAGTTGCGTGTGTGAGCCTATATTAGCTGTCAATGAGGGATTGCAGACTTGCTAAACCTTAGCCCTTGCTAGTAATGTGGATGTTAATAAGAATAGACATTGTTGATACCTATACCTTGATGATCACTTTCATTCCACGCTCCTTAGAAGTATGCCTCATTGCACATGCTAGAAACATGACTAAAAACATTTTAAATATATATATTTGTTTACAAGTCATTTACTCATTTTTGCTTCATGTTACTTCTTTAAGAGCACTCGTAAGCATGTTTTTTTTTATATGGAGGATTGTCATTCTCATATGTATTTGCTGTTTAGATGTCTGTAGCTGACAGCTCTGTAACCTATACTTTAAAATATAAGGCGGTCTTTGGGTCTGCCTCTTGATCTTGATTCAGTGTTGTTCCTTCTCTTGTTTGTCCAGGCTCTGGAGAATTTTAGTTTCACAAAGTATTTTTATTGGATGAGTTGTATTCTTCCATTGCTACCATAAGGAAAATACGTTTCCTTTTGGAGGTTTCCGCAGCATTTGACTTTTAGTGGGTGCGCATGTCTTTCCTTACGATCTCCTTCTTGCTCTCTTTTCTCCAGCATTTTCCACTGTTATCGCCATCCTTCTTAGTTTCCCTTGCCTACTTTCGTCTCGCATGCACCCTTTCTTCTCTCTTTCTGTTTTTCCACCACTCTGCTTGCACCATTTTCCTGCTCGCTCTTCTGTACTACCCACCTTGCCTTTCATCTCACTCACTCAGTGGTATCAAAATAATAACGACAAACACAATCCATACATGTGCTCCACAGGTTCATATGTTTGTCCAACATTGAAAGTTTGTTAAAAACAAACATTCCTGATTCGGTTTGACCTTGATCCAGTTTTCTGCCAGCTCTTGTTTCCTGACCGGACCCACTCATTTGCTGTCCTGCTCTTTCTCTTTCCTGCCGCACAGGAGCAGATTTCTGTAGATTAATACAACAAGCTAGAATAAAGAAACGGTTAGTGCAAATTATCACAACAAATGAGAATACAGTTGTCGATAAGAAAATACTAGACTCATTAAATCCTTTAAGAACCCAACTATCAAGCATCTCAGTGCCAGACCATCTCATAGCAACCTTGACATTGATGGACTGGTGCAGATCTGGGGCAGGCTTTATAATGCAATTGGGCATTCATAGTGTAAGTCTGTAGTGCTTCACTGGAAAGGTCGTGGGCTTCGATGCATTGTACATTATGGGTGAAATCTGCAAGAAAGTACAGTTTTTGCCATAGCTAGACTTAGAGACTAGCGTGATAGACCAGTCTTATAGTCCACGGTGATCAGGAATGGAAGTTTAATGTTACTTTTGTTCTGTTTGTACTCCTTCAAGCTACCTAATGATTTCTCACATTTCTCACACTCCGCTCTTATTGAATTTCTGGCTTTTGTTCACTTGGACAATTGAATTGCTCTGCTGGCCAGCTGGAGGATCAAAGGTCTCCTCATAAAATAGGCCATTTACCAGTTATTATGCCTCTTCCAGGGAGAGGGTATGGGTAGAGTACAGAATCTGCATGTGCTTATTACTTTTTACACTGTACCAGGCCTAGGAAGTCCAACCCCAAAGAGAACAAAGAGGAGAAGGACTGACTTCAGAAGCCAATCACAAGAAGGGCTCCCCTTTGAAGTTTTAGAGAGAAGGCATCAGGCAGCCCTGATATTTATGGTTAGGGCTTCAAATTCACTCGGAGGTCTTTCGAAAGACCACTTCATGTCATCATATTGGAATGTCCCAAAATGGTGTGCAGGAGAGTTTGGCAGGGACGGAGTGATGATGTGTCATCCGAGGACTGGGCATAGGTACCACCCTCTGGAGCTTTCCATTTCACCTTAAAACCTCTGCATGGGGGACGGAGGAGAGAATGGATTTTGCCGACCCTGAAGAAGACCCAACACCTGTCTGGGAGCTGGGGAGCCCTGGACTTGGACCAGATGGCACTCTGTATATTCATCTCTCCAGGGCCAGTGACATTGGGCCCCTTTCACTCTCTGAGGTACAGTAGAGGGTTGGACATGCTGGGGGCCCCTATAGTGGAAGGGTTCCCCTGGAACGTCTGAGAACTGGGCCTGCAAAGGGTAACACTCATCAGAGGGGAGCATCCTAAGTTTCATTCTCCTCCTTTGTTGACCATAGGTGAGAGTGAAGAAACTGCATTGTCTGGCCCATGACCCACAGAGCAGGGGAAAGAAGATGCTGGTGGGTAGGCCACGTGAGGGAGTCTCCGGTGCGGCCCTCTTTGGCAGCAATCCCTGAGGAGTGATAGAGGCCATGGGACACTAAAAAAAGAAAAAAATCCCAAGTGCAATTTTTAAACCTAAAATGTAAGCATTTTGTGATTGCTGCTCATGGTCGTAGAGAAGACCTTTACCTTGGGCAAAATGGCCCTCTGGGATGCCGGAAAAAAATGCATTTCCTGGGTTTGTGGAGACTCAGAAAGTCAGGGGCACCACAAGCAACATCTTGTGGTTTGTGGGTTGCCAGAAATGCAACAACCCCCACAGAAGTCTATCAGTTTACCTTGAGTTTGATACCATATGTCTTCCAAGTGATCATATTCATGACCCTAGGAGAGGGTATGTGTTTACAAGCACTCCTTGATTTGGGCCTTTTAGCTCTAGAGTGCAGAGGCATCTGTTGTTGGGATTTATGTCTGGTTTCCAGCTTGCATCAAAGTAGAAAAACGACTCATGCACACAATTAATTGAATATTGAAATGATTTATTGCCATTGACAAAGTTAGAAGTGAATCATTATGTGTTTTAATGTCTTTGTAAGATTGTATCCTCCTGAGTGTTTTCATGCTATTGCATGGGTTTGGTATGAGATATGTCTGCTCTTATTGTCCTGGCACCCAATTGGCCTAACATATGTGGTGTGTTATTGTGGTTATAGGGTCAGGGCTTTCTAGCGATGTGAACTGTCAAGAGGGTGTCGCTCCAAGTATTTCCACCACCCAACTTGAAAATATTTGTAAATAATTTTGTGGTATTGAATAGTGTGTGCATAACGCATTAGTTTTCAAATTCCTAAGTAAAATAATGAACTGGAAAAAGATATCATGGGTGGTGTTTGTTGCATTCTTGCGAACTTTGGTGCTTGCCCACACTGCCACCCCACCTCCCCTGAATGCGCCTGGGACTGCTCTTCCTCATTACTGTGAGAAAGTGAAGTGCTACAATGGGGTACGTGATTAAGGGTCCCTGCAACTCAGCTAAAAATGTGAACATGCAGCCGAATCTCTGGGACAAAGTTAGGGATGACACCGCTTCATAGTAAATCATTGAATGCTTTCCATAGTAGGGCATTAGATTGGTTTCTTTTCAGTCTTTAAATTACATAAGTTTGGGAATTTCTTAGACTTTAAATCTTTGGTGCTAGATCTTTGTTAGTAATATCCTTACTGTGTTCTGGCTGTTAAAGTAGGGAAGGTACAATACCTCTGAGATGATCAACAAGTCTGCCATTCAATGGCAATCCTTTATATGTAATAAATAATTAGGGGCTCATTACGAGTTTGGTGGTCCCAACATGGGACTACCAAACGTTCGTGGTGGACAGGTGGCGTACCGCTCCCACCCCACTGACTTACTGGTTGTAACCTTGAAAGAGAGCATTCCTGCCGGTCTGACTGGCGGAAACCGTGCTACCAAATAGATTTCTTCAGGTCAGACAACAATTGTTTATGGGCCATGGAGCATGCTTTAAACCAGCGGCAAGATAATGGTTCGCTGGGGGTGACTTTGCACATGAGGTTCTTGAGCTAGGCCTACAGATATTTTCAAAAGCGGGTCGAATCGCCTCAGGCTCCATGCCATCGGATAAATAAGTCATATTAATCATTTTTACCCTAACTTTTAAGCTTCTAAGATAAACAAAATGTAGTTTGAATTAAAAAATGTCTAGAGCATTGTCCATATTAATTGTCATAGTTCCTTCTGACACCACCACACGTACTCTCTTTAAAATATCAGTGGCAGACCTGCCCAGAGTTAATCTATGTTGGAACTGAACATTTTTCAGAACTGTGATTAAATTATTGGCAAATGTTCAGTGTTTAGAAGGGGTATTAGGCAGTGTGTAAATGTGTGTAGCCTGCAGGTCGCATGTTTAAATGTCAACTGACTAATAACTCTTGGTGTTTACTGTGACGTTCTCGCACTGCGTGGCAGTCAAGCAGTAAACCAGCATTTCCAAAGCCAATTGGCCTCACCTTTTAGACCTATTGGCTTCTCCAGTGCTTTTTGGCAATGATGTACAGCATCAGCCAGATACTGTTCAACACGGCCAAAAGACAAATAAGAGATAGTTTGCAGCATAAGGGAGACTTCAAGGCAGAGTATGTGAAGGTGGATATTTGGTGGGTAAAGTAGCACACAAGAGAAAGAGCTAAAAAACACATGCACTCTCATGGACTGCCTAGGCGAAAAGAAAACCGGTCCCCTGAAAGTGAGCAGTGGAAGGATATAAGCCAGCCATTCAAAGAGATGGTCAATAGTCTATGCTGCAAGTGTAAGACAAATACAAGATGGACAAGCTTGGTTATGGAAAGCTATCGAACAGGAAGCAAGCAGATTAAAGTGCTAAAAAGGCCAACCAGTGATAAGCTGCCAGCGGGCTGCAAGCCCTGTAAGGGCCTTGGTATGCCCACAATATGTGTTTTACAGCCAAACAGCTGCTGCTGTCTGACAGGCTCAACATTAAAACAAATGTATTTCTCTACACAACTGTTCCACAGAAGACCTCTTCACTACATGATAGCCGAGATGCATTATAGAATATTGGATGTGTATGCACTGTATGTGGATAATGCACCTTTTGCAAACTAGTATGCTTTTAGCTCTCTTAAAAGAGGAGAGGGCACTCATACATCTAATTGCTCTCATAGGTTGAGTTTCGGCTGCTTCTTTTGTTTTGTTGAAGAGTTTAAAGTATGCAACCCTGTGTCCTATAGGTTTCACTATCCAAGGTACTTATTGCGTTTGCAGCTAGAGCTGTCTCATTTTCGGACTGGGGAAGCAGGGAGGGATTGCTTGCGACATCTGTGGAGAGAAAGCTGCAGTGCATTGTTTGGAAAGTTAAGGCTCTGAGCTGCAGAAGGCTTGGTAAAGCAAACTGTTGCACAGAGCAGATCTTGCTTCCTTCGTTTGGAGTCAGGTTGAATTTCAACTTAAAAAAATAAAAAACAATTGCCACCTACACAGAGAACATCAAGTCTGTGGGATATTCCTCATTTCTAGGGCAAAGTTTTCAAACGTAATCTTATAGGTGATTTTATTGTTTGTTTCAAACCATTTTATTACACTGACTCCACAGCCAAAATACAAATTCCAAAACACTCATTCTTTTACATTCTCATCCGCAGCCTGTAAAGCTATTTCACAGAGCAACATTCACTCTGAACCAGTGTGATGCATCGGCTCAGCAACCGCTAGATTTAGTAAGCAGTGTGACCTTTTCCTCCTTACAAGGGCAGTTGTGAAGCCATTGAGAAAACTTGCCTTCTCCCAAGTTTAGATTGATGCTCTGTGCAGGCGGTCTCAGGGAGTGCTGTGTGTTGTAGATTCACTGGCGCATATGTCTTCGTCATCTTTTCCCCTAGACAGGTTGTGAATAGGCTATCACCAGCATGATGATGTTTTAATTTTTTGCTGTACGTTTGTTCTTCTGCAACAGGTGCAACGAATATAAAAAGAAAAAACTATCTGAGGCTGAGAGTGAGTTAAGGTCAGACTCAACTGTTTTCTTTGTGAGATGAGACCAAAAAACACATCACCCAGATCAAAAGATTTGTAGTATTTGGATTCCATTCGGCAGTTTACTGCCAAATATGATCTTCTCAGAGGATTCCAGGGGATTTTACATTGGTCCTGAAAAGCAGTCCTACTACTGAAACCTCTCCTTTCTTCTTTCAAAGATAAGAGGTTGTCTAGTACACATACAACACTGTTGCTATCCAGGTTTTAGCTACCAAACGAAGCAGTGCTTATGCTGGCATCTAGGATGGGTCGCTATGCAGGTCTGCCACTTAACCACAAAGCATTTTTAGTTAAGACCCACTTGGTGGGATTTAATATGGCAAGATGTGGTCTTGTCATGTTACTTCCCGGATATCTGAATATCTTTGATTAGTTATTTAAAACCACTGCAGTAAAAGATGTAACAAATGTAAAGATCTATTGCAAAGTTGAGTTAAAAGATGCAAAACAACACAGAATAAAAAAATAAAACATAGCCAAAAAAGGCTATGTATCTTAAACACTTCTGCCCTAGAATAGAGAAACTAAAATAAGGTAATCAACATGAAATTGGCCTTCAGGTCTTACAAGTCCACTATTAGCTGCATATATGAGCTTTTAAATGCACAATGCAATTGCATTACTGCAGAGGCAAATGCTAATCTCTTAAACCATGATTTTGGCATGTTCTTTAGCATTGAAATACTGTTGAAGTGCATATATGTGCAGTGCTGTCCCAAACATTCCCGCAAATCTGGTTCTTTTTCGTGGGGGGGGCGCTAAATTGAATAGCCCAAACTGCAGCCTTAAATACACTTGTTTTTAAATCTTCAAGGGTAATTATTCAACATGTGAATGTAATAAACAGCCACATGGTAATGTCGTTCTTCTGGTAACTAAGTCATACACATTGAATGTTCTATGCTATTTGTAATATGAGCTAGGTAGTATCAGCACATGTGTCAGTGGTTACACTTTACTTGGATTTACTTTAGCCACCAAGTGCTTACGAAACTACCAACAGTACCTAAAATTTAAATTAAAGGTCATTAAGGAGGTCATTACGAGTTTGGTAGTTGGTGGTCTACCCACCGGCCCCATTACAACATTCCCACTGGGCTGACGGGCGGGAATTACGGTTCCCACCCATAAGCCCTGTGGGAAAGGTGTGGAAGCTTTGTTCCTGGCTCATAATTGAACTGGCGGCAATGCTGCTGCACGCAGGTTGCAACAGAACCCTTAAAATGCGCACTGTTTGCACAGCCGACAGTGTGCATTTGAAGGGTGCTGGGCAGGGGGACCCCTGCGCTGCCCTTACCGGCAGTGCAGGGGCCCCCCATGCCCCTCTGCACTTGTTCTCCGCCAGCCTTTTTATGGTGGTCAGACTGTCATGAAAAGGCTGGCAAAGGACAAGGTTGTAATCAGCAGGACGCGCTGACCTCAGTGCCGCCCTGGCTGATCAGAACCCCTGAAATGTGCGCTGTCTGCACAGCAGACAGTGCGCATTTCAAGGGTGCTGGACAGGGGGACCCCTGCACTGCTCATGCCAAGACCGCCGTCAACCTGTCGGGATCAGAGATCCTGGCAGAGACGGCAGTCCCCTTGCGGTCAGACCGCCAGGGTCGTAATGTGGTGGTCAGACCACACAGCCACTGTCTTGAAACCACCAGATTTGTAATAAGGCCCTTAGTGACCAGACTAAAGTAAACTTGGAGGAAAACATATCGGATGCACCTCATTTGTTAAATTGAGGCTCTCCTTTTGATATTAGGAGCATTAATGTTATTACATCTGTATGTGGACTTGAATGGTGCTGTTATTAGTAAAGGCCAGGGTTCTAACTGCTCACTATCAATCTCTTACAGTATGACCCAATTCCCTTTCTAAGTTCCCAGAAGGTTCTATTAAATGAAGAAGAACCAGGTTGCTACTGTTGCCATAAGATATCTTAAGAGTACTACCTTTAAGCAGTTTCTATTGTTTTCAGCCATAGGTGAGGTTTGGTAAAAGAGTATGTGTAAGGTATTGTAAACACATTTTGCATGTGTCAAGGGAATATTGAGTTATATATATATATATTTTTTTTTTAAATGAAAGGTTTAAGGAACTAGTCATGTTTGAGACCTTTAATACCTGATAGCAAGAGAGAAAGTGAGGCCCAGTCTATCAAAGAGCATTTTTTGGTGCTTTGCTTTTAATACTTCCAGTTGTCTCTTTATAAGCAACACCCACATTTAGGAAAAATAACAGTATCTTACAAATGTGAGATGCCAAATACATTTGGGAAAGAAATTACAAAACACTCCTTAATTAGAGTCAAATTATCACAAGATACATTTGTGCTGATGATGCACATGCAATCTGGTGTCACGATCAATCTCTAAGCTTTAGTGGTATATCAAAGACCTTTTTCTGTACACAAATGTCTCTGTGTGATTGGTTTGCAAACGGAGAGTGTAAGTGGGTGACTGCAGTGGTTTAGGGTTTGTTTTGTTGTCATTGGACAGTTGGTGAATGCCTTCTCACGAAGATTCTATATGTGCTGCTTCTCTACATTGTGATAGCTAATGTGACCTGCAGCCTGATCACATCCATTTTCGAAACATGCTATTAGTTAAAGGGTGTGCAGAACCGCTCCTCTGGTCACACTTTTTAGTTACGCTCAGTTTAGTTATTTGAATGGTGCTCGAGTTGGTTCTCCTTCGACGGTGCAACTTTCGCCACTCATTCACTTACACCCAAAGACTGGGAGTGGCTCTAGAAAGTAGAAAGTAGAAAGTAGAAAGTAGAAGTTATGAAAAAGCAAACGCATTCTTCGTAACAGTTTAGTGGACACCTGGAAAGAAAAGAGGTATGTTTACTTTTTTGTTTGGCTAACTGCTTTGGGTAAGACGCCATGTGCTAGTTATTTGCCTCTAGTTTGGAAGTCTGACCTATGAACTGTATTTGCGTTAGCAAATAATATAGTTCTTACTGAGGTAAACACACATCTGGACAAAAGAATACTATTCATAAAACGTGTGGGACAGAAGATCTTTAACATTTTCATTATGTGGGAGTTTAGAAAAGAAGTACCTAAACCTCACCTATGTTTTATGGAAACCACCTAAAGGTACATCGTGTAGATGATTTAGATTCAGTACGACTTTACTTCACCAATTTAGAGGCCGATGGCATTGGAATTATTAGTTCATCACTATGTTGCTAATTTTATGTCGTGGGCCTGGACATGTTACCAGTCACGTTCTATCTTTAAAATATGAATATTTTGTGAAATTGGTACGTCTTTGAATGTTATGTTTGTTTTGCTCCTGGCACAGAGGTGTTGATGGCTCCAGTCTGTAGTATTCTCTCTGCCTCAAAAGAATGTACTACTTATCAAGCGGATTTAGGCATGCATCGTTCACGAGAGATCTTGTGATAGTCACATGAAAGTGGTAATGAGCTCGATGGAAGGCTTAGGATCATGCCTCCCCTCCCTCCCACCCCCCCCCGATATTGTAAAAACTCTTGAGTATTTAAATAATACATCAGCATAGCAAAGTTGTTTTCTCTCCAACGATCCTTTGTAGCCTTAGATCAAATTAGTTGTGTCAATAAATATTCTGGATTTTATTTATTTGTTTCACAGCTTCTCGATGTAGCGCAGACCAACGCGAGTGTTTGACATTCATTTTTTGGGAAAGTGCATCCAGGCCGCAAGAATTTAGCAAAACTGTTAAACACCTGCTAGTTTTAATGTGAGCAACATAGCTCGATTGTGGCCACCTTTCAACCGACAATTTTCATTTGACATGCCAGAGAATTTCCCAAAGTGTTTAAAAAAAGGTTGATTTGTTATTGTAAAAACTTTTAAATTAATGGAACCTTTTGGGTGCTATGATAAATGAATACAGACGACAAGCATTATTTTAGTGGTAGTGTTTATTCACCACTAAGTTCTACTTCTGAAATCCCACCATTCGGTCTGCTCTATAGATAGTGAACCTAGAGCAATTTAAATACGACTCACCGTGTTTCACTCTTGTTGACTTATGTATTCCACAATTGTGGAGAATGTGTCATTGTAGTTTACTAATACCGTATAATTGAATTTCTCATTGGTTTGTATACCTAAATCTACAATTTAATTTGGGAAAATCCCTGTTTATAATGTGTTTTTGTGTTAAAAGTAAGCTCTGATGCCCCATTGACCTCCTTGATGCCTAATAAAATAATTAATAAATAACAAATAATTCTGTAGCCATTCATTTACTGAGGGTTGTACAATATTTTGAGTAAATCTAGGGTGTGGTTATTCGTTCTCCAGTGAGTAATAAAGGCACCACACAAGCCTGGCATGCACCAACCTAATATGCCTTTATATCGATTTGTTCCACCCAAGCCTTTATTTTGAATGTACCCCATGATGTCCCAAGTCTGTTCTGGGAGTGGCCGTACAGTTACATGCCTGTGTCATACTCACAATAGAGTGTGTGTACATTGTGTACAAAGTTGGTATGATGAAGTTTTTGATGACTGAAAAGCTCGCCTTGCAGCTATTGGAGCTTTCCTTGTTCCGTCGGCTAGCGCTTTTTTCTTGATGTGTCTTAGTTGCTGGTGGTAGCGTCTGAGTGCAGCCCTGTAGGTTGTTTTGTCAGTGGTTTTGTGGCTGGCTCTCCAGTTCCTCTTTAGTTGTTTACAGTGCTGTTTGGTGCTTCATAGTACCTGTGCAGACCAGCTGGCTTTCTTTTTTAACCTTCTTTGCTTGTTGTGTTAGATGGGAGCGAGAGGTGGAGCAGTTCCTACTCCAGTTGTTGAAGTTTGTGATGCTCTTGTTGAAGTTGTCTGTGGTGCTCGGTTGATCCTTGTTCATGGTGCTGAGCCAATCCATTTCTGTGATTATTTATGTATTTATTTTTTCTATTTTTCCCCAGCTTTCTCTTGTTAGACTGGTGGTTGAGTTGACCAGCAGTGTGTTAATTTGGAAGAGGGGGGTGGAGTGGTTGGTCCAAGGAAGCAGGGAGGTGGCATTGTATGTGATCCTGTCGCTGGTGGTGAAGATGGGGTTCAATATGTATCCTGTGGTGTGTGTTGGATCTGAGATGAACTTGGCGAGTCTGATATTTCTCAGGCTTTGAGGAGTGCTGTTGAGCAGGGGTCCAATCTGTCTTCCAGGTGGAAGTTGAGGGCACTGAGGATTATGTAGACTCTGGAATCTGGTGAGCAGGGTGATGAAGTCAGTGTTGAGGCTTATAAAGGTGCCTTATGCTCTGGCTAGACAGTAGGCGAAAGTCCCATTCAATGAGTATTGCAGAAATTTGCAGATTCAAGTACAGATGGTCTATGTATGGGCTGGTGTTCATGGATGTTGAGCAGTTGAATGATTTGCCGATGTGGAGCTGAGCTAGGTTTCGGCGAGTATGTCTGATTTGTCACTACTCAGTGATTGATTTCTCATGAGCCCTCTCTGGCTTGGGTTTAGATGGAATTGCTGGTACGTGCGTGGGTGGGTAGCTGTAGGAAAACCGAGTATTAATGCAAGTGAAAGCTCCTACCATGGAGGGTAGTGAGGCGAAGCAGCAGCGGGAGAAGAGGTGTCCCGATTGAGTGACCAAAGAAACGCTTCAGAGTATCGCCAAGATATGTGAACCGGGGTCCTGGTGCTGGACGTGATATGGGCGCAGACAGGCTTGCCTTTGGCATGCTTGGTGTGCGGCCATACATCGACCATCTTTAAGCAGGTCCTGGAGGGGTGAGAAGCAAGGGTGACTGGACTGGACTGCCGTAGCACGGCAAGGAGAATGCGACAGGAGCACAAGTATGGTGCAGGGGGAATTGGAACAGAGTAAAACGCATGGGAGGGTTATTAGGGACTGTGGGAAGTGCCACAGAGGGGGGAGAAGGCCCAAGTGAGAGAAAATCGCAGGTGACAGAAAAGGGAAAAATGCAGAAAAGACCATAAAGAGAGCCCAAAGAGGGCACAGAAGAGCTCAGGCAAGTACAAAAACCACGAAAGGGCACCAAAAGCAGAAAATAATACAGAGGAAACAGAAAAAAGTGCAAAGAAGGACAAAGATGCCCAAAAAGTATAAAAGAGCACAAATAGCATAATAGAGCACGAAAGCACAACAGAGAACAAGGGATGAAAATAGTGACTGAGGTATAGAGAGGTCTGAAGGAGCAAAGTTTAAACATATAGGTGAGGAGGCGGGTCAAGGGGCCAGTCCAGGTACACGTGGAGCAAGGCCTAGGCACTGCCCAGTTTTACTCCTCTTTTTTTTTTTCCCTTTCTTATCAGAATACTTTTTGGTCGTCCTCTGTCAGCTTTTTACTATTGAATATTTACTTTCACAACTGCAGTTAGTTTCATTTATTCCTCAGTGCTAGCTGTCCTAAGTGGTTTTGCATTCCATTTAACATTCCCTTTGTCCAGGTGTAGTGCAGTTGTACTGCTACTTACGTGAGTGGGGTCTGTTGCATGCAGGGACCATATGTTTATCATAGTTTCTCCCCGTTCAAGAGTATTTCTCATACCGTAGTGCTTGTTGGGGTAAATGTGGCAGACTAATCCTGTATGTAAATCGATGTTGCCTCCCTGTGTTTGGTGCCATTGGGGATATAAAGGAGCCTGCACACCTTATCTTACATTTTCCTGTGTGTTATTTCGAAAGTTCCCTGTAGTTACTCAAGTGCAACTGTAATGAAATCTAGCTACACCGTGGCTATAGCTGTGTTCAGGTCTGAGTCAGTGCACTCAGATTGTAAAACAGTTTTCTGAATGGTGGGGCTTGTGATCTCTGCTTACTGCGAAGGTAGCTGTTCTATAGTTGTGTGCTTTTCTGACTTAGGGAGAGAAGATTTACTGATTTATTTAAAATTGAAAGCGTATCTGTTTAAAGAGGAGAGAACAGTAGAAATGACAAGTTATAGCTGACATATTTGTATCTTTGGATTCGCCTGACACTGGTTTGTCAACAGGGTTTGACTTTAGGTTTTGCAGGACGTTGAGCCCAATGGCTCTAGATGCCCAGTGCAAGCTTGTTGGGTAGTGATGCACAGTTCTACAAATAACTTATTGTAAATACATGTAACCTGTCGAAGCATGCTTCCTGTATGAGAGCTGTAACTGCAAATCTACAAATAAAAGCTTTGGAAATCTAAATGCCTATGGATTGCACCAATCTTGTGATTGCAAGCGATTTACTGTCTGCAGCACCATGGTGATTATAGATTCTCTCTGTCTGCCATGGGCTTGTCATTCTAAAATTTTTTGCTGTAAAATCTTGGAGAGTATAGAGTCCAGTTAAGACTGGTGACGGGAAGTGACTATTTACTGTAATAGCACGGTGGTCGTAGAAGCCTATTGCATGCAATAGATTTCTCAGTGGCTCTAGAAGGGAACTGTCTCTAACAGCACTTTGATTGTAGACGTCTACTGCCTTTATTAAAGATCTCGTAGTAGGAGCAGCAGGCTGTCTGTAATGCCCTGTGATGACCATGAATGCTTGTTGCTTGTGATTACCTTCTAGTAACAGCCTGATGTTTAGTGCAGGTTGGTGATTGTATAGGTTCTCTTCTCACAACTGCCTTGTTAATATAGATGCTTACATTTAGTAATTGAATGCTGACTGTTTAAGCCAGCTGACTGTTCTGAGGCACAGAGGGTGAAGCTGAAAGTACTGTTCATGACAATGAAAAAAGAATGTATGCTATACAATGAAAAGTCAACAAAAATTAAACAATATGCATTGGAGGCAGTGAGATGAAAAATTTAATTATTTCTCATTCCTGCAAAATGCTCCCTTCATTTTCTGTGCTAATATGGACTGCTGACATAGGTTTAATGTGGGCGGTCTGGAAAGGGGACACTACTGAGTAATGTAGAATTCCGCTGTGGAAAGCGAGACCAATTTCAACAAAGACACATTGGTAACTCTGGTATACTTGTTCGTGTCTGAATAAAACTTGACCTGATGCTGCATGGATAAGCAATATAATTTGAAGACAGATGGGTTATTTTTACAGAGTAATAGAGATTTCCTTTCCACTTTGTGCATGAATTTTGCCCTCAAAGTAACTGAAGGTGACCCTTTTGAACACGAGCCAAATGGACCATGACCAGTAATCTCGATGTCCCTTGGTATGTTTTTCTTTAAAAAAAAAAATGCAAATTCGGCCTACATGATTAAAGAAAGATAAAAGTGAGATGATTGGCAGAATGTACTGAAATGAAATCATTTTTATTACCAAGGCTTAGACCTCTCACAAAGAAAATAAACTCTGCTTATTCAGCATTTAGTGAAAACTAACCTCCTTTATCCAGATTTCTCAACCCAGGAGGCAGTTAGTTAAACTTGTGTATTGAAAGGTATCTCCTAAGACCCGAGCCAGTAGCAGAGTAGAGTATCTGTGAAGAATTGGGTCTTTCTACTCCCGATGCCTAGGTACTGGTATGTATAGGCTGGTAACTATGACCACTGTGGCAATCCGTCTTATACGCCAGGATTGTAATGTATAGGTGAGGAAACTTGCCCAGTATGATGGGCTGGAAAACCCCTTTATAACACAACTGGAGAAAATCACTTTGATTAGAACTTGATTTAACTCCAGAATGTTACAACCTAATAAAGTGACAGGGGGTAGTTCAGCTACAATGGTAAGATCTCAAAGGATCAAACTTGATAGAGAATATGTCTATACAGATGAGGATCTATGTGCCATACGCAGAGCAAACCCCTAATTATTAAGTTCCAGAATGTTTTGTCTATCCAAATACTCTTTAAGTTGATGGGCAACCATCTTCTATAGAAACCTGTGTAACTAATGGTTCCTCCACACTGGGACGAATTGCTTGACTGTTAGTAGTGAAAGCTAGGCTTTTTAATGCCAGTGGAGCAATAGCTGTTCTTCTTCTTATTAATTAGTTTGCATATAGTGCTACCATTGTCCACTTGGGCATCAAAGGCTTTATAGTCCTAATTGACCATTTCAGTAATGTAGATAGATGGTTCAGGAAGAAAAGTAACAAGGGTACACCAATTGATTGAGGAGGCAGATTAGAGTTCCTGGGAAAGAAGTGCACTACATTACAGCCAGTCAATACATTGATAGAATGATTCCAATTGGGGGGTTTGGGAAGGATCAGTAGAGGGCTAGTTAGGTGGGGTATTAGTTTTCAGTAATAGGATGAAAAGTTAAAGATAAATATACCAGAATTGGTGGGAAGATGGAATGCTAAGTTGGAATGGAAAGAGTGGCTTTTTATTAATGCAGATGACTTTGGGCGGATTAATTATTTTAGTCTCTGATGCTATATTTCAAAAGCTGATGCTCAGGCAGTCTGTTTTTGAGCACTGGAAGGGAATGTTGTTCCTTAGTCTTGGGGCAAAACCAGAGAAAGCACTTATGGTGGTTTCATATTTTAACATGGCGCTTGTAGAAGGTGTGATCTTTAGAGCACAATACTCTGGAACTACTGGAGTAGCTAGCAGGATCGGACTTAAAGTGGCTAACATTGTGATATAAATGCTAGAGCAATATTTTCAGATTTCTAAAGGTTGGAGATAGATATGATTGATGGCTTTAAAACCATTTTTTGGGAGAAAGACTGTTGAGAAGAGAAGTTCCATATTAAGAGCCTAGACAAAACCATGCCAAATCTGCTTGCTTTAGTTCTTTGTTGAATGTGAAGGATTTAATTTGAGTTGTTGCAGTTGAATGTTGCTTTTGAAAAAGTGCATGCTATACTAATGCTTTTATGTATTCAAATTATTGTCAAATATGTTGTCCGAGGTAGGACCTAATAATTTTGCACTATGAATGGTCTTGGTGTAGAGTCTTTCTGACACAATTAGATTTTTGAGGGCCAGAACTAATCATACATTATTTAGGGGCAGATTACGAGCTGGCGGTCAAAAGACCCCCAAACTCGCAGTGGCAGTCGACCCCCGCAGATGTGGCCGACGGGCTGACATAGTCCTAGTTGTAATCACCCAGGGCAGCGCTGAACTCGGCCACCATGATTTCACCACCATGAAAAGTCTGACGGAGGACTAGTGCAGGGGCAGCAGAGGAGCAGTTGCACTGCCCACTACATGGGCAGTGCAGAGGTCCCCCTGATCAGCACCCTTGAAATGCACAATATCTGCTCTGCAGACAGTGTGCATTTCAAGGGTGCTGGTGCACCCTATGTGCAGCAGCATTGCTGCCGGCTCAATTATGAGCCAGGTACAATGCTGCTGCACCTTTCCCACTGGGTTGACTGGCGGAAACCTTGGTTTCCACTGGTCAGCACAGTGGGAAAGTTGTAATGGGGCCGATGGGGAGACTGCCAGCACCGTGGTGGTCTCCTCGTCTGGAGTTTGGCGGATGGATGTTTCTGTCTGCCAAACTCCGAATGACCCCTTCAGTCTTAATGGGATTTAGTTTGCTGTTCGTAAAGGTCGTTCAGTCTTCTATTTGATGGATATGTTGGAGTATTTTGTTTCAGAAGAAGGTAAAGTTGTGCTTTTTTCGTAATGGTGCTGTTAGATACCTTTGAAATGCAGAAACTGACCAGACATTCAGGATAGAGATTGAAATGTATGGGTGCCATGAGAGAGCTTTAATGTTTTGATTGGAGGTGTTTTTAGTTAGGGTGTTTGCTTACTCAACCACCCTGAGTCATTTAAACACTTTTGAGTAGCATACTACTTCTTAACTGAAGGTTAGTTGTTTTATTTCATTGTTTTTTGGTTAGTGAGTTTAGTCTTGTGATCTCAGAAGAACCCGTAGGTGTATTACCCCACTTTTATTTATGGTGGAATGGTAGGGAGTTTGATGACCTTGCTAATAGCGGAGGGGAGGTATGGTGGTTCTTGTGAACCATCTATTGGTGGGAGCAATAGATAAGGTAGCAGACGCTTAGTATAATTCACAGATTACAGGTGAGTGAATGCTAAAGGAAGAGAAGTCTGTGTCTAGACAGAGCAGTTTACAAAAGTACATATTGAAAAATAGGCCTGGGGCATGCTGTTTTGTGTTTGGGTATAATTAAGGAATGCAATTGAAAATAGTTGTTGACCTGTCAGATGCTGCTTGTTCACCTCTCTACCCCTCAGTTTGGAACTGGGGAGAGTTATGGCATAGGAGAAAGATGCACTGATCTACCATGAGTTCTCTTAGTCCAAGATCTATCTCTTCTAGTTCCAATGTGATCTCGGTATTCCCTGAACCGCCCAGCTACGAGCCATATAGCATGTACACAAAACTTAATTTGTGCTGCTCTGAAGAGAAAATATCCGCACTTTAAGGAATTGTTCATCTCCTGCACTAATATTATTTCCATCCCAGTTTTTCTCAAGGAAAATGTATCTTCTAAATAACCTGCAGCCTCTCCGATTTATATTTTTCCTTTAATATATTAAATTGTCTCATTACCTTCGTCCTGGGGTCAGATGTAGGCAATTCTATATACAAATATTCTTCCACTCAACACAACTGAGTAGTTATGCTTGTGACTGTGAAACTGGAGGTTGCCGATTTATTAAGACTCAGTTATATTGAGACAGAAAAAACGTGCTGTCCTAAGACATTAATAAACAAGAGCTTGTGTCTTCGACATAACTTACTGTTTGTTCTCAGATCAGATATCACATTCAGGCGCTCACAATAGTTTAATTAATTACCCTTGTTTGGACTCTCATCTGTTTTTTAAAGCAGTACTGTCTTGCGTGATTGTACACTTTCCAAGAGATGTATTTCCATATCGTGTAGTGAATAAACATTTTGTAGTCACCTGGTTTCGGAAAACAAGGAGTGCATTCAGATAAAAATAGCTGTTTATATAAAAGGCCGACGTACGAAAGGCATGTACAGTGACTTTTCCTTGCATCATGTAATGATTGGAGTGCACTTTGCCGTGGTAAGTACACAGTAAGTAAGGAATGCTCCTTTAATGTTTTTGTGCTAGTGAATTACATACAGTT